>NW_012102099.1:3171064-3278193 GCF_000951045.1 Mandrillus leucophaeus
AGGGGACAGCTTCCATATGAGCAGGGCCAGAGAGGACCCATGTGCATTGTGAATTGACAGCCAGCCACATGGCTCTGCAGGACGAAGCTGCTCACCCCTTTTGAATTTCTTCCCCTATTCATTCCCCACTGCCTTCGCTCTAGCTAGCCTCATGTGTCTCAGACTCTTGTCACTCATCCTGCGGTTTTTGCCGTTCTCTCTGCCTGGAAAATCTTGCCCCAGATATGCTTGGGGCTTGTTTCCCCTCGATGTTGCCTCCTCAGAGAGGCCCCCTGTGACCACTCCAGTAAAACGGACCACCATTCACTTTATCCTCTTGTCTTGCTTTACCTTCCATAGTACCTGTTCATGTCTATCAGTTCCTGTTTGCTTGTTTGTGAGTTCCATGAGGACAGGAATCTTCTATTTTGTCCCTATGTGCCCTATACTGCAGTGATTAAGACATACTTGTGGAATGGATTTTTTAAAAAAATGAATGAATGAATAAGCACTCATTCATCCATAGATTCATTGCGGGGCCTCAAGTACTTTCTGCTCTCTTAGGCTCAGTTTCCCCAGTTGTTCAATGGCACAGATGGGATTTTGTGTTCTGTGAGAGCCCCTTTAGTGCTTCCAGAATCGAATATTTCTAGGGTTCTAAGGCCCAGAACTCGGGGCCCTTTCTTGCCCCAAGATGCTCAAAGGATGTTTGGTTCTCTTTAACTATGGGGGCTGTCTGAGCATCTCAGCCTGTTATCCAGTTCCCCTACCCCAATACAGGTGCCCAGGGAGGCTAGCGATGCTGATGGCGTGCTCCGGGGGGTATGCACCCAAGGGGTGTCAGTTAAGGCACCATTGTCACAAATAGATGAAGACAGCTATAATGGCTGAAACACACTAAGCTCATAGCATGTGTTCCTGATCAGCAGATCCTTCTCTGTGGGATAGCAGGAGCTCAGATTCCTTTCAGCTTGTGTTCTGCCCTGTTCAGTACCTGGTTTAAAGCTCATCAAGAAGGGGCAGGGCTTATGGGAAGTACAGAGACTGTCTACCTATGTCCCATTGGCCAGAACTCAGACACATGGCCACACCTACCTGCAAGGGTGGCTGGGAAATGTACTCCAACCATGTGCTAGACAACACACAAGAGGAAAAGCAAGAGTTTGGTGAACATCCGGCCCATTGACCAGCGTTGGGCCACCCTCATTTCTTGCCCTAGTCATGCAGTAGCTCCTTCCTGTGTCTGCTCTGACCCCTACAAGCTCTTCTTCTTAAGCAGCCAGAGGACCTGTATCATGCACTGGGTGAAGCCCAAATTTCTCCTCAGAAATGCAAGGGCTGCCTGATGGCCCCTACTAGGGGGCCATCTGCTAGGGTGACCAGCTGTCAGGTTTGCCAGGGATTGAGGGGCTTCCTAGGATGCAACACTGACCTGTGTGTAGCCTTGTAGAACACAACCACAATCAAGATACTTAAATGTAACATCATCACAAAACTCCTTCATGCTATCCATTTATGGCTCCGCCCTCCCTCTCCACTTCCAGTCCTAACCCCTAGCAACCTCTAAGCTGTTCTCCATCTCTGCAATTTTTTATTTTTTTTGAGACAGGGTCTCGCTCTGTCACCCAGGCTGGAGTGCAGTGGCACGATCACGGCTCACTGCAGCCTCGACCTCCTGGGCTAATGCTATCCTCCTGCCTCAGCTGAGTAGCCTGGACTATAGGTGTGTGCCACCATACCTGGCTAATTTTTTACTTTTTGTAGAGGTGAGGTTTCGCCATTTTTCCCAGGCTGGTCTTGAACTGCTGGGCTCCGGTGATCCTTCCACCTTGGCTTCCCAGAGTGCTGGGATTATAGGAGTGAATCACCACCCCTGGCCTCCCATCTCTATAATTGTTTTCGCATAAATATTGTATAATGGAATCATGCAGTATGTGTCTTTTTGAGATTGGCTTTCTTCACTCAGCACAATTTGTTTGGAGATTCATTTTAGTTTTGCATGTATTAGTTATTTGCTTTATACTGCTGAGTAGTATTCTGCAGTATGAATGTAATATAGTTTGTTTAGCCATTCACCCACTGAAGGACACTTGGGTATTTTCCAGTTTTTCATTATTAAGAATAAAGGTGCCATGCTCACTTGGGTATAGGTTTTTGTGTATCCTCTTTGGTGAAATGTCTGTGCATATCTTTCACACATTTTAAATTGGATTTTTAAATCACTATTGTGTTTTAAGAGTTCTATGTATATTCTAGATAGAAGTTCTTTGTTGGTTATGTGATTTGCAAAGTGTGAGGTTTATGTCAAGGTTCATTTTGTATTTTTGTTTATGTTTTTTATGTTTATGTTTGTTTATGTTCATTTTTAATTTTTGTTTATTAAGAGGTTCATTTTTTTATTTTTGGTCTGTGGATGTCCAGTTGCTCCAGTATGCTTTGACATAAAAGCTTTTAATTGCTTTTACTCCTTTATCAAAAATTAATTGGGCATGTTGGTATGGATTTCCTTGGAGCTGTCTCCCGTATTCCATGGACTGTGTGTCTTTCTGTCTTCCAATACTATACTGTATTGATCACTATAACTGTATAATAAATCTTGAAATTGGTAGATGAATCCTTCTAACTTTATTCTTCTTTTTCAAAATGATTTTAGCCATTCTAGTTCCTCTGCCTTTTCATACATATTTTAGAATAATCTTGTTTATCTCTACTGAGAATCTTGCTGTGAGTTTGATTAGAATTGCATTAAACATGTATGTGAATTTGGGAAGAATTCACATCTTTACTATATTGAGTCTTCCAATCCAAAAATGTAGTATGTCTCTCCATTTGTTTAGATGTTCTTTGATTTTTTTAAATAAATGTTTTGTCATTTTCAGCATACAACTCCTGTGCATGTTTTGTTAGATTTCTACCTATTTCCTTTTTTCTCTCTTAGAAATTATAAACAGTATTCTATTTTAAATTTTGCTGTCCGTGTGTTCATTGCTAGTAGATAGAAATACAATTGATATTTGTGTATTGATCTTGTATCCTAGCACCTTGCTGAACTCATATATTAGTTCTAGGAGTATTTTTGTAGATTTCTTGGGTTTTTCAACATTGACAATCGTATCAACTGCAAATAGGGACAGTTTTATTTATTTCCTTCTGATCTTTGTGTCTTTTGTCTCCTTTACCTGCCTTATCAAACTTGCTAGAACTTCTAGCACTATGCCGAGTAAGTGTGATGAGCATAGTCATCCTTGTTCCCAATCTTGCCTTGTTCGCAATCTTAGTGGGAAGGCATTCAGTCTTTCACCATGACATTAGATTGTAAGACTTTCGTAGATACTCTTTATTACCTTGAGGAAGATCCTCTCTGTGGCTACTTTTCTGAGCATTTTTTAAAATTATGAATGGTTGTTGAATTTTGTCAAATGTTTTTCCTGCACATTGGTATAATCATTTAATGTTTATTCTTTAGTCTACGGATATGGTATATTACACTGATTGATTTTTAAGTATTAAACCAACCTTTCTTCAATGGAATAAGCCCCACTCGGCCATTCTCCATTATATAATGCTGAATTCTACCTACTAATATTTTGCTGAGGATTTTTGTGTCTAAATCCATGAAGAATATTGGTCTATATTTCTCTTTTTTGTTCTGTCTTTTGTCTGGTTTTGGTAGCAGGGTAAATACCAGCCCCAGGAGCACCAGAAGAACAAGGCTTACCAGAATAGAATTGCAAGGGTTCCAGGCCAAGTGCAGTGGCCTATGCCTGTAATCCCAGCACTTTTAGAGGCTGAGGTGGGCAGATCAGCTGAGGTCAGGAGTTCGAGACCAGCCTGGCCAACATGGTGAAACCCCGTCTTTACTAAAAATACAAAAATTGCCGGTGTGGTGGTGCATGCCTGTAATCCCAGCTACTTGGGAGGCTGAGGCAGGAGAATCACTTGAACCCTGGAGGCAGAGGTTGCAGTGAGCCAAGATCGCTCCATTGCATTCCAGCCTGGGTGACAAGAGCAAGACTCTGTCTCAAAAACAGAAACAAAAAAGAATTGCAAGAGTTCCAACAATTTTACTGTCATTGGACCTAAAGCCCACAAAAGTAAATGAGGACTCACATGCTACATTTAAACAGGGAAACTGCCGCCTGCTAAAGTAAAGTATGAAATAGGACTTGAAGTTTCAACTGACGCTAATACTAAAATGACTCAGATGTTGAAATTGTCTGACAAGGATTTTAAAGCAGCCATCATAAAAATGCTTTGGCAAGAAATTATTAAATCTCTTGAAACAAAGGAAAACACAAAATCTCAGCAAAGACATGGAAGTTATATAAAAGGACCAAATAGAAATTTTAGAAATGAAAAATACCATAATGAGGGAAAAAAACTTTGCTAATGGACTCATTAGTACAGTGGAGATGTTCAGTGATGGACAAATACCCCAACTCTCTATTGAATGGCCAGGATGGCCGGACGCCTAAAACATGCCATGCTGTCTCGTGCCATGCTGTCTCCGAGAATTCCCCAGCCCTGCCATGCTGACTTCAGAGGGACTGAGCTTCAGTTGCCCACGGTGCTGTCTGGATAACCTGTCCTTCATGGGCTGCCTGCCCTTCCTGTTTCACTCCTTATGCTCCACGCTATGTTTCTTGGGATCAATTCCCAAATCAATTTCTTGAACTCAAATCCTTGCCTCAGGGTTGGCTTCTGGAAATCCCAAACCAAGACTCACTCTTACTAATTCTCATGACAACCTATAAGGTTTTGCAGGTAAAACATGGAACAGCACCTAACCCAGAGTGAGTTCTCACTCGTAACTTTCATTATCGGTGCCTCAGTTTTGTTATGTCGAATAACAAACAGAGACGTCGAATCCCCCACCCTCTTCCTCTGGACTTCTTCTTGTTCTCCTTTCAAATAAAAATCTCTACAAACCCACCTTTGTTCTTTGTTTTACCTGTTCTTTCCCGAGGGAAGGCAAACAGCCTCATCCCTGTGGGATGCTCAGGCAGACAAAGGAACTGCTTCAAGCCAGCCACCCCTCCTTCACCAACCCCACTGGAATCCCAGCCTCCACAGTCAGTTGGGTTGTTGTTTTTTATAATACCAGTGTGAAATAAATTGAAAAATTACCCATAAAATACAGGTTTTCAGCAGCTGGCCTGAAATTTCTTTCCATAAACAAACAAGTTTAAAGAGATGCCTGATGCCACCCGCCAATCCCTCCCCCAGACTTTTATGTCCCCATGTGGCAGTGGGGTCTGCCGGGAGATTTGGCCTCCTGGGCAAAGGCAGGCTGCTGGGGGCCACAAGTCACCCCTAGGTCTTTGGGACTGACTTGTATTTCTCATCTGTGTCTGTTTGCTCCATGGAGAATCCCCCAGACTCACCCCCCAGCTCCTACACTCAGCATAGACTTGGGAGCCAAACTGCCTGGATTTGAATCAGAGATTTCCACTTATTCAGTGTGACTTCAAGCAAGTTACTTAAACCTATCTCTGCCTCAGTTTCCCCCACTGATAATACTGATAATATTAGTACCTACTCCATAGGATTGTTTGTGGATTAAATTAGTTAAATATACATGAAGTTCTTAGGACGTGGCACAAGGCCATGCTGTATAACTGTTAGCTATTATTAGCTGTCCAGGCGGAAGAAAAACTAGGATAGAAGCTGCAGTAGGAGGCCTAGTGACATTCTGATTTTCTCACAATAAGCTTTCTCTGGAGTTTCCTTCAGGGTGTTTACATAAATGCTTGTCCAACACTCTGCAGTTTGCAAAGCATGCTACATCTGCTATCTCGTTTGGATTAACATTTAAGCCATGGAAGGAGTCAGGACAGGGGTTGTGATTATCCCCATTACCCCTAGTTTACAGAAGAGGAAACTGAGGCCCAGTAGGTGAATTGACTTGCCCATGGTCTCAAGAAGGGGTAGAGCCAGGACCCCATTTCTGTAACTTGAGGATCCAGGACGCATCTTGATTTTGTCACACACTGAGAGCAGGTCAGAGCCCTCCTGATCCTGCATTGCACACTGAAGCTTGAACCTCATCCTAGACCACAACATAACCCTGGTGTCAGATGGGGCTCTGACCCCGTGCTTGATCACAGGCTGAAGCCCAGATTAAGCCTCAGTTTCGGTTTGAGTCAGAATTCTGAATCTTGCTTCACACTAGGCCCTGACTCCAGCGTCAGACTGATTCCTGATCTTTGTTATAGACTGAGTCCTAATCCAGGTCCCATATTGACTCACGATCCTGATTCCACACTGTGCCCTAACTCTGGCCCCAGACTGAGCCCCCAGTGGGAACCTCTAACTTGGAACTCCATCTCTAGCCCTATGCTGAATCTGTTGTATAAATCCAATTGCCCATCTTCCCCAGGCTTTGGTCCATCTACCTGAAAAACAGAGTGGTGAAGAAAGTGCTCAGCACCCTTTGGAGAAAGCCCAGGCACCAGAGCAGAATTTACAATCCACCGCAGGAAGCAAGATCCTCATCTCATCTCCTGTGTTTGCAACTTCCTCCAACTCCACCCCAGCTGGGACAGCCTCAAAGACCCCAGTCCTCCTGACGCCAGAACTCTGAGGAGTTCTATTCTTTAGGTGGTTTTCGGTTTTGATTACTTAATACAGTCATTTCTGGTTTTATATTCACAGCTTTGGTCAGCTGGGATAGCGTTTTTCTTCTTCCTGTGGTTGAAGTTGTAACACTATTTCAGACAAAGGAAAAATCTTAAAAACAACAGTGAAAATATTTTCAAAATATGTTCACAATCAAGTTAATACCTTGGTAATTGGCTGGGGAAGAGAAGGGAAGGACAAAGAGAGATTTTTCATAATGAAGGGACAGCAGGTCTCTGATGGGTTGGGGGACAGCAGGGTGGGGGCCAGCCTTGGGTCTCAGTCTACACAAAGGTGGTAATGGGCTGGGGGAGATAGGGATTGGGAGTTGGACCCAGGGCAGTGGAGGAGAAAAGCTAAGGTCAGGCCTCTAAATGTCCCACTCGAGGGAGTTAGCACCTGGAACCTATTATTCGCTGTGTGCCCTTAATTCTGGGCCTCACTTTTTTCATCTGTGAAATAGATTCAATAACACCTGCCCAAGGAGGACTCTTGACATTAAAAGACAAGGTGGCTGCAAAGCACCCAGCACAAGGCCTGACATTGGGGTGTACAAGTAATAGTAGTTGATGCCATCTTTATTATTTGTATTCATGGTTTGCCAGCCCAGAGGCCGTAGAACCTGGTGGTACAGGGAAGCCTGAGTCAGACAACCTGGATTCAAGCCCCAGTTCTGCCACTTACTACTTATGTGACCTCCAGCAAGTTGCTGAGCCTCTCTGAGCTTTGGTTTTCTCCATAAAATGGTTTGGTTATCCCCATAAAATGGGGATAGTAACTGAGTTGTTGTGAGGATCAAATGTGTGAATGCGTGCAAACACTTAGAACTGTGCCTAGCGCATAGTCAGTGCCCAGTAAGTGTCAGCTACTATTATCTGCTCAAAAATATTTCATGCATACCTACTACGTGCAGGTTGTGAATTGGTTGATTGGTTCTTTTTTCATTACTAAGCACTAACTGTGTGCCAGAGAGCAGTGAGAACCGAAGACACAGTAGCTTCTATCAAGGCCCTCGTCGCCTGGTGGGAGATGGAGAAGGAAAGAAGGCAATGACAACAAGGTCAGGTAAGTTCTAAACTACAGACACAGGGGAGGAGCTGTGGGAGCCTAGGGGCAAGGCCAGAGAAGGGTTCACAGGAGTTAAACATTCATTCATTCAACAAGGATCTACTGAGCACTGGCCCAAGGCTGAGGATTCAGCCAGCACCACCACAGGTCCACATCTGGCCTTCCTGGAGCTTGCAGCCTAGTGGAGGAGACAGGAACAATGAACACACACACGCACATAGATAACATGATGGTGGTGATGGTGAGTGATACGATGAAAACCAAAGCCAGGGAAGGGGATAGAGACGGAGAGACGTGATCAGGGAAGGCTTCTCTGCAAGGTGATGCTGAGCAGAGATTTGAATAAAGTGGGGGAACGAGTCCTGTGGAGGTCTGGGGAGGGCATTCCAGGTGGAGGAGCAGCAGATGCAGAGGCCCAGAGGTGGGCGTGAACCTGGGGTGATGAGGGAGGCAGAGGGAGAGAGTGGAGGGGGCAAGGGTATGTGCAGGAGGGAAGCAGGGCAGAAGTGGGAGCGCAGTGACTAGCCTGCATGTATTCCTAAGGAGATGGGAAGGAGAGGCGGGCAGAGGAGTGAAGGAGAGGAACCAGGAGCTGTCACCTTTGAGAAGCACTGAGAAGAGAAGCAGAGGTGGGTGGGGAGGGGGATGAAGGGCCAAGACTGGTTGGGAGGGGCCCTGCTTGCTGGAAGAGGAGAAGACTGGGGGAGGTGTTCCAACCTTCACAAGCCACAGGCAGCCACTGAGGGACATTAGACAGGGAAGGGATGAGATCAGACCCTGGCATTAGAAAGGCTGGAGTTCTGGGTCCTTCATGCCCTTTGCCTTAATTCTCACAACAACCCATTTCACAGGTGGGGAAAATGGAGATCCAAGAGAGGTTCAGTGACTTGCCCCATGTCACTCTGAAAGGATGCAGATCTGGCTGCTTCCAGCTCCCCCTGCTCCTTGAGTTCCCTGCTGTCTTCCCTGGCCTCTGTTTCTGGGCCCAAGAACTCCCAGCCCTCAGCACCCACGGCCTCCCCCTGGCCTACCAAGTCCTCAGTCACCTTCCTGGAGGGCTCAGCCAAAATCAGACTAAGGAGGAAGTAGTGGGCACCCACCTTCTGGCTTTCCTCAGCCCCTTATTCCTAGGACCAGTTCCCATCTGAGGATCCTCACTGCCTCCCTGCAGTCCCTTGAAACTTCTGATCATTCAGCTCCTGGGAGTTCCTGGGCAAAGTTATCCAGGCCCAGGTCTCCAGCTCTTGACTCTCCTCTCATTCCCTCAGTGGGTGCCCTGCCCACACCAGGATGGCATTCACTGTCCAGGTGCTTGCTGACTCGGGGGGCAGGCTGAGTGCTGATGAGTTAATGCCCCCCAGGAGCACCCCTGAGTGGATGAGGATGGGAGTTGGTGGAAAAACTTTTCAGTTCCCTCACCCCTTGGGTGGGACAGTTCTGTTGCCAGAGTTCCCAGTGGGAGGGATGCCCGGTTGCCAACTTGATCCTTATCCCACCCTGTGCTTGCTTCTTTGGAATTGGCTTCCAGGTAATCCATTTGGATGGAAATTCTTATTTCCAGGTCTGCCAAGATAACCACCAAGCCTAGTCCATTCTACCTGCAAAATAGCCCTCCAACCCTTGCCTCTGTGACTGCCAGTTCTGCCACAGCCTCCTGCGTCTCCTGTTTGTACTCATGTAAAGGCCTCCCAAGTTGTCCTTTTATTTTGCCCTTGTGGTCTACTCCTTCTCCCTCCCAAGGATCCAAAGGGGTTGGGTTTTAAGGAAAACCTGACCATGGCTACCTGCTGTTCTCAGGCTAAATAGCACCCCTGCAAGGCCCACAGGCAGCCTCCCTGACCGTTTCTCAACATCTCTGCCCCAAGCCACACTGGCTACCTTCCCATTCTTCAAACACACCTACTTATCACCTTCTCAGGGCCTTTGCACTTGCTGTCTCCTCTGGATGGAACACTCCCAGTCTCCCATGGTTAGCTCATTCCAGGCTTCAGCTCAAATGTCACCTCCTCAAAGACGCCTTCCCTGACCATGCAATGGAAACGCCCATCCTTCACCACCACTCTTGACCCTCTTAGCTTTGTTTCGTCTCCTTTGAACTGTTTCCCATGATCCGAACTAGCCTTGTTTGTTTGTTGTGATGATGATTGAGCCCCCAAAAGCAGACACCTCATCTGCACACACTGGGCATCTTGCTGGCTGTGGGTGTTGAGCTGTGAGATGGGCTATGTTCTTGCCCTGCGGGAGTTGATAGACTGGTTGGACAGAGGCTGGAGGGATGAACCAGTTATGGAAAATGCCACAAAGGAAGAGGAGTGACCGGCTGCAGGGAGAGTGGGAGGGCACACTCACTTGGGTGGGTGGATTCTGTGTAAGAACAGAGACCTACCAAGGTGGGCGGATCACTTGAGGTCAGGAGTTCAAGACCACTCTAGCCAACATGGTGAAACCCCATCTCTACTAAAAATACAAAAAAATTAGCTAGGCATAGTGGGGCATGCCTGTTATCCCAGCTACACAGGAGACTGAGGCAGGAGAATCACTTGAACCTGGAAGGCGGAGGTTGCAGTGAGCCGAGATCACACCAGTGCCCTCCAGCCTGGGTGACAAGAGTGAAACTCCATCTCAAGTAAATAAATAAATAAATAAATAAATAAGCTAAAATAAAGTGCAGCTGCATTTGCCTCCCAGGGCAGCCCAGGTGTAAGCTGTGCAGCTTGGTAGAATGTCTCCATGGCTCCTAGGGGGTGAACCAAGAGAGCTCCAAACACTCATACTCCAGCAGATGGAACTGGTCAGCCCACAGCCACATGGCCATGTCCAGCTGCAAGAGGCTGGGAAATGTAATATTCTGCAGGCCACCCATGTGCTCAGATAAAAACCGGGGGAATATTATTCAAGAGAAAGGGAGATAGAGTGTGGGGGATGGCTGGTGATCTTTGCCATAGGCATCAGCAGGAAACCACCAGCCCCCACTCCCCTGTTTCTGCGTGTCTGTTTCTTGGTCCTTCCTGTGTGTGATGGAGGGAAAGATGGCCCTGAATGAGCCTGATTCCACTTCTGGGTTCCCACACCCTCTGGTAATTCCCTCCTTCCCCCAGTTTCTGCCCTCTTATCTCCTACAGCATCTCCAGTCCTCCTTTGCTCCATTTCTCCCTCTCATCATAGACTATCTTGGAAGTTCTGCCTACAAATGTGGCGGCTGCTGCCTCACTCCTCTCTCCATCCCCTCTGGAAGCCTGGTCTCTCCCCAACTTCCTGCTCTGTTGTGTAGCTCACTCATCGGGGACCAGTCTCTCTGTCATGAGATCCACTTTTTCTCTCCAACCTCCCTGTGGACCTCTGTCCTGTCAACATCCCTCCTAACACTATCTGTGACATTTGACCACTTGCTGGAATCAAAGAATGTGGGCTCTGCAGTCAGGCAGGACAGAAATGAGGATGCTTCCCCTCTCTCAGCCTCAATGATCTCATCTGTAAAATGGTGTGAAGAATGTCCACTAACTAATTGAAACAAATTTTTATTTGCAGCCATGACGTACGATGCATTTAAGTAAGCCTATACACGCACATCTGAAGGCAGTGATAACACAATCAGTAATACTACTGGGAATGCTTAGCTCTTACTGGGTGCTAAGCTCTTCACATCAGCTCAGAAATGTGGCCCCTCCCATGGCCCCGCCTGCACTCTTTTCTCCTTTTTTGCTTAACTTCCCTTTTGTTGCTTCTTTCTTGAGTCCATTTGTGGCTCTGTTCTCTCTTCATCTCTGCAGCTATCCCAAATTCTTTTTTAAATTTTTATTTATGTATGTATGTATTTATTTTGAGACTGAGTTTCACTCTTGTTGGCCAGGCTGGAGTGCAATAGCGTGATCTCGGCTCACTGCAACCTCCACCTCCCAGGTTCAAGCGATTCTTCTGCTTCAGCCTCCCAAGTAGCTGGGATTACAGGTGCACACCACCCCACCCAGCTTATTATTGTATTTTTAGTAGAGAGAGGGTTTCATCATGTTGGCCAGGCTGGTCTCGAACTCCTAACCTCAGGTGATCCACTCGCCTCAACCTCCCAAAGTGCTGGGATTACAGGCATGAAACACGGCATCCAGCCAGCTCTCCCAAATCCTTTTCCCAGCTCTGACGTGTTGCCACACTTCATCTACCTGACTGGACAGCTCCGCTTGAAGTCCTGTGGACATCTCAAACCCAGGGTGTCTAAAATCAAACTCAGCCTCTTCCCTTGCAGGCTTCCAACTCTGGAAAGGGCCCAACCACCTACTCAATGGATCTGTGAGCCAGGTCCTCCTCTCAGGCCCTTCCTCTCTTCCCCTGGCCCCAGCCTTCTTCCCCACTTCCCCACCCTTCCCCACCCCAACGCACACACAGTTTTCTCAATTGTTATTTCTCACATACTGCATTGTGTCACCCCACCTGGTCATTGTCCTGCCCATGTCCTCTCAGCACTCACCTTTCCATGTTCAAGGAGTCTTCTGCAAACACCTGCAGCTCTGCCTGAAGCCAAGGTGCTGGAGAACTAAGAGTCCCCAAGCAGCCCTCAGCCAATGACTAATGGGAGGTGGTGGATAAATGCCAGCCCCCTGCCCTGAGTTGGGAGACCTGAGGTGTGCTCTTCACTGTCTCAAGAGGATCTCAATGGGGCTGAGCTCCCGTTGCCCGTATCAGCAACTCACTTACTATGCGTCAGTGGCTTCAGTGGCTTACTGCAGTGTCTTCATTGTCTCTGGGTCACATAATTTTATGGAAGTCATAGCTCTTCTCCCTAGAGTCCATCTATGAAGCCACTTTACCTCTGTTTGAGAAGCACTGGTCTTCAGGATGACATCTAAGCCTCTTACCTGACATTCAGCATGCTGACCCCACCGTGTGTCTACCCTTCCATGCTTTGCTCATGCTCTTCACTCCTGCCTGAAATAATCATCACTTTGCTTAATGCTTATCTGAGTTGTACCTACCCTTCAAGACTCAGCTCAAGTTCACTTCCTCCAGGAAGTCTTCCAGACCACATTAATCCTTCGAGTGTTCCCCACACAGCCCCAAGAATCTGCTCCCTACATGTGGCACAAATAGTGCCTTGGGTCTTACCTGGTTTGTTCCTCCAGCAAACAAAGGTTAGGTTAGCAAGGCCCTGAGAGCTGGGAGAGCTGGAGACATGGGGGTGAGTCAACACAGACCCTGCTCTGAGGTCTGGGCAGTCCAATGGAAAGACGTCCAGGACATGGGGTTGGGCATTCCAGGCAAGACTATCAACTCCACGAGGAAAGGGACCATTTTAATTCACTATGAGAAATGAGTGAATCATTTATTTTCTTAGCTTAAAACAGGGGGTGGACAAGAGACTGACTCTGGCCCACCTTCTGTTTTTATAAATAAAGTTTTATTGAAACACAGCTATATTTCTTCATGTATCACCTATGGCCTTTACACTACAATGTAGGAGTAATTGTGAAAGAGACCACATGGACCACAAACACTAAAATATTTACTATTTGGACCTTTATAGAAGTTCCCTGGCCCCTAGCTTGAAACACCAATACTTGTTTATTATTTCACACAGTTTCTGAAGCCCAGAAATTTGGGAGTGGTTTAGCTGGGTGGTTCTGGCTGAGGGTGTCTCAGAAGGTTGCAGTCCCCAGGGCTGTCTGAGTCTCATCACAACACAGCGGCTGGTTTCCCCAGTGAAGGCTTCCATGCTAGGCATCTCACACACAGCCTCATTTAATCCTCATAAATATCCTTAAAGGACAGCTATGATTATTACCTACGTTTCTCAGCTGAGGAAACCAGAGCTCAGAGAGAGGAAGTTATTTCCCTAAGGCAAGGACAGAGCTAGGACTGGATCTCAGATTCCTTTGCCTCCAAAACCCTGCTCCTAACCACTGGGCTGTCTTTCTGAGCACTGTGGGGTCCCAGCAAATGATCTGTGGCTGGGGATCCAGGATCATTTTGATTTGACTCAGATCTCCCTCTACTGGGGGCATGGTCCTACTCTCCTTCCAGTTACTAGCTCCACATGTGGGGTCCTCCTTCTTTCAGACCCTCTATCAAGTAAGTCAATGGTACTGTCCAATTCCTTCCCAATATCTTTGCCATCCACCCGTGCTCTTTTCCAGCCCCAGTGCTTCAGTCTTACCTCTGGCCCACCTAGAGACAAACTCAGGGGAGGCAATGCTCTGCTGATATTCCTTGATTTTGCCCACCCAATGCACTCTCGCTGTCCTGTGCCCATCCTCTCAGAAGATGGATATGCAAAGAATGACCCCAGAGCCATAGGAAGGCCCCAAATGCATTCCAAAGTACTACAGATGATACCTCCTGATCAAGCCCTATTGCTAATCAATCAATAGAATTCATATAATTATCCAATTTCATTTGTTCAGCCCTCCACATTCACAAATGCCTGGACCTTGGTTTCAGGTAAACTGGATCAAGTTCCTGCTTGGTCTTTGCCAACATGTGTCCATGGGCAGGTCTCAGTCTCTCTTTTGGCCTCAGCCTCATCTCGGGATTGCTAGAGGGGGTTAAAGGACATTGCATTGTAATTTGTTTGTTATCACACTTGGTATATAATACTTGCTAGACCCATGATGCAAAGAGCAGTCAGTCCACATGCTTATAAGAGAAGCAAAGATGTTCAATATTATAGAATGCATGGCTAACATGGCCCCAAGATCGTCCAATGGAAAACTCTTCTTCTAATCAAATAGTGAACAATCCAGGAATAACCAAAGAAAAAGTTTATCTTATTGTTTGGTCTTCACAGCAGCTCCATGAGGCAGAATTCATTTTGTGTGTTTTGCAGATATGGGAACAGTAGGTGAGAGCATGAGTAACTCAGCTCAGATCACACAGTGGGTGGGAGAGAACTAGAACAAGAACCCAGTGCTCTTTCTACTCTAACCAGTGACCCATCCTCTCACCCATCATGCACCCACACTCCCATCCACCCACCTTCCCATTCATTTATTCACCCATTCACCTACCTTCCATCCATCTACCATCCACCATCTACCCACACTCCCATCCACCATCCACCCACATTTCCATTCACCCATCCTCCCATCCTTCCATCCATCAACCCTCCAATCCAGCACCCACCAACCTTCCCATCCATTCATTTACCCATCCACCCATTCACCCACCCTCCCATTCATCCATCTACTATCCATCATCTACCCACTTTCCCATCCACCGTTCACCCCCACCCTCCTATCCATTCATCCATCCAACCATCCACCCACTCTCCCATCCAACCATCCACTGTTCCAACCATCCACCATCCACCCACCTATCCACCACCCACCCTTCCTTTCATTCACCCATCCTCCCATCCTCCCATCCACCATCCACCCTCCACTCATTTATTTGACATTTGCTGAGAGCCTACTAACCACCAATCACTATTCCAGGCATTGAGACACGACTTTGAGCTAAACAAAATCCTGCTTCATGGAGCTCGCATTCTGGCTGTGAATGGCAGCGACAGACAAATAAATATGCAGTTTACATGAGGCATAAGTACTACAAAGAAAAATAAAGCAGGGGAGTGATGTCAGGAGTAACTAAGGCGGGATAGTAGTCAGGGAAGTCTTCTCTGAAAGGGGATATTTGAGCAGAAGCCTGAAGGAAGTGAGTTCCGTAACAACTTGGGAGAAGAGAATTCCAGACAGAAGGAACAGTTGTACAAAGGTCCAGTGGTAGAAATAGAAACAGCTTGATGGGATTAAGAATCAAAAAAAGGCCATTATGGATGAAGCAGAATGAGGGAGGAAACCCAAGCCAGCTCGGGCTTGATCATGGCAGGCTTTGTCAGTCACCGTGAGTAACCAGATTTTATTTCAAGTGAGTTGGCCAACACGGTCTCCCCAATAGTAGAGTGATTTCTCATCTGCCTAAAAAGGGGCACAGAGCTCTGGACATCAATACTTCCCCGTCTTTCCTTCATCAGCCACCCAACCCTGGTAACAGTTTCAATTACACTTGTGAAAACTTGTGGGTTAAACAGCTGAGATCCGTACCTTAGCTTCTATAGGTGATGAGCCTGTCCTTCCTTAGGTAAAGAAGGGAAGGGACCATCCGTCACTGGGCACCATTCACATACCTTAGCCGGTTCAGCTTCACCACCCTCTAAAGGTGCCATCAGCAATTCCCTTTTACCGAAGAGTAAGCGGAAGCCCAGAGAGGGCATGCGGTGTGCTTGAGGTCACATGGCTGGGAGGTGGCACTGGATTTGCCCAACTCTCAAGTCCCATAGTCTAACGTTTCACTCCACTCAGATTCAATCTCCCAAGAAATTATTTGTTTGAGTACCTACTAGGCACCAGGCTCAGAGTGAGAGGCAGTTGCAGATTCACTCAAGGCCAGTTTTGGAGGGCAGCTTCACAATCATCCAGTGCTGTCCGTCTTTCTACCTGTGAGGAAACAGAGGTTCAGTGAAGGAATGCCCTTCAGATCACGGAGAGGATGAAGACGGGATATTCAAACCCAGCTTATTTTAATACAACTCTACATGGTAGGAAAGATAAAAGCACCCATACAATTTCAGTGGTTTGACATGGAGTCTGGCAACATATGTGTTCTTGGACTATTGGCTATAAGACAAACCAACTTTCCCCATTAACTGTCACCGCGTTTTGGGAGACAGAGCCCAGGACTTTGGTGTGTCCGCTGTGGGCTAATAACTGACCCCAAACAGGCATATCTAGCAAAAGTGGGGGTTTATTAATTCATTAATCAGTTTCTTGATTGATCAATTGATTTATACATCCCTGTTGGACAAAGGGTTTGAGGCAGACTGGGAAGGAAGTGAAGTGTGGAAACTGGTCATCTTCTGTGCTGCTTACATTCCACTCATTGGGAACATCAAAAAATGAAAAAAAAATCCAGCTGCTACATAGCTGGGGAACAAATCTTGGTATGGAAGTAATTCTGCTAAGGCTAGCCTCCTCAGAGGACATTCCAAATGCTTTTCCTATTTTCAGATTTAATTAGGAGACATTTCTGTAGTGTGAGTCATCATTTAATAATGGAGGGTGTTTATTAGGGAATGAGTGGAAAGAGAACGGGACAGTTGGATAATTCAAATCCCAGTTCTTCAAGTCTCTGGCTGTGTGATCTTGGGTGAGCCACTTCACCTCTCTGAACATCAGTTTTCTTGTCTTTAAATTGATATTTACCTGGCAAGGTTTGGGGAAGGTCTCAACTAGATTATGCACATAACAAGCTTGCCAGTGTTAGTACGTAGTAGATGTTTAATAAATATTCACTTCCTTCTCTTCCCATTTATTTTCTTATTTAGTCTTCTGAACAACCTTGGGGACCGTAATAGGTATGTTGTTTGCTTTCTCTAGCATAAAAATAGCCTCCCAGAAACTACTCCGCCACTCCTCTGAAATGGCATTTCAGGTCAGATCTGATGCACCTTCTGAGACTTTTTTTTTTGTCTTTTCCAGTAAAGCCAAGCACATAGTCATTGTTCGTTTTTTAAAAAAATGTCTTTGGATGGGGTGTGAAGTTCGGAAGAGAAAGACATCCCCGGTTGGGGTATTCAAGCAAGGATCCCTGGAGAAGAGATGCCAGCATTTGGCTAGGTGATAGGAAGGGGACAGGAAACAGCAAAAGGCAGAGTGTGGAGGCAGGATGAGCTGAAAGATCCTGTTATTGAAGGTGATGGTGGTAGTTTAGCCCTGAAAGCCACTAACAGCTCAAGAGCAGGAAGGAAGAAGATGAGTTTCTATTGAAGAAAGATCAAAGTCACTCACTGACTGATTTGTGCTTGGGAGGAGCATCTCTTTCCCCCGCTGCTTGGGAGTCCTTTGTTCCCCTAGGACAATAGGCACTGGTCACTAAAGAGAGTGTCTGTCCACCATACTTTCCCAGGTTTCTATCTCTGGGGAACTCCTCCCTGATCCCACGAGACAGGACGGAGTTGTCAGTCAAGATGTCTGTCACTCTGCCTGCCAGGGGAGGACTTTCCAAGGGGGGCCAGTCGGAATCCTGTTTTTCTGTTGGGGCTATAGGGGAGGGTCTCCATCGTCATGTGTCAGGATGCAGCCTTGGGGCTGCTGGTGTCATATTTATGCCACATGGAATGAAGCTCTCTGAAGCAGGAAAAAATGATATTACCAAGCAAAAAGAGATGCAAAGCTGAGTGTGGATGGAGGCCTGCTTCTGATCCTGTCCATGTGCTTGGATCAAGCCATGCCTGAACTCCATTTGGTTTGCACCTTATGGGGAAATAAGGGAATAAGTAATTCTCTTTGTTTATTTAATAGAATTCCGGTCACTTGACAATTCTGATTAATACAGAATTCTGATTAATACAGTTGGCAAATGAGAGACAGGTGATCTCTTCAGAAATTGACAGAGCAGGGAAGGAACCCACTAGGCATGGAGAGGTTGAATGAGAGTCTCTTCTTCTCCACTGACTCCTGCAGCCCTGGCTCAAGTTCCTGCCCTTCTCCCGGGACTCAGTTTTATGGCTGTAGTGAGTAGGAAATAAAACCATTTATTTATGCCCCCACCTTGTTGCAAAAATGATTTAAGACAGCTTACAAATGTATTAAAGCCAGAGGTTAGGAAAAGAAAGAGATAATGAAGTTGTGAGAAGGGGGGAAAAAGGTGAACTCAAGGATGAGGTTAGGTTATTGAATGCCTGCTGTAAAGTTCTGGACAGTTGCTAGAGGTGAACAGACAAGTTTGTTCTGAGATTCTTTGTAGCCAAAGCAAGAAAAGGAAACTGCAGTTACATGGATTTGCAGGGGGAAACAAAAAGGAAAACAAAAACAAAAACAAAAAAACCCCAGTTCCTGAGAAGAAGCCCAACTTTTCTTAGAATAAAAGTCTGAAATAATTTTCCTTGTGGTTCCCCATCAAAAGGACTTTGTGAAACACCATGAACAAATATAAAAACCAGACAGGTTGAGTATCCCTTATCTGGAGTGCTTGGGACCAGAAGTGTTTCAGATATAGATTCTTTTGGATTATGGAATATTTGCTTATACTGTCTTATCTTGGACATAGGACCCAAGTCTAAACACAAAATTCATTTATATTTCATATACATCTTATACATGTTACCTGAAGGTAACTTTATTTTTCTGTGTGTTGTGCACCTGCATTTTGACTGTGATCTGTTGCATGAGGTCACGTATAGAGTTCTCTACTTGTGGCATCGTGTTGGCACTCAAAAGTTTTGGATTTTGGAGCATTTTGGATTTCAGATTTTCAAGTTACAGGTGCTCAACATCTAACAGGCTGGAGTAAATAGTTGCAACATATTTAATAGTCAGAGGATTAAAATCCACAGTAAATTAAGAGCTCCCACAAATCATTCGGGAAAAGACAAAGGAAAAACACTCCATCAATAAAATGGGCAAAAAGGGATAAGAACACAATTCACAATAGGGGAAATAGCTGTCAAATTAGCAAAAAATCAGAAAAATGAGTAATATTAGTATTGGCCACAATGTGGGGAAGTAGGCATGCTCAGACACCTTAATTTACTTTTAGCATTTCTCATCACCTGACATACCATATATATATATATATATATGTGTATATATATATATGGTCTTTTATCTTTAGTGCAATATTGTATTTACATGTTTTACAATTTTTACTTTTCTATCGATATGTTCTGTACATTTTAAATATTCAAAGAGAATGTATCACTTGTATTCTACCTTTATGATTTGGATAATTGCAAGTTATTAAATCAAATTGATCAACACCAATGGTGTGTGTGATATAGGGGCTATGTCAACATTCTTTGCCTTCACCTAGTACAGCAGGTGGGTTCCCAAGGCTGTGGGATGCTCCTTTCAGACCCCTCATCCCAGAGCAGACAGCTGGAGTCTTGGAACCTGTTTTGTAGGTTTCTCTGGTCTTGGCTGAAGCTTTTACATATATATATATGTATATATATGTGTGTGTATATATGTGTATATACACACACACACACACACACACACACACACACACACACACACACATATATATATATATATATTTTTTTTTTTTTTTTGAGATGGAGTCTCACTCTGTAGTCCAGGCTGAAGTGCAGTGTTGCAATTTCGACTCACTGCAAGCTCCACCTCCCGGGTTCAAGCAATTCTCCTGTGGCTGAGGCTTTTATCAGAGTTGGAGGCTGACAGTACTTATTTTCCATGATAACAACAGCTTCCCTGTGGTGAGTGCCCCTGGGTGCCAGGCATCCTTGCCACGTGTCTGCAGGGACCAGATCATCCTCACAGAACTCAGAAGGAAGAGGTGACTTGGGGCAGTGAGGTTCAAACTCAAGTCTGTCTAGCTTCAGATCCTGAACACTTAGCCAGTATTTTCCAGTTTGGTGGTAAAGGCAAAATGAGCAGCCAAGAAAACAATGAAAATGTGCTAACCTAGACACCTGTGGTTGCAAAGAAGTCCATATCCCAGGAGGCATGGCTGAGCATGGTGTGGGGAGAGATTGGGATGGTAGGAGCTCAGGGCCACTTATGGACTCTATTGTTAATTCAAAAGAAAGGCCTGTATGCTGAGGTGGTGGTGGCTTGGATGTGCAACTGGGGGCCAGGAGGCCGGTGTGCTCATCTAGGACCTTCCAAGCATCTTTGCGTCCTCCTCTGGGGGTAAAGGGACCTCAGTTTCTCCCTCTAGTCAGTGGGAGACAGACTGGAACATCCCACTTTCATCTGCCATCTGTGATTCTTTTTATGCATCTCCAGCAGTGGGGGGACAACTGGTAAAAAGCCTGACTATAAACTTTAAAGGTAAATGACTTTACCATTTTACTTATTTATGCATGTGTGTTTGCATGTATGCATTTATTATTCCTTCACTTCCTCCTCTTCTTGCTCCTTCTTCTTTCTCTTCCTCTTCCTTTCTCCTTTTTCTTCTTTTATTAAAATTTATTATTATTTTTGTAGAGATGGAGACGGGGGGCACTCATTATGTTGATCAGACTGCTCTCAAACTCCTGGCCTCAAGCGAACCTCCCACCTCGGCCTCCCAAAGTGCTGGGATTACAAGTGTGAGCCACCACGCCTGACCATCTTATTCCAATAGGTCAAACACACGTGTTGTACAAAAACAAACGGTACAAAAGTGTCTACTGAGGGAAGTAATGGTCATTTCTTCCTGTCCCTAGCCATCCAGTTCCTCTTACTGAGGAAAGTAATGGTCATTTCTTCCTGTCCCTAGCCATCCAGTTCCTCTTACTGAGGGAAGTAATGGTCATTTCTTCCTGTCCCTAGCCATCCAGTTCCTCTTACTGAGGAAAGTAATGGTCATTTCTTCCTGTCCCTAGCCATCCAGTTCCTCTTACTGAGAGCAGCAACTCTCATCAGTTTCTTCCTCGTGTTTCTACTCAGATGTGGTTCACGCATTTATGAGCATATGCACAAATATCCACCCCCACTTTTTTCTTTACTGAATGGTAGCATACTCTGTGGTGTTCTGCACCTCACTTTTTGCAACATGTCTTGGAGATCATTCTATTTTTTTGAGATGGAGTCTTGCTCTGTCACCCAGACTGGAGGGCAGAGGCAGGATCTTGGCTCACTGCAATCTCTGCCTCCCAGGCTCAAGCGATTCTCCTGCTTCCGCCTCCCGAGTAGCTGGGATTAAGGTGTGTGCCACCATGTCCAGCTAATTTTTGTATTTTTAATAGAGATGGGGTTTCACTATGTTGGCTAGGCTGGTCTTAAACTCCTGACCTTAAGTGATCTGCCTGCCTTGGCTTCCCAAAGTGCTGAGATTACAGGCATGAGCCACCGCATCTAGCCTTGGAGATCATTCTTTATCAGTACCTGGAGAACAACCTCTTTCTTTTTAACAGCTGCATAGATTCTGTAGTGTAGATGTACTATCATGTATTTAATTGGTTCCCTACTGATGGATGTTTAGCTTGTTTCCTGCCTTTTGGTATTACCATAAGGATGCAATGGCTATGTTTATGCAGATGTCATTTCACAAATATGAGAATGTGCAGAATAAAATCCTACAAGTGGAATCAATGGGGTAAAGGGAATGTGTATGTGTAACCAACTCAATATTGCTAAATGGCCTGACACTCCAACCCGTGTGGCAGAAGGCCTGTCCCCCACCATGCAGCCACCCAATACATTTTAACTAACCTGTAGTCTGTATTTTGTTCAGTCCCAGTACAAATGGCCTTTATAGCTTTTTTTCTAGTTTGGGATTACACGTTGCATGTAGTTGTCATGTCTTTGCAGTATCCTTTAATCTGGAACAGTTTCTCAGTCTTTCTTTGTCTTTCATGATGTTGGCCTTTTAGAAAAATATAGGTTACTTGTTTTGTGGAATGTCACGTCCCTCAATTTGGGTTTGTGTGATGTCTCCTCGTGATTACACTCAGGTTATGCATTTGGGGCAGGAATATCTTGTAAATGATGCCGTGTTCTTCTCAGTCTATCACATTAAGAGGTACATGATGTCAATTTGTCCCTTTATTAGTGTTAACTGATCATTTGGTTAAGGTGACATCCAGTTTCTCCACTGTAAAGTCATTTACTTTTCTTTTGCAATTAAAAAGTAATTTTAGGAAGTGACTTTAATATCTTTATCTGTTAAATATTCTATTCCTTGTGAAAGCCACAGTATGTCTAAAATGTGAATTTCTTTCTTTTTAACTTTTAAGTTCAGGGCTACATGTGCAGGTTTGTTACACAGGTAAACATGTATCATGGGGGTTTGTTGTATAGATTATTTCATCACCCAGCTATTAAGCCTAGTGCCCATTACTTATTTTTCCTGATCCTCTCCCTCCTTCCATCCTCCACCCACCAGTAGGCCTCCATGTGTGTCGTTTTCCTCTGTGTGTCCATGTGTTCTCATCATTTACCTCCCACTTACGAGTGAGAACATGTGGTATTTGGTTTTCTGTTCCTGCGTTAGTTTGCTGAGGATAAAGGCCTCCAGCTCCATCCACGTCCCTGCAAAAGGACAGAATCTTCCTTTTTTTCTGGCTGCATAGTATTCCATGGTATATATGCACCACATTTGATTTATCTAGTCTATCATTGATGGGCATTTAGGTTGATTCCATGTTTTGGCTATTATGAATAGTGCTGCAGTGAACATACAGTTGCATGTGTCTTTATCACAGAACAATTTATATTTCTTCTTCTTCCTTTTTTTTTTTTTTTTTTTTTGAGACAGAGTCTTGCTCTGTTGCCCAGGCTGGAATGCAATGGCACTATCTCGGCTCACTGCAACCTCTGCCTCTTGGATTCAAGTGATTCTCCTGCCCCAGCCTCCCAAGTAGCTGGGATTACAGGTGCCCACCAGCACTTCTGGCTAATTTTTGTATTTTTAGCAGAGACAGGGTTTCACCATGTTGGCCAGACTCCTAACTCAAATGTTAGGAGTCTCAAACTCCTAACATTAAGTGATCTGCCCACCTTGGCCTCCAACTGTTAGGATTCCAGGTGTAAGCTACCGCACCCAGCCCTTATATTCCTTTGGGTATATACCTAGTAATGGGATTGCTGGGTTGAATGATCTTTGTGTCTTTAGGTCTTTGAGGAGTCGCCACACTGTCTTCCATGATGGTTGAACTAATTTGTACTCCCACCAACAGTATATAAGCATTCCTTTTTCTCCACAACCCTGCTAGCATCTGTTATTATTTGATTTTTTAATAGTAACCATTCTGACTGGTGTGAGATGGTATCTCATTGTGGTTTTGATTTGCATTTCTCTAATGATCTATGATGTTGAACTTTTTTTTTCATATGATTGTTGGCCACATGTATGTCTTCTTTTGAAAAATGTCTGTTCATGTTCTTTTTTAATGGGATTGTTTTCTTGTAAATTTAAGTTCCACATAGAAGCTGGGTATTAGACTGTGGTCAGATGCATAGTTTGCAAAACTTTTCTCCCATTCTTTAGATTGTCACTTTACCCTGTTGATAGTTTCTTTTGCTGTGCAGAAGCTCTTTAGTTTAATTATGTCCCATTTGTCAATTTTTGCTTTCATTGCAATTGCTTTTGGTGTCTTCATCATGAAATATTTGCCCGTGCCTAAGTCCTGAATGGTATTGCCTAGGTTGTTTTCCAGGATTTTTATAGTTTGGGTTTTAAACAATGCGAATTTCTTAATTGAGAGTAATGGGAAGCATTTATTCCTGTGCTTACAAGTCACCAGTTTTCCTTTTTAATGAATTTTGATAATGATTTTTTTCTCACTAAAATTTAAAGGTTTAATTTTTTAAAACTCAATGGTTTAAGCTTAGCCCTATAGTTCTTGAACCATTATTTTAATAATAATGATTTTTAAAAAAAATCTTCATTGCTCTAGCACCTTTAAGAAGGATTCCTTTGAAAATTCACCTGTGTCTCAACCCAAGAATAGGCTTGGCCTTCCTTCTCTAATGGCAGCCAGGGACCTTCCTCCCACACACCATGCCCACAGGAAGGAACAGAAATGATTCCTGTCACTCCCAGGGGTCTCCAGCTGTCATAAGCTCCCAGCTGGAGGTGACCCAGGCCAAGATTACAGCCAGCCTTTGTTCTATAGTTATCACCCACCAACCACCCCCTATCCCCAGCCCAGGGGAGGCCCTCTGTCCATTGCATACCCTGGATGCTGAACTTTGCTCCAGAACCAGGGACCTCCTGCCTATTCACGGTGGCCTTGGGCTCCCAGTGCTGTCCCCACCACTCAAGATTGTCCCATACCACCTTTCCCACGCAGCCCAGACCTCACAAGCCTGGTGCATATGGTGGCCTTTAGGGAGATGAGGTTTCAAAGTATTTTAGCCACAGATCTCTTTGCTCAAATAAAGTCCTACACAGAACCCCAGCACATTCAACATTTCAAGGTGGAGTTGAAATCCTTTGTGGGTTCTATTTTTCTCTCTTTGCAAAGCCTTTCCAGCATGTGGGCCAACTGTCATATAATCTAGACAGGTGTTAATTAAATAAATCTACTCAGAGCCTGTATATACAAAAGGTAAAAATTTTTAAATTTTTACAGCTAAAAATGTATTTAGTGTGGTACATTTAAAAATATCTGATGCAAGGTGGGGATCCCAAACAAAGAGTGCCAGGGGCCTAAGGTGAGCTATCCTCTCACACCTCCAAAATAAATCAGTCATCTGGCTTTGTCCATCTCTACACTCTTCCTATGAGTGTTATCACACTCAAATTGCATATTGATGGGATTAATCCTTTAAGGTCTCTTTCACTCCACCATTAGCTTACTGGGGCAACCTGGTCCATCATTGTCTCCCCAGCCCTGAGAAGAGACCACTATCACAAAAGAAAGCACCATTACACAAGAAAAGATTGATAAATTAAACTAGATTAACAGGCTCCTTGAGGTAAGGTGCTAAAAAAAATCAGAATGAATAAATGAGTAGATAAATGAGTGAATCCACACCGTTCCTTGTGAGGTCTGTGGGTGATGATGCCCCATTTGCATGGCAGTTTCAGAACGGTTTTCAGGGTTTGGATTCTCCGTAAGGGGCCAGTCTTTTTTCTCCACTTCACAGACCCTGCTGGTGCCGAGCCACTTCTAAGAGATCGTGGAGCCTGGAGCCACCCCACTCCTCCGAGGGGGTAGGGTTAGTTGATGCTGTCTGGTGAGTGACCAATTGCATCATCGAGTCTGCTGACCCCATGGGACTCCACTACCTTCTCTCCTGGACTCCCAAAGCTGCCATTTTTCTGAGAGGGAGAGGAGGGCTTCTTGCTTCCAAGAGGACTAAGCAGGGTTCTGGCAATGGGACAGGATAGTCCTTCTCTGTGGCAGGCTGATGTATACTGGGATGGTCCTGGGGCCATATCTGGGCACAATCCCCCATTTTCTCTAATGGTGCTCTTGCCAGGGGGACACTGCAGAGAGGAGTCTACCATGAGGAGATCTGCTCTCCCCTCCCAAGCACTAGAGGAACCTTGGCCCTGCCCGGAGAAGGGCAGCTGTAGGGAAATGGAACTGAGTTTAAATGCCCATCTGGCACTTGGTAGCCACGCGACCTTGTGTAGGGGACTCCTCCTCCTCCTCTCTGGGCCTGAGTTTCCTCCTCCATAAAATGAGGTAGTCATCTTTGAAGCTGTGCACCCACAAAGTGCCATTGTGAGGGTCAAATAAGTGGACGCAAAAGGGCTTGCAGAGAACCCTGCAGATGGAAGGTGGACCTTCACAAGGGGGAAATAAAATCTTATTAAGGAGAAAATAAAATTCCTAAGAATGAGCTGCCCAGCATCATTAAAAGAAGACTGGAGAGTGGACAGTGCTCATGCCTGAAATGTTTTTTCTGTTCCTCTACTGGTCAGGCTCCTACACATCCCAGAGGAGGCAGTGCCTTCCCCAGAAAACCCTGCCAGGCTGCACTCTGTCCTCCCATCCTGCTGCCTCCAGCACAGTGCTCATGTCTGACTGTCTGTGTACCTGACATCTCCCCACTGGTCTGGTGTTCCTTTGGGCAGGAACTGTATCTGATGCAACCAGGAATCTCAGCTCTCAGGGCAGAGCCTGGCACATGTGAGGCACACATCAATATTTTGAGCCAGACTGACTGGCTAGAGTAGAGCTAATGGTAGAATGTCGGGGGCTGGTATCTAAGGTTGGGGTAACTAAAGATGCAGGGAAGCCTCACACTCACTTCATGGAACCTTATCTGATTACTGTCTCCATCTAGGTTTGAGATGAGGTCTAGCCAATCCTGCCTTCAAGCTGAGTGAAAGCTCCTTAAGGAAGGGGTGACCAGCTCTTCCTGGTCTGCTCAGGACTTTCCTGGTTTTAGCTCTAAAAATCCCATTTCCCAGGTAAACCAGGGCAGTTGGTCATGCTACCTCAGTCACTGATTGATTCTCATAGTAGGCATTGTAATTACTCACTAATTGGATATTGTGCTTCTGCTTCCTCCCCCTTTCCCAGGCTGGCAGAGCCCGTCTCTCGGGACAGAGGCTGAAAATGGAAGATAGTTTCCCAGCCTCTCTTGTGGTGAGAGGTTGCCATGTGACCAAGTTTTGGCCAATGAGACAAAAGGGAAAGTCTGCTGGGAACTTCTGGGAAGGGGTTTTTTCCCTCTATCTACCTTCATCCCCTCTTTCTTCCTGCTTTTGGTTGTGAGAATGTGATGATTAGAGCTGGACAGCCATCTTGTGACCACAAGGAAACATCCTTACCACACTCTGAGGGGTAAAATGAAGGACGGTAAAGCCCGGCACTTTGATGACATTGTTCATCCTCTGAACAACCCTAGGACTTGAACAACATTAAAATGTTAAATGTTGTTTATCAAAAGACATCATTAGAATAACAAAAAGGCAGCCTCTGTGCTGGGAGATGACATTTGAAATCTCTCCTTGAAAAGGACTCGTATACAGAATACTCAATGATCGATAACTCAGTTGTTAAAAATTGGGGCAAAACTTGAAAAGGAACCCTAGAAAAGAGAAAATTGAAATGGCCAATAAGCAAAACACACAAAAAGATCTGAACATCGTTATTCATCAGGGAAATGCAAATTAAAATTACAATGGGAGCAGGGCCCGGTGGCTCATGCCTGTAATCCTAGCACTTTGGGAGGCCTAGGCGGGCGGATCACCTGAGGTCAGAAGTCTGAGACCAGCCTGACCAACTTGGAGAAACCCTGTCTCTACTAAAAATACAAAATTAGCCGGGTGTGGTGGCACATGCCTGTAATCCCAGCTACTCGGGAGGCTGAGGCAGGGGATTTGCTTGAACCCGGGAGGCAGAGGTTGCCGTGAACTGAGATCACACCACTGCACTCCAGCCTGGGTAACAAGAGCGAAACTCCATCTAAAAAAAAGAAAGAAAGAAAGAAAGAAAAAAACTACAATACTACAATGGGATACAATTTCACACTTACCAGAGTGGCTAAAATTAAAAAGACTGAAAATACAAAGTGTCGGTGAGGATGTAGAGTAACTGGAACTCTCATACTCCAGTAATGGGAGTGTAAATGTAGACAGTTGCTTTGGAAAGTTGCTAAGCAATAGCTACTAAAGCTAAACACAGACTTACCTGATGACCAGGTATATACCCAAGAAAAATAAAAACTTGTCCACAAGAAGATGTGTATGTAGATGATCGTAGTAGCTTTATTCAGAATAGCAAAACACAAGAAACACCACCAATGCCTGTCAACAAAAGAAGGGAAAAGTAAGTTGTGGTATATCCATACAATGGATGTATATGTCATTTTATGAATATGTAAAATGGATATATTGGAAATACTACATTGATAAAATATTTACTTTTTAACTACATAGCAGTGAAAAAGAATAAACTACTGATACATGTAGCAATATGGATGAATCTTAAAATTATTATATTGTGCAAAAGAAGCTAGACATAAAAGAGTACATACAGCATGATTCCATTTCTATGAAGCTTAAGAATGGGAAAAACTATGCTGTTAGAAGTTGGTTAGTGGTTACCCTTTGCAATGGCAGGTGGAGCAGTGGGGAGCAGTAGCTGGGAAAGGGGTATGGGGGAGCTAAATGGGGTGTCAAGAATGTTCTACATCTTGATCTAGATCATACACTTGCAAAAAATTCCTTAAGCCATTACAGCTCAAGATTTGTGTGCTTTATTTATACAATACACCAATCTAAAACATTAAAAAAATTAATAACCTCTATGGTTTAAGGCACATTTAATCGAGTATTCTGTTACTTGTAGCCAAAAGCACTCTAACACTCCTCCACACAACTTGGAGACAGAGGATGTTTGTTGGGTGAGTGACGGTAATATCCATGGAATAGCATTCTTACAGGGAACAGAACACATTCACACCCATTAACACCTGTCGCTCTCACCTCAGTCCTTCCAGGGAGGGTGAGGAAACGGACATCTAGAGAATTGCACCGACGCGCTCAGAGTCACACAACGAGCTTTTTTTTTTTTTTTTTTATTTTTTTTTTATTGAGATGGAGTCTCACTGTATTGCCCAGGCTGGAGTGCAGTGGCATGATCTTCGCTCATTGCAACCTCTGCCTCCCAGGTCCAAGCGATTCTCTGCCTCGGTCCCCCAAGTAGCTGGATTACAGGTGCCCACCACCATGCCCAGCTAATTTTCTTTTTTTTTTTTTAGTGGAGAGGGATTTTGCCATGTTGGCTGGTCTGGTCTTGAACTCCTGACCTCAAGCAATCCGCCTGCCTCGGCCTCCCAAAGTGCTGGGATTATAGGCGTGAGCCACTGTGCCTGGACTACACAGTGAGCTTTTGACCAGTCTAGAATTTGGGCCCAAGATTGTTTAACCTCAAACCCAGTGCTCTTTCCACTACACTTCCCTCACCCTGGGCACATCCATCAACAACATTTGTTGAACTCCTATTGGGTATACTTCAGGGAAACTTTATCTGGTCTCTACTTCCACTGAGCTTGTGGTCTAGGAGAAGAACAAGAGTTTTATCTAACAATAACAATTGTATTTTTAAGTGCTTACATTTTTTAAATACCCACTATCTCCTAGACCAGCATTTTCCAGTGGAGTCCCTGTATTGCAGAGTACACTTCATTGGGTTGCAAGAGAAACAATTAGTAATTCTATCTGTATATTTGATCTCATCTTTTAAAAATTTTTATTTTGTGTATATCATATAAGATGATAATATATTGATGCAGTGATACGCTTTTACTTCGTAAATGTACATATTAAATATATTGGGAGGCAATGTTCACTGACAAGAATGGCACACCAAAATCTTTAAAGACCCATTGCCTGATCACACAATCCCTTTTGACCTTCATGACACTCCTGAGGACCAGATTTTTTTTGTTTTTAGAGACAGAGTTTGCTCTGTCACTCAGGCTGGGATGCAGTGGTACAGTGATGGCTCACTGCAGCCTTGAACTCCTGGGTTCAAGTGATCCTCCTGCCTCAGCCTCCCAAAGCTCTGGGATTACAGGCATGAGCCACCATGCGTGGCTGAGAACCCGATGTGTTACCCCACATTACATATGAAGAAAGCTAAGTCTTAGAGAGGTTAGGGGTTCAAAGCCACATAGCTAAGTAGGCAGCAAAGCAGGGACTAGAACTCAAGCCTGCAGGCCCCCATTCTCCTCTCTTGTCAACCATTCTCCTCACTAGGGCCGCATTTTCCCCTTAATCCCGTCCCTTCTCAGAGTCCAGCATCCCCTTGTGTAAAACTGAGGGGTAGAGTAGATTCAACTCAGTCTGGATGGACTCCAAAATACCGTGATGATGATGCAGCTGTCCCCTAGAAAACACATGTGGGGGCCTTGGGAGCCCAGGGGTACCCCTAGCCCTGGTGGGGTAGAGGCCAGCAAAGTTTCTCTCAACGGGTACTCTTCAGGTAGCCTCAAAAGCGCCACACAGTGGCGGAATTAGGAGTCTGGCACCTATATCCCCGTGACTGATGTAGTTAAATTCCAAGTTTACTCTGCCTTTTTTCAGGAATTAGCCGTTACCTCACTTTATCCAAAATGTATTTTGATGCTTTTAGCTGTGTCTTCTGATATGCACTCCTGTATTTCTGAACCTTACAGATATAAAGCTTTTTTTTTTTTTTTTTTTTGAAACAGAGTGTTGTTCTGTCACCAAGGCTGCAGTGTAGAGTGTGATTTCAGCTCACAGCAGCCTCTGCTCCCAGGTTCAAGCAATTCTTGTGTCTCAACCTCTGGGGTAGCTGGGGTTACACAGGTGCGTGCCACCATACCCAGCTAATTTTTGTAGTTTTAGTAGAGATGGGGTTTTGTCATATTGCCCTGACTGGTCTCGAACTTCTGGCTTCACATGATCTGCCTATTTTGGCCTCCCAAAGTGCTGGGATTACAGGTGTGAGCCACTGTGACCAGCCTCCTATAAAGCTCTTGATGTACCATTTCTGACACCATATGTTGATTTCTTGTTATGAAAGAGGAGGGATATAGCTCAAGTATACCTGTTTTTCCTTCCTGCTCCTCCTAATATAATCAATATTAATTTTTTGTTAATATTCTATGTAGTGTTTTCATTATAATGACTGCAAATATCACTTGCTGCTGAATAAGTATCATATTACAATGATATTTCCTTTCTCTTAAACTCTTAACCCTTTTCTCTTGAATTAATAATTGCCTCCACATTCATGCCAGCGTTTGCTGTTTTTTGTCCTTTTGATAATAGACATTGTAATTGGGGGGAGGTATCTCTTCATGGTATTGACTTGCATTTCCCTGATGATTAGTAATGCTGTAAGCTACACAGGAGGAGTTAGTCACAGTGCTCCATAGCATTGCAGGAGGGCTAGAATAAACAAAATTATAGTGTAGATTTCAAAACAAATAGACGATTCTGAATATTCTCACCACAAAGACATGATAAATATTTGCGGTGATGAATATGCTAAATACCATGATTTGATCATTATATAATGTATCCATGTACTGCAACATTATATTGTGCCTGATAAATGTGTACAATTGTGTGTCAATTAAAAACAATAGTATAGCTAATAATTTATCATATATTTCAAAATAGCTAGAAGAGAAGAATTGTAATACTCCCAACATAAAGAAAAGATACATCTTTAAGGTAATGAATATCCTAATCACCCAGATTTAATCCTTATGCATTGTATACAGGTATCAAAATATCACATGTACCTGCCAAATATGGCCAACTAGTGCATGATTAAAAAAAGAAAAAAGGAAAAGAAACCATCTTTAGCAATACCCTTTTAAAAATTGCTTCTTGTTTGGTTAGCTTTCTTTGAACATTTGACCCACTCAGAAAACAGCTCTGTAAAATACCCCTCAACATGATTTCTTCACAGACAAACCTGTCTGATAATTTAATGCTGCTGCCATTTTTTTTCTGGAGACTCTGAACTTTGATGCCCATCTGGACTTGTTTTGCTCTAGGCTTGGGGCACAGATACCACTAGGAATTCCTTTGTCTCTCCTGTGCTGAAACCACAGACTACTCTATCTCAGGTCATCATAGAAAATTTACAAAATAAAGGCCACCGAGATTCATTCCCCGGCTTGTGTCTAAGCTCTTGTCCAAGCCCCTTCCACATTGACTCTGGGCTTGGTCATGTGACTTGCTTTGGCCAACGGCATAATGGCACACATGAGACAAGCAGCGGCTGGAAAATGACTTGTGCATATGGGCCTTTGCCCTTTCAGCTCTGGGGAACCCTGTGACCACAACCAGGCTGGCAGCAAACCCAGGCTGGTTTGCTGAAGTATAAGAGACCAATGCCTGAATCATCTCTGTTACCCCAGCTGTGCCAAGCCAACCACCATATATGTGAGTGAGGCCATTGACCACCAGCTGACAGCAGACACAGGGGAGAAGCCAGCCAAGACCACATGGAGCCCAGCCCGTGCCACTACTGGGCTATAGGTTCATGAGCAAATAAATGGCGGCTGTTTTCAAGCAATTTGTTACCCAGGAAAAGCTCATGGTTCCTCTTCTTGGTTTAGTTCCTCTTTTTGCTGGAGCACATCCCCTGGTAGCATGGAAGTTTTAAAACATGTGCACCAATCCTTTGACACTTGTCCCATCAGCAGATAGGGTTCATGACACCTTCCCCTGCTTGGGGCCTGTACCCTTAGTAATGCAACAAAAGTGACGTGGCATAACTTCTCAAGATAAGTTAGAAAAGGCCCTGCAGTTTCCATCTGGCCCTCCTGGGACACTCACTCCGGGGTAAGCCAGCCATTGAGGAAGAGATGTGAGACCACCGTGCTGGAAAGGCTACATGTCGACACTCCACTCAATAATCCAGTTGAGCTAGGCTTCCAGTGATCTGGGCCAAAGGCGTCAGACTGGTGAGTGATGTCGTCTTGGGCCCTCCAGACCAGCTCATCCACCAGGTAAAGACCACTAAGTGAGCTCCATCAACACCATGTGGAACAGAATAATCATCCAGTTGCACCGTCCCTGAGTTTCTAACCCACAAAATTAATAATCCACTAATTTTGGTGATGGTTTGTCATGCAATAATAGATAACCAGATTGTACGCCATGATGGGAAGTTCTGCAGTTTCATTGGGAGGTGGCAGGCATTCTGGGACAGAAGAAACTTGGGGCCATTTGTGCAATCTACTGCACAGATTTTTAATCTCTGGTTTCTTACTCTCTGTTCCTTTCAGAGAGCTTCTTGTTCACGTTTTACTGTTGCAATATCTTTATCACTCAAGGGATATTAATTGTAGGATTTATTTTAAGTTTTCTCTTGCTCCCTGGATTCTTTTTCTTGAAGACCTTTTACTCCGCCCTCATGGTTCGCTTTGATCTCTGCATTTCATGATAGAAATTTCTTTAAATTTCTAATGATCCTTGGCTGTCTACTCACATTACCAATCTGGCTGGAAACTGGGTGGGGAGGGTGGACTGGTAGGCTTTTGTGTAGGGCCCATGCAGGGTGGTTGCATAGGGCTCGTGCAAAGGGGCTGGTTGGCTTTTTCTGTAATACACTCTCCTCCCACCCCCCGTTACCGTATCTTTAGGTCTTTGTCCTGGAAGTGGTTCTCCAGATAATTTTCTGCCTGGGGTTGGACATTCTAGAATGAGACAGGTGAAGGGAGCTGAAGATCTCACCTTCTCTGGGCCTGATGTTTCTAGTTGTGGAGTTTCTTTGTTGCCTTTTTTTCAGAGAATAAACCTCCCTTTGCTGGCCCAGAAGTGAGTGGGGTTATTACCTGGCTGGACAGGATGGGGGTTGGGGACCTAAAGGTCCCACGCTCCTTGTATAGATTGCTTTCAATCCCCACTTCACCAGCAGCTCCTCCAAGACCTAGTAGCTCCAATTTTTGAACCTTTTAGGCAAATTGGCTTGTTTCTCTTTGCAGCAGTCCACCCACACAGCAGTCGCCTACCCCATCCATTTAGGTTTGACTTTCTTTCTCTCTGTTATGTCACTGGCCACTTCTCCATCCATTTTCCTTTCTTGTAGTTCAGGGTTACAAATGTCTCTCCATTTTCTCAAAGACAGAGTTTTTGTTTCTGTTTCTTGTTCTTGTTTTGGGGAGGTTTTTTGTTTGTTTTTTTTCTTTTTTAACAAGAGAAAGGGAATGGAAATGTCTTTAGTCTGCTATCTTAAAGCTACCATTTCATTAGAGTTTTGAATGGAAAAAGCACCCTATTATATTGGACAAAAGTGTGTCAGCAATGTGGGTTTTGTGACTCTTACTGAAGTAAGAGCCTGTATTATATGCCAAGGCGGCTTCATATTCTGGTTTTACAAATGCGTTTGATACAGTTAATAAAATAGCAAATTATATACTAAGGAGAATACAGATAAGTCATTGCTGGCTTGGCAGAGAGTGGAGAATAGCCTTGACCATAAAGCCTAGAGGAGGAAAAGTGGGGTGGAGGCATGAGGCTGACCTGTCCCTGCTAAGTGCCACTGTCTCCAGCTCACCCCTTTCTACCTGCGGGTCCCTGCTCAGACGCCACCTCCTCAGAGGATCCCCACCCACCTGTCACTTTCTCTCTACTAACTAACTCTGTTTTATGTGGCCTCGCCTGACTGCCTGCCAATGGATTTGATTGACTTATTTATCTTTAGGTTTGTCTTCCCCACTAGATCATGAGCTCCACGACCAGGGGGAGCTTTGCTTTTTCACCTCCATACACTCAGTGCCTGTGAGCACCTGGTATATCAGTAGATGCTCAATAAAGAGTTGCTGAGTGAACAGATGAATGAGCCCGTGATTGCCTGGATGCGTGTTTTCTATGAGAAGGCAGAGCTCTGAGGGCAGACAGAGGCCCAGCGTGCATGAGGAAGTCCCGCTGGCCCAGGCAGTGGCCTGAGAGCTGCCTACCATGGCGGTCACTGTTCTTGGGAACCACAGATGTTTCCCCTCTAATCCCTCCATGGGGGCCAGGGGGGTATGAGAATGGGAGAGAACACAAAGTCCCTTTATTCAGGGGAGTGGATTCCATCTCGAGACAAATTGTTACCTCCAAGGCCACCAGCCGCCCAGCCGGCCCATCACCATGGCCTCCCTCTCAAGGATGTGGGCACAAGCCCGGCCAGAGCTGAAATTGCCCTGGAAACTAGTCTCCCCTTTAATTAACAGGGAGAGTGACCAGGCCTGCTAATGGGGTGGGGCATGGAGTCGGGGTGGGGTCAAGTTCATAAAGTCCCCAAAGAATCAAGGCCTCCTTGTTTATTTTCCTGAAAATGTTCCCCTTTACCCAGAACAGCGCGGGGGCCAAGCAGGCCGCAGGCAGGGAAAAAGCTTTAACCTCCCGCCTGCCCAGCTCATCACATCACTATTTGACTTGCATTTTAAAAATAATTGCAAACTTAATGAAAAAATAACCAACCGCCAAACAGGCCAGGGACTCATGGCCAGCACTGGCAGAAGCAAGCCCTTGGCAGCTGTGAGGATGAGATGTAAGGGGTATAGAGGAGTCACTGGAAGACAGGGGACACTCTTTAGATGGACACTCCCTCTCTCTAGCGCCAGCTTTGGCTCCCTATTGCCCTTTGTATCATGCCCAAATGTCTCAACCCATGTCTTAGAGCCAGTTTTACTCAGGCCCTATGTGGAAGACACTGGAACCCAAAAGGGAAAGGAAGTTGCTCAGGTTGTGCATTGTGTGGGGCCTGATGCAGGTAGTGAGGCTGGTTGCAATGGGTTCTCAGGGAAAGAGCAGATGAAAGTAAGAATGTGTCTTTATTATCATCTGAGCCCTGGCTGGGTGTGGTCAACATGCCAGGAAAGCAGTCTTGGGAAGCAGGCACGATGATTATCCATCTTTAATATCCCAGGGCTTGAGCCCAGGTCTGTCTGGCTTTTAGCCACCACACTAAATGCTATAAAAGGAGTTGGAGGTAGAAATGAAGTAACAACGACAATAATAATAAGCAGCTTTCATGGACTGTAGACTATGTGCCACTGTGCCAAGCTCCTTACCATCTCTTTTAATCTTCACAATAACTTTATCTGGTAGGTAGTGTTATTGACCCATTTTACAAACGAGGCACAGAGCATTGGTTCAAGGTTGTGCATCTGGGAAATGGCCTGTACTCTTCTCCCCTGAGAATAATGCTGTACAATGAGTCGGGGAGTTTTGTGAGGTCTCAAGAACAGAGACCTTGTCTGTCTTATTCACTTGTGTGTCCTCAGAGCCCAGAAGAGAGACTGGCATATAATAGATATTTAAGATCTGTGTTGTGAATAAGAATGAACAAATGCACCCGGACCTAGAAATAACTTCCAGACGAACCATCCCAGTTCTCCCTTCACCATTCCGGATTATCTTGACTTACCTTGAAGTGAACAAGATATTAAGGGGCTCCAAAAGAACTGAGAAATAGAACTTGGTTTGAAAGACAGTAGGGAGCCACAGCAGGTCCTTCAGGAAAGGAGTTCCAAGCTAGGGGAATGATGGTCTTCCTGTGTCTTTATGGATTCCAGGAGATAGTTAAAGTCAATGAACCTTTAGTCAAAAGGTCAAGTTATCCCCAGCGGTAAGTGTTGGGGGAAGAGAAGGGCACTTCTCAGGAGTTGAGGGTCCCCAACTTGTCATGCTCATTGGTTTTGTAGCTGGGAGTGCCAGGTTCGGGCTGGCCAGCCAGCCTCTTCAGCTTGCCCATGGTAAATCCCATGATCCTGGGTCAAGGATGCCCAAACATGGTATATCCATAGCCAGCTGAGAATTAGTATGTTATTGAATCTTTCAACAATGGATTCTTTGAAACTTACAACTCTGGGGTCTTTGAGGTCCATCTCAGACTCTGAGGCTGTAGAAACTGTTCATCTTAGAATAATGATAGGTACAAAACATTTATTGAGTGCTTACTACTCCAGACACTGTTTACAAATATCATCGCCTTTAATCCTCACAACTACCCCAGGAGGTAGTAGCAATATGACCCCCACTTTACAGATGTGAAGACGGAGGCACTGAAAGGTCATGTAACTTGCCCAGGGTCACTGGCTGCCTAGCTGTAAAGCACATGGCACTGCCTCACAGACACTTAAAATCGTTGAGACTTACACTCTCCAAATTTTAGAATCGTAGAAAGTTACAAGGCCGGATCTTGAAGCCACAGTCTTAAAATCATAGCACTTTAGAACTTGCCATCACTGACTCATCAAATTCTGCCGTCATAAAATCTGGGCATGTTATAATCCTGGAATTCCAGATTCTTGAGGACTTCATGTCAGAGAAGTTTGGATCCTGGGATATTAGCCTTGGATTACAGACCCTAGCCCAGTCCTCTCATATAGCACAGGGATACTGAGACCCACAGAAGTGCCAGGAGAAGCCAAGAGAGGCAGATCCTGGTGGATTCAGTGTCATGTTTGGAGGGAGAAATCGGAGCGAACAAAGAAAGCCCCTGGGCAGGCAGGGATCTGTTTGTGATTAGCAGTGGGTTTTTGTGCTGCCGAGGAATGTGCCCAACGTTACTGTTATCCCTGCAGGTTGCTGCCTCCTTTCTTCCCCCTCAGATGCCCTCCTCAGAGCCCATCCTGGCCAGGCTCAATATCCTGTTTCTACCACCAACAAATTGAATTTTCAGAAGTTGGCCTCCTAACGAAGCCAGCTTAATACATTGGAGGTTTTCTTTGCCTGCATTGCTATTTCTTGGTGGGGTACCTGCTCTCCAGGAGCCCAGAGAAGTTTTGCACACTCGAATCACAACGCTGGGAGGAATGAGGGACAGGAACTATGGGACACGTGGCTGGGGGCTTAGATAGGCTGAGAGGTGGGAACAGACATGGAGTGTCTCAAGGGGGTGGTGACAGGTCCACAGGGACCTCCATACTGCTCAAGCCACACCTGGGAATTTGGGGGCCTTCAGTCTTTCAGAAACATTAACCAAATGGGGTTTGTTTAGAGGAGGGATGGGAGAGGTGAGTGGGAACCCCATGCTCTGGGAGACCTTTAGCCTGGAATAGATGGAAAGAAGCGTAAATTCTAAAGTTCAGCCTCTCAGCAGCTGCCCCCTTGAAGACAGACATGGGTGGAGCCCTGGGGTATAGAACTAAGACTGAATGGTGGAAACTCCATGAAGATTTTTGTTTTATCAAAAGCAACAGTTCTCAGGCCGGGCATGGTGGCTCACACCTGTAATCACGAGGCAGGCAGATCACTTGAGGTCAGGAGTTCGAGACCAGCCTGGCCAACGTGGTGAAACCCCATCTCTGCTAAAAATACAAAAATTAGCTGGGTGTGGTGTCAGGCACCTGTAGTCCCAGCTACTCAGGAGGCTGTGGTAGGAGAATTGCGTGAACATGGGAAGCAAAGGTTGCAGTGAGCCGAGATTGCATCACTGTACTCCAGCCTGGGCAATGGAGCAAGACACTGTCTCAAAAAAAAAAAAAAAAAAAAAAGCAATGGTTTTCAAAGTACTGTCTGGAACCCATGGGGTTCCTGAGACCATTTCAGGGCATCCACATGGTCAAAACTATTTTCACAACAACACTAAGACATTATTTGTTCTTCTCACCCTCAGTGGGGTTGTCCAAAGTTGATATGACATGTGATGCCACCATCGTTCTGATAGCAATGAAAAAAATTAATGCAAAAACATTCATGATGAACAAAATACTAAAACTATAAATAAAGAGAAGACTAATACTACTGATTTTTCCTTTCACCTCAGGCTTCAGTGTGAATTTTTCAAAATATTGCATTAAAATATCCTAATTACTGATATTTTTGGCACACAAATTTTAAACCTGAGGCGAGGGCCTCGTTTAACTCACTGTAGTCCTGGCTGTGGATATAATCCACATACACAGAAGCTCTTTGTGGTCCTCAATAATTTTTAAGGATATAAAGGGTGCTGAGATGAAAACATTTGAGTCACTGATAAAAGGCATAATGTTGCATCAGCTCAAACTATCCAACAATGGAGGGGATTCAATCCAAGGTAGTGAGTTCCCATCACAAGGTGTGTACAAATGGAGGGATTAAAGGATCAGGTGTGGGGAAGAAGCCTAGCATGTAGCATCTCTTGCTCGGGTGCCTCCTGTGGTCCCACCCACCTGGCGTCCAAGAGATCTTCTCATTTTCCCACTTGAAAATTTGCAATGGTACCCCACTGTGCTCTGAGCAAAAACCCACCTCCTCTCCATGGCCTACCAGGCCCTGTGTGTCCTGGCCCAGTCTCCCACTCTTTCACCCTAGCCTCTATTTCTTCAGCATGCCAAACTCTTTCTTACCTCAGAGATTTTGCACACGCTGTTCCCTCTGCCTGGAACATCTTCCTCTTCACTCTTCTCATGGCTGTTCCTTGTATCTTCTGAGTTTCAACTTGACTGTTGCCTCCAGGAAGGCTTCCCTGATCACCCCATAGTAAGTAGGATTTCTCTGACATCATCTCTCAACCTCTCTTTTGCTTCCTTCGTGGAAGTCATCACCGCTTTTTTATATTTACTTGTTGGCATGGATGGTTCTCATCTATTCTCTCCATGAAACCGTGAGCTCCTCCAGGGCAGGAAGCCTGACTCTTCAGACATGGGGTCTCGGCACCTGACCCAGCACCTGGCATGGAGGAGGCCCTTGAGAAGTGTTTGTTAAGCAAATAAACAAATCCATTATGAATTAGTGAATCAATGAGTACATGGATGAAAGGTTAAACAGAAAAGGCCACTGACTGCTGATGCTCAGGCACTCACCAGGAAACCCAAAGTAACACCGGTTGTTGGAAACATCAGTAACGATGGCTGGATGGTGTGTGATGAAGTATTAAGTAGTAAGTGTTTGCCCACCACCCATCAGTGCTGATCAAGTTGGAGGAGAGGGACACTGGCCTGGCTGCAGAAATCTTAGATGAGTTGGGGCTTGAACACAAGCCTCCAGGCCTTTGCCAAGGCAGGTTCCCCTGCCTAGTTTCTCTGAAGATTCACATTGTATTCACTATTAGGGCCCAGCTCAAATAACCCTGCCTCCTATGGCTCTTCCCTGCCTCTTCTCAGGTCAGAACACACCATCCTTGTTCTGGGTGTTATTGTATTAGGATAACCACCCTTGTCTATCACTGATTTGAAGACATTAGCTTATAAAAATATCCTGATAGTCTAGATGTTATCCCAGTTTAGAGATGACAAAAGTAAAGGTCCCAGAAGAACTTACATTCCAGTGGAGGAGACTCATCATGGGTAAAAAAGCAAACCCACGTGTTGTGGGTGATAAGAGTTAAGGTGAAGAATGTTGCCGGGGAAGAGGAGTGGGGAGGCCTCGCTGAGGGATCAAAGAGATGTGGGTACAAATCCCATCTAATAGTCTCAGCTAAAGTTCAGTTAACTGTTACCACTAACATTGAGTTAGCTGTTGCTTCCAGGATGTCTGTTTCATGGGGACAGGGACTATGTTCACTTTTCTGTCCCCAGCACCTAGAACAGTGATCAATGCATAGTAGGTGTTCCATGTATGGTGTGAGGTGAATAAAGGCCTGTCTGCATCAGGCATTGTATATGAATTATTTAATCTCCATGGTCAGAGAAGTAAGGGTTATCATCCCTATTTTGTAGATAAGGAAACGAAGGCACAGTGAAGTTAAAGGCTAATGATTTACCCAAGAACACCCAGATAGTAAATGGTGGAGCCCGAGTTGGATTCAAATCCAGTCCAATCTGTCTAAGCCACTCTCCTACACAGCCTTACTCACTTGCTGTGTGACCAGGGCACATTGCCTAACCTCTCTGAGTCTCAGTTAGCTTTCAAAATAGTACCCATGTCATAGGGTTACTGTGAAAGTTTGGTTCATGAAGAGCTCTTAGACTCCTGCCTGGCATACATTAACACCTCTTTTCAGGTGACCCATTCTCATTTGATATTGTCAGCCATTGTGAAATAAGAGGGTATAGAGTAAAGCTTTCCAAATGGAAAAACCTGCTATGACTTCTAGAAAGTCTCGGGAAACTTTCTAGGTCAGTTATGGAGGTTGCAGAGAGGAAGGCCTCAGGGACGAGACGCAAAAACAGCACCCATGCAAGTTGATTTGTAAACCGCTTTCTTCATCCTTTAGGAGGAAATGCCCAAAAGGCAGCATTTCTGGGGCATGCCCAGGGTCTCCAGGCACTGTGCTGAGGGCTCTGTATCACCTCTGTCGATTTTTTCCAGTTCCATTATACAGATGGCACCACTGAGATTCAGAGAGGTGAAGGGACTTGCCCAGCGCCTCACAGTGCATCAGAAACAGTCAGGACTCAGCTCAAGAAAAGGCCCCAAAGCCAACACTCCCAACCACATGATCTAAGACCAGGGAACAAGGGGACCACGAGAGTGAGGGCAGGAAAAACGCTGGAAGATGTACCAGAGACTTAGCACTTTACTGATGGCATCTTTCCAGGCCAGTGCCCACCCCTCCTCTCCTGGCCTTCTCTTCCACCTCCCACCCTCCTGGGTTCCTGCACTATTTTCTCACTGGTGCTTCTGCCATGCCTGTTATCTTCTGTTGGTTCCTGGGAAAAGATTCTGAGATGGAGATTGGCATGCAGTGGATTTACTGGGGAGAGTGCTCAGGAGTAAGACCAATGCAGGAGTGAGGAAGACAGGCCCGGGAGGAGGGAACAGCTGGCACAATGGAATTACAACAGAAATCTCAGTGACCCCACAGGAGCTCTGGAGCAGACATGCCCCTTCAGAGCTGAGGAATGGGGTCAGGCGTTTTTTATCACACACCGACCACTCATTGGCCACAGGCTGCACCTGGAACGAATGTGTCCTTGGGCAGGGCAAGTCCCTACAGCTGAGGGCCATTCCCAGCTGGGAACTCTCAGCAGCTGGCAGGTCCCATCAGCTGGGAAGGGTGTCTGGCAAGGGAATCCATGGTAGCCCCCAGCCTCCCTTCCACCTGTCCACTGTTATCTGACAATAGCGATCATGCCACACACCGGCAGCACACTGTCTACCTCTCAGGCCCCCCACCACGTGTGGTGTGTGGCTTCCCTCATTTCATCCTCATGACAACCATGAGAGGGGGACCCTGTTATCTCCACTTTCCAGATGAGGAAACAGAGGTTCAGTGAGATGAAGAGCTTGCCCAGAGTCCCATGGCACAAGAATGCGGTAGCTGGTATTCTCACCCAAGCAGTGGGACCTTTGGGTCCTATCTTGGTCCCTTATAGAAACTCCTTCCTTTAATCCAACTCAGCACTGAGTCCCCAGGAGTCAAAGCTCCTGCCCTCAAAAAGTTCATAATCCAGTGGGGGAAGTCCAGACATATGCACTGGAAAGATAAGGGGTGGTAAGTGCTGTGATGAGAGGTGACCCGAGGGTGGGTGACAGGGATGTCCTGCCCGGGAAGGCAGGTGAGACAAAGGCAGTGAGTTCAGCCTCAGTGGATGAGGGGAGTGCTGCGGGAAGGATCGGGGCAGGGTAGGCTTCTAGGCAGTGGGAGCGCAGATGCAAAGACAGAGAGGGTAAAAGAGAGGAGCCCTCAAGAAATAGAGAGTGGTCTCCTGAGATGACATAATGGGCGGGGGAAGGCAAACAAGGTCATCAAGGTGGAGGGGTTCCAGCCTCAGGGCCCTGCATGACGCAGCCCCTGCCCCTCCGTGAATATTTGCTGAACGAATGAATGGTTGGATGGGTGAATGAATCCCTGCTGTGGAGGGTGGATTGGAGGTTTCAGAGAGGGGAAGGGAGACTAGTGGGGGGTCCACAGCAAATGTCCAGGTAAGAGGAAATGGGCCCAACTTTGCAGGGACCACAGGGGTGAAGCGATGAGAGAGAGAAAGAGAGAAAGGAGCAGAACCCTGCTGGGCATTGTGACCTAGAGCTTCTGTGGCCCATCTCTCAGTCTCACCCTCCACCTCCATGCCCTGCACCATGCTGCATCCCCCACCTGGCAGCTTTTCCCTCTCCCCTCTGCATCTGCAAGTCTTTCACCGGCTACCCGAGCTCTGCTTCCTCTGGGAAGTCTTATTGACCAATGCAGCTCTCCCTTACCCTGCAAGATCACTTCCCATCTCCCTCACAGTTTAACCCCGGCAAACTCCATTTGCAGAGGCCGGTGTTCAAATTGCAACTCTGCAACTTCTGAATGCCAGGCCTACAGGGAAGCATTTAATGCCCTTCAGCAAGGGTATGATGGGATAAATGTGGATCCATGTATCCAGTACAGGTAGGACCTCTCTGCCCCCATATTGCCTGCTCATTAGCCCTCTAAGTGCGGCATCTGGTAAATCTGGGCTTGGAGTTTAGATGATTGGAAACAGGAACGATCTCTCTGGGGACAGTTCTTAAGTTCTAATGGAGAAATCTTCACAGAGGGGCTTGCAAAGCCCTTAATTAAAGTTACCATCAGAACAAAGATTCTCTGAAGCAAGAATTTGGACCCCATTGGAGTCCCTGAATCCAGGCAACCAAGCTTGCATAAGTGTGCAACACAAAGGCGAATGAGTCCCCAAGGAAGAAGAGGCTCCATCCTCAACTTGCTGCTCTTGTCTGAGGGAAGCACCATGCCCTACGGCTGACATTTACTGAGTTTGCATCCGTTGACTCTTTTGGTTGTGGAAAACTGGCTCAGACAAAAATGGGATTTGCTGGACTGAGAAGGCCAGACTGGAGCTACAGTGCAGCAGGATCTAAGGGCCCAAGTGATGTTGTTGGCGTGGGGTTTCTCTCCATTTTTTTCTGCTCAGCATCCTTCAGAGTCCACTTCATTCCCAGAGTCTATGAAGGTGGGGTGCATAGGGACAGTCTGTTGGACCAGTGTGGTCACACACATACCCTGAACCAAGGAGCACAACAGCCTCCCTGAGTGGCTGAGGCTGGGGGGCATGTCCCAGATTACACTGACCAAGGAGTAGGAAAATGTTCCCCATCAGAAATTGGTAGAATGGGGAATGGATTCTGGGGAAGTAAGCAATGAACATTATCCATAAGGGCCTACTATATGGTAAGCAGCTATTAATCGCTTTGCCAATTTATAGTTGAGGAAACAGCCTCAGAGAGCTGAAGTCACTCTGACAGCCAGGAAGTAGGGAAAGGCAAGCTTGGAAAACAGCTCTGTCTGGTATCAGAGCCCAGGGTCTGGGGAGCTCCACCATCCTGCTTTCTAGGCAACATCTTTACCCATCTCTGTTTTGGTCCAAGGCACAAAGCTGGTGTTAGATGGCTCTTGGATAAGCCTGTGTGGGAAGGACAGATAGATGGGAGTGTGTATGGATGAATGGATGAGTGAATGGATGAACAGCAGGTGGATGGATAGGTAGGTAGAAGGATGGATGTATTGCTGGCTGTGTGGTTTACCAGCTAGGTGGGCGGGTAAATTGGTTAGGTGGAAGGGTGGATGTATGGATAGGTGGGTGAATAAGTGAATGGGCAACTGAAAAGACAGGTGGAAGGATGTGTGGGTAACTAGATGGGAGGGCGAATAGAATAATGCTGACAGAAGCATTAACAATCATGTCTAGCCTCTTGTCCCTGTCTTCCCAACTGCCTTTTCCAGTGGAAAAATTGAAAATCATGGGCCCGGGGAAGACATTCCCCTGTGGTCTGTTAATAGAGGCCCAGCAAGGCCAGCCGAGGCTGTCAGCTCACCCCCCGCTAGGACCCTGTCATTAGCCACACTCCCCCAACCCTGCCCTTTGGTGGAAGTATGATCTGGTGGGCACTGAGGGGCTGGGCCCATCCAGGCCCCTTATTAAGCCTTATTAAGCCCACAGAGGGGGAGCAAGAAGGGGAGGAGAACTTTCTCCCAAAGGTCAACTGTTGGAAAAAGAAGATACAGATGTTCTCTGGGGTGGTCGTCTACTCTCAGGCCACAAGAAATGTGAAAGTTTGCCTGGCCCTACCTGCTCTGCTGTCTTCTTGCAGGCTGGGAAACTGAGGCCCATATAGGAGAGAGGAGGGACACACAGAAGTGAGGACAGAGCCAGACTCAAACCTCAGTCCGGCTCACAGACCATAGCCCAGCCTTTCCCTGAAACCTACAGCCTCAGCATCAACAATGGGGAGGGAAAGGAATGGGCATGAATGTGGCTCCTGCTATATGCCAGGCCTTTGGGCAAAGCATTTTCTGTTCATGGAACCACTGGTCTCCTCTGTATCCCCACTAGTAAAATGGAAGTTATGCCTGTCCTTTCACTGATTGAACAAGCATTTGTTAAACATTGGTTATACTATGGGCCAAGCACTGGTCTAGGTGCTAGGAACATGGCATTAACTAGCCAAACAAGGTTTCTGTTCTCAGAGAGCTTACTTTCTAGACAGTGATAGAGATAGACAAATAAGTAGCTACATAAAATATGATATGAAGAAAAATGAGTAGGGATGTGAGATGTACAAGGATGGAAGGGACATTCTTTGGATGAGATGGTTGGGGAGGGCCTCTCTGAGAAGGTGATCATGGTCAAGGTTATTAACTGTCCACCAAATCCATTCTCCCCTTTGCTAGTATGTGGGCGAAGCCCACAAGTGGCTGTCCACGCAGGGTCAACATTTCCTAGCTCTATTTGCATGCAGGTGTGGCCATGTGACCAGATCTTGCCAATAGAATGAAAGCAGAAGTGATGAGTGCCACATCCGGGCCTAGCTTTTGAGAAGTAGGGGAGCTTCCTCCATGTTCTTGTTAGTTTTCCCCTGGCTGAATTCACATGATAACAAGGCCCCAGGATAGGGGCCACAAGATTAGAAGAGCCTGGATTCCTGCATCACCACATGGAGGAGAGCCACTCATTGCCCTGGCACATCCATTGCATGAGTGAGAAATAAACTCCAGGTGAGACCCAAGAGACATGTGATGAACTGGGTTAGGGCATTGCAGGCAGAGGAAATAGCATGTGCAAAAGGCTCAAGGCAGAACCAAGCTTGACATGTTGGCACAGAAAGGATACCAGTGTGACCAGAATAAATGGCACAAGAGGAGGAAATGAGGTGAGCCATGCAGTCAGTGGCCTCAGTCAGGAGTCTGTATTTCAAGGGGCCCCAGTGGAGGTGGCACCATCAGCAGGGGAGAAATACCATCTGGTTCGTACTTGGAAAAGATCCCTCTGGCCACTGTGCAGAGATGAGTTGGAAGGAGGCGGAAATGGACACACCAGAGAGGAGCTGCTGCAGTCATCCTGGCCTGGATGAGGCTGGGGACTTAAGAGTGAGTGAACAGAGTGGATTTGGATACATTTTCAAGGGCTTGCTGATGGGTTGTTTGTGGAAGGTGAAGGAAACCCAATAACCCACAAACCATTGAACAAAATCTAACGCAGAAGCCAATATATATTGCCAAACCCTTTACGGGTATCTGTCTAGCTTCTAATCTCCCTTCCCTGAGAACCTCCCACTCATGCCTATCTGATAACTCTACTTATCTGATAAACTGATCCCTCCCCTGCCCTAGCTGATGGAGCTGGAGATCAGTCCCTGACTGGGGCTCAGTCAATCAGATCGTCCCTGGCTGTCAGGCCCCAGTGTGTGGCTGGATGGGGAATAGGCTGGGCCCCAGGACCCTCTCCTTGATAGAGATGGTGGGGTAGGGGGAAGGTCAGCAGCCTAGAAGCCAAGGAAGAATGAACCCTCCAAGGACCATCTACCCACCCCATAGTAGGGGAAACATAGCTGCAAGTGGACTCAACCACCTTCAACCACAACTGGAGCTGCCACCAGTCAAGTGTGGAAAGTGTTGGTCTTTGCAGAGGCCTGGACTGGCAGGGCAGGGTGGGTCTCCCAGGGCAGAAGATGGGAGGGGCCAGCTCCACTTCTGTGCCTCAGGTTGGGAGACATGATCCTCTGGGTTCTGTTCATACCCTAGACAAGGATATTCCTTGTCTGAGCCTAGAAAAGTTATTCCCCTGGGAAGAAGGGAGGTGCTTCTGTTTCTCCATCTGTCAGGTGGCTGAGTATAACAGATTTCATTTCCAAAAATGGCCCCAACCATATTTCCATTCCCTCCTGCTCCTCATGAACCCTGCCACTCTCCGTCAAGAGGGAGAGTTTATTTCTCCTCCCCTGGAGCCTGGCAGGACTTTGTGACTGCCTTGATGAATCGAATGCAGCAGAGGTGACTGTGTAACTTCCAAGGGTGGGTAAGAAAAGACAATACAGCTTCTCCCTGGCTCTTTGTCTTGAGACACTCACCCTGGGAACCCAGCCACCATGGTGTAAGGAAGCCCAGGCCTCCTAGAAAAGCCAGAGGTAAATGTTCTGGCCGACATTTACCCAGCCAGGGTCCCAACCAACAGTCAGCATCAACCGCCAGACCCGTGAGGGAATCAGTCCAGCCCCTGGCCATCAAATCTTCCAGCTGAGGCCCCAGACACCGCGGAGCACAGACAAATCTACTCGCTGTGCCCTTCTGGATTCCTGCCCCACACAATATGTGAAGGCAATGAATCACTGTTTGATACCACTGTGTTCAGTGGTGATGGGTAACGCAGCACTAGATACCCAGAACGCTGACTCAGGCAGACTCTGCCTCCATGACACCCTCCGTGCTAAGCATCTGTTCAATTTCCCCACTGTCCTGAAATTTCCAGACACTCCTCTTTGACCCAGGCTTGGCTATGAGCTGGGGCCTCTCAGAGATCTTCCAAAGATCAGCCATGGAACAAGCACTGCTGGGGAATTCACTCCCTGGTCAAGAACTTTTGCTGACTCTCCATTTCCCCAATATCCAATCTCAGCTCCTCTACTGGGCTTCCCAGGCCTGTCCTAATCTCCTCCATCCTCATGTCTCCCTGAAATGGGCCACAGTTCCTCCTTCTGCAGTGTATCAAGAGTAAGAATGTGGGGTTAGGTGAGGTGAGGGGAATTGCAGGCTCTGGGAGAGCTTTGAGAGCTGGGCCTGAAGCTTTAGAAGGCTGTTTTCCCTCATTTAGTAAATATTGAGTCCTAGTGTGCACTATATTCTATTTAAAGTGCTGGGGATACATAGGTGCACCTGCTAGACATAATCCCTGTCCTAAACCCATGAGAATCATATTCTCTTCCACCTCAGGGCCTTTGCACCTGCCATTCTCCTCACCTAAAATCCATTTCCGAAGATTTGTGTACACCTCATCCTTTGTCCTTCTAGTCTCACCTTAGAAGGGCCTGCGTGGCCCTTCTCCACTCTATGTTGGCACTGCAGACCTCTGGTGCCCTGACCTTTCGTGTCCTCTCTCCCTCTCCCCCTCTAGTCGCCCCCATTGCTAATTCCCTTTTTTTTTTTTTTTTTTTTTTTTTTTTTTTTTTTTTTTTTTTTTTTTTTTTTTTTTTTTTTTTTGAGACAGAGTCTCACTCTGTCACCCAGGCTGGAGTGCAATGGTGCACTCTTGCCTCCCGGGTTCAAGCGATTCTCCTGTCTCAGCCTCTTGAGTAGCTGGGATTACAGGCGCCTGCTGCCACAGCCAGCTAATTTTTTGTATTTTAGTAGAGATGGGGTTTCACCGTGTTCAAGGCTGGTCTTGAATTTCTGAGCTCAGGCAATCCACCCGCCTCTGTCTCCCAAGGTGCTAGGATTACAGGTGTGAGCCACCATGCCCGGCCTAATTCCCTTTACTCTTAATTTTATCTCCCTGTTCATTTTCTCCTTAAGTCTTGAACAGCAATATATAATCTGTGATGGCTGATTTACTTGATGTTTGTCTGACTTCCCCTACTAGAAATGTCAGCTCCCTGAGGCAGGGACTGTGTCTGTCTCATTCACTGCTGTGTGCCTGGGAATGGCACAGGGCCTGGCACCCATGGGTGCTCTATGACTATTAAATGTGTGTAGCGCAATGCTAGCTGCACAGTGCCTGCCTGCAGCTGGGGAGCTCTCAGTAGGGGGTGATCCTCTCTTCCTCTTCTGCCCCTTCTGTGGACATGCCCCGTAAACACTCAACAGGCTCCCCTCTGTGCCAGGTTCCATGTAGGCACCAATAGCATGTAAGGGCTCAAACACAGTCGCTGGTACCCAAGCAGCTCCCAAATACTGGGGCAGGAGACAGATATCCAGCCTGTACTGGATGTCTGGGGACAGAGTATAGCTGGTAGGGAAAGAGAACACAAAAGGTCAGGGCACCAGAGGTCTGCAGTGCCAAATTAGAGTGGAGTAAGGACTCCATGCTGAGTAAGGAAAGAAGATCAGGCGGGGACTGGGGAGTACTTTGAGGGTGGAAAGGAGGGCGATGGAGGCTGTCTAGAAGGGCGAAAGCGAGTGGTAGCAAGAGAGGCAGCCTAGGGTATGACCCTGGGCACGACACACAACCTCTCTGAATCTGTGTCCATGTCAGTATAACATTCTGTGAAGCACACAGGTCCTGGGGCCTTCCTGGGTTCAAATCCCACCCTCTGATTACTCATGACCCTCAATAAGTTCTTTCACCTTGGTTTCTTCATCTGTAAAATGGAGATGACAATAACAGCACCTCCCCACTATCGTTTCTTCAAGATCACATGAGTTAATGCATTGAAAACACTTACATCAGTGCGAGGCACATGGTAAGTGGTCAGTGTGAGCTAGCACTGAAGCAGGAGTCACAGCGGCAGAGCACAGACCAGTGCCTGCGCATGCACACAGTAGGCACTCGTCAGTGATACGGACCTTCCGTCTGCCTCTTACTCTGTAACACATATCACCACCCAACATGGTATTTTTTTGCTTATGTGATTATTGTCCCTTTCCTCCACCAGAATGTGAGCTCCATGAAGGCAGGGGTTCCATCTGTTTTGTTCCCTTGCATTATCCCCAGAGCCCAGGAAAGCACTTGGCACATAGTAGGTGCTCAATAAGTAGTTGCTGAATGAATGCATTTCTAATTTTTAGTTTTGTGCTTGGTGCGCAGCAAGTGCTCAATAAATGCTGGTCCTCTTCACCCCTACCAGCCTCTCCATCCCGTTTCTACCTGCTCCAGGAAGCCCTCTTGGGCCTCGCAGCATCCACCAACAGTCCTTCATCCCAGGCCAAGTTCCCCACAGACCCCCTTGGCCCACCTCCCAACTGCTTTATCATGCCTGTGGAGTCAAGGTTCAGTTTGTTCCCCAGCACTCCCACCGGCGTGAGTAAGCATCAGCCAGGACCTGGAGAGTAGAACCCACCCAGAGAAGAGTCCCTGCTTCTCTGTCCACCCGAGGCCAGAAGTGCTCTTGCCCCTGGACAAACTAGGGAGGATTTCCAAGTCACTGAGAGCCCCATGATCAGATGTCACCAGATCCTCCCACCCTGGCCGCAGGGGCTGCAGTACCACCAGGCCAGAGTCATCCCCATGCGTGATTTCAACATCTGTAATACTTTCCCTCTCCCTGTGGAATTCCCCCTCCAAATTCCTCCCGCTTCATTATTAGTATATATAAAATATAAAAAAAAAAAATAAGCTGTCTTAATCATTTTCCATATTAGCTGACAGCCGGCTCCCATATGCCTGGGAGTGAGACCGTACCTCCTGTTGCCCCCCACCCCCTCTGCTGTTCCAAAATGACTAGCCCCAAACAAGGCCCAGTTATTGAAAACCCTCTATCTTACAGACTCTGCAGCCCAGACACCTTGGGGTCCTGTCTGGCTGGTGTGGCCCAAACCAAAAGCAAAGGATGAAGATTCTCTTATATCCCCAAAAGCACAGACCTCAGGGCTGGGCTGATCAGGGTGCAAATCTCAGTGTCATCACCTACAAACTGGAACTCCACGAACTGGTTTGTCCTGTCCAAGAAAGGGCACAAATTCTGGAGCAGACAGATCTGAGTTCCGTCACTGGAACTCAGCTCTGTCACCTTGGGCGAGCCAGTTCACCACTCTGAGCCTGAGTTTCGTCATCCATAAAATGGCAGAAACAATAGCACTGACCTCTCAGTGTCACAATGACAAATCAAGGAGACTTTGATAACAACGGTGAATATCCACTGATCCCACTGTGTGCCAGGCACTGAGCCAAGCCCTCCCTGCCTCCCCCTCATTGCATCTGCACAACAACCTGCTTTGCAGAGAGAAACAAAGGGCCTGAGAGATTAAAAATTTCTCCAGGACAAAGAATAGGGAGGTGGAGGAGCATCCTGACCCAGCCCCAGCATTTTCAGTTCCATTTGAGAGCCTGGCCCCCTGGAGATACTCCACAAGTCCTCACCCCTTTCCCCCAGTTTCACCTTGGTCTTTCCTCCTCTCATGGTCTTGAGCATGGGCATCAGGGATTGGCAGCACTATTGTGTCCCGTCCCCACTGCCCAACCCCAGTGCCAGGACTGTGAGCATCAGGAGAGTAGGTAGGAGCCCATGGCCCATGCATGGCAGATTCAGGTGGCCCAGCACCTTGCGGCTGGCTGCTCCTAAAATCACAGACACCTGTATTGAAGAGAAGGGAGTTCTGGATTGAACTTGAACTGATTGATAAGTCCCAAGCCAGAGGAGTTAGACTACTACGCCAGACCTCAAACTTGAAGACTGTTTTTGTTTTTACTTAACTGAACCAAACTGATTTTTTTGTTCCTCCCAAATTATGAGTGAATCAGTTCATAATAGAAGCCCCCATTATATCTCCTAGATTTTTAGCCAAAATATCCAAAAAGAATTGGGCTAACATAGCCACATCATCCTGGAATATTTATAGTGATGTGTCATAAAGACTTTCAGTATTTTGTCTCTACTCTTGATCCAAACTCCAGTGGTTCTAGTTTCTCTATATTAAGTATTCTTTCTGAACCATGTGCTTTGCATATGTCACTTTTCATCCTTTCTGCAGCCCATTCATCTTCACCTTACAGATGAGGAAATTGAAACTCAAAGTGGTTAAATGATCTGTAAGACAAGGTTCTGAATTTGAACATAGGTCTCAGCTGCAGAGCCATGTTACTGCTAATACAGCCTCTGTATGGTTCTCCAGAAGGCCCCTGATCCACTGAGAAACAGCCCTGTCCCACAATCCCAGCTGACCCGATCCACGAACCCTCCTCCCTTCAGCCAGACAGGCCCCTGCCCTGAGAGGCAGCATCATCTCCAGCTGCCTGTACTCTCATCCCAGTTCAGCCATTCGTCAAGCATGACAGCTCAGACAAGACCTTTATCTCCTCAGCTTGTTTCCTCCTGTGTTGAGGAGAAATAAAATCCTCCATCTTCCACGCTGTTCTGTGAAGTGAAGCAATCATGTTCCTAAAGTGCTAGCACATACCCGGGCATGGTGGCTCACACCTGTAATCCCAGCACTTTGGGAGGCTGAGGCAGGCATATCACTTGAGCCTAGGAGTTCAAGCCCAGCCTGGCCAACATGGCAAAAATCCATCACTTGAGCCTAGGATTTCAAGACCAGCCTGGCCAAGATGGCAAAAACCTATACAAAATTAGCTGGGCATGGTGGCACACATCTGTAATCCCAGCTACTCGGGAGGCTGAGGCACGAGAATCGCTTCAACCCAGGAGGCGGAGCTTGCAGTGAGCTGAGATGGCACCACTGCATTCCAGCATGGGTGACAGAGCAAGACTCTGTCTCAAAAACCAAAACAGAAACAACAAAAAGGGCTAGCACTTATTTTACTCCCAAACTCTCCAACCTCAATCCAATGTAAGTGAGGTGCATATAATGGGTGCTCAGTAATTACTCATTGATGATAGAAGCAAGCCTGGAACAACAAAAATAAGAAACTGGGTAGAAATATTACAAAACGTTGGAAGTAGATCCCTCTGGGGTGGAATTATGGGTGATTTTATTGTCTTCTTTATGATCTTTGTGATTTTTTTTTTCTATTTTCCAAACTCTCAGCTTGGAAGTATGTTATACTGTTTCCTAATTGTATGACGCTATTAACTATAAAATGCACTGTCCACCTAATAGCAGTTTTTGAGAGGAAAGAACAAAACTACTTCATTAGATTGTAAAGACTTATTCTGATTTTGATAGTTAAACTCTGCAGGGCAGGAAGAGTAGAGAGGTGTCTTAGAATCAAGGAAATACAATTGTAATCAAGTAATCAAAGCGGTGGTCTTGGGGGAAGGAGGCTAATACAATTATTATTGTTATTGTTATTATTGTTTTTGAGACAGAGTCTCCCTCTGTTGCCTAGGCTGGGGTGCAGTGGCATGATCTCGGCTCACTGTAACCTCCACCTCCTGGGTTCAAGCAATTCTCCTGCTTCAGCCTCCTGAGTAGCTGGGACTACAGGCGCACGCCACCACGTCGGGCTAATTTTTTGTATTTTAGGAGAGACTGGGTTTCACGGTATTGTTCAAGCTGGTCTTGAACTTCTGAGCTCAGGCAATCCACCCGCCTCGACCTCCCAAAGTGCTGGGGTTACAGGTGTGAGCCACTGCGCCCAGCCATAACATTATTTTTAAAAGGAGGAAGAGGATACGGGCAACTTTTCATTGCTTCCAGAACCCTGGAACAGCAGCTTAACCTTGCCAGCACACCCAGCTCACCTGGTATACTTGAAAATAAATACAGATGGCCAGGCCCTGTCCTGGTCTGAATGACCCAGCATCTCTAGGCTGGGGCCCAGGAGTCTGTGTTTTAAGTGGACACAGCAGATTCTGGGCACTGTGTAGTAAACGAATCTCCTCATCCACGTTCTGTCTCGTCTTACAGATGGGAAATCAGAAGTCCAAGCAGGGGAGGTGTCTAGCACTCTCCTGCCTGAATGGTGAGGGCAGCCAATCTCTTCTTTCACCCCAAGGGCTTTTCCCAGTCCCTGTCACCATCTTACTTCTCCCAGTCCTAGCCCCTTCCCCAGCCTTGCTCTGCCAGCCTAGAGCTGTTTCTTCCTTTTCTCCCTAAGGGAGTGTCCCCTGTTCTTAATTAGGGAGACTCTGAGTATTTTTGTCTCTTTGAGTACTGCATTCTGTTGCCAGCAAATAACTTTAAATAGAAAAAATATGCCCCAAATTAAACTAGAAAACAGAAAATAAATAGGAAGAGGGTGGGCTGAGCGTCAGCCTGCTCTCGGTGGAGAGGGTGGACTCTGGGTCTCCTTTCCTGCATCTCTGCCATGGACACCATTACAGCACCCACCTTCTGGGGTGCTGCGCAGATCAGACGAGAAAAGGCACGCAGTACACTTTGCACAGGGCATCTAAGTGTCCATTAATATCCAAAGTTACTGGGCATACTCGCTGCTTGGATTTTGAGATAATTATGTAGAGAAAATGTCAAGGGACTCAAAGTCCCTCAGTTGACATTTCCCTACCAAGAGCTACTTTATAACATGCTGCCAGATGTCATTTTCTCAATAGGTACAATTTTAAAAGCATCTCTCCACCTTCTTCCCTACCTCAGTCCAACTGTTCACAGCTGAAAGAGGGACCTTCCAAAAGCCTAACTCAGATCATATGATTCTTTGCCTCTGAAATTTTCCAAAGCTCCCCATTGTCCATGAAACGCCGGCCTCAGAGCCTTTCAGGACACGAGTGATGAAGGGTCTCAGATTTCAAATTTCATCTTCCTCTACCTTCCTCCTGTCACCCTCCAGCCACACAGACCTGCCCCTTGGTCCCCAAATGGATGCTTACTTCCTTTTTTCCCCAATTGGAAGCCAGGTGCAGAGAGTTAGATTAATCACAGGCCTTAGCTCCAGTCACACTTTTAGCACCAGAGTGAGACCCCCCCTTATTTTATGTGTCCCTTTCATGCCTCATCCCTACTCTCATCCCTCCCTCATGTGGACACCCCCCTAACGTGTTCAGCATGTGTCTTTAAACATGCACGTGCCCTCAGAAAATGTGCAATATTGTCGTCTGTGTGTATGATTTTAATTTACATAAATGCTATTCATATCATGGCTTCTTACCTTTTTTCCTTGACACCATCTTGAGATCTAGCCTGCATATGTATGGAGTCATCACTTCCAACTGCAGAAGAGTCAGCCACAGGGGGCGTCCTCTGTGCTTCCCTACCCATCGTTCTGGTGCTGGTGGCCTAGGCTACCTCTGACTCCCCACAACAAACCTCTGCCTGCTTGTTACGTAAGATAACACAATGACAGCTCCTGCTTATTGCGTAACCAGCCGTTGTTTAGTGACAAGTGGCAGATGCCTCACTCAAGTGGATTTAGACACAGAGACAAAGAAAGTGTAGATCCAGGTGTTCACTAGCTCCTCAGGCAGCTGTCTCCCTCCATCTTAGCAACTCCAAGATCCCAGCCTCCCACCTTGGCAACTGCAGGGGAAAAGAAGCTCCTGAAGCATTCTCAGGTGACTTTCTAGACCATAGCCTTTGTGCTGCTTCTTTGATGGTGGGACCTGGTTTTGTCCTGGCTTCAGCCGTCCCAGATCCATGTGTTTCAGAGGAAGTGAACTCCAGTCTCGGGGGTGTTATGGACTGAATTCAGAATTGTGTTGAAGCCCTAAAGCCCAATGTGGCTGTATTAGAAGACATGGTCTGAAGGGAGGTAATTCGAGTTAAAGGAGGTCACAAGGGTGCTATCCAATAGGACTGGTGTCCTTGTAAGAGGAAGAGACATCAGAGCTCTCTCTTCACATAGACACACAGAGCAGAGGCCACATGAGGACACAGTGAGAAGGTGGCCATCTACAGGCTAGAAAGGCCTCACCAGAAACCAAACCTGATGACATCTTGATCTTGGACTCCCAGCCTCCAGAACTATGAGGAAATACATTTCTGTTGCTTAAGCCACCCAGTCTGTACTACGTTGTTATGGTAGCCTAGGCAGACTAATACAGGGAATGAACCATGTTTGGTCTAAGGCAATATTTCTCCAGTTTTTTATTATTACCCCTCATTATTGACCACCTAAAGAGTTGTTTTAAGAATTTTTTTCTCCTAAGAGTGCCTCCCACAATATATTTATGTAGTGTGGTTTCTTGGAAGTCAAAAACTATTGTCATATCTGAGATTTTAGCATACCTTACTCTAAACTAATTTTTACAGCCTTAGGAGCAATATTGCCCCATTGAGAATGCACTGCCTATGGCAATGTACTTGGTCTGTGATTGGTTAGAACATGGGCGTGTGAGGCTAATGTAGACCATAGATGTGAGAACCACAGAGGAGGAAATTGTCCCTTTTTCACCTTTGGTCTTTATCATGGATGGGCATAATGCCTGGATCTGTGGCAGCTATTTTGTGACTATGAGGACAGGCTGATATGCTTTAAATGGCCGACTAGTACATAAAACCTAGGCCATTGATCATATATATATATATTTTTTTGAGATGGAGTTTCACTCTTGTCACCCAGGCTGAAGTTCAATGGCTCGATCTTGGTTCACGGCAACCTCTGCCTCCCAGGTTCAAGCAATTCTCCTGCCTGAGCCTCCTGAATATCTGGGGTTACAGGCACCCACCACCACGCCCAGCTAATTTTTATATTTTTAGTAGAGATGGGGTTTTGCCATGTTGGTCACGTTGTTCTCGAACTCCTGACCTCAGGTGATCCACCCGCTTCGGCCTTCCAAAGTGCTGGGATTACAGGCGTGAGCCACCGCACCCGGCCCATTGATCATATTTTTGAGCAATAAAAGTAACCAGCCCTGAAGCTGCCCTGCCACAAACTCCCCCTTATGTGAAATGATGCATTTTCACATTTCAGCCTGTTGAGCTGTGTAGTTTTTGTAATTGCAGCTGAAGACATTCTAACAGATCCTGTTCTTTTTCCCGTAAGTTTTACCAAATGCCCTGAGGCAGACTGGCAGTGATGGGCCTGTTTAGTCCACGAGTTCATCCCCAAACCAATCTTGTGGCCAAACTTGAATCCTGGGCCCACCCACCTTTGTAGCTCAGGGATGGGAAGGGGTCAACCCCACCTGGACTGAGAGTTGGGGGCTGTTCCTCCGAGGGAGATCAGGGAGATACTTCCCAAAGGGAGTGTGAATGTTGAGAAGGCAGAAATAACAGCTGGGTTACACATTCACACCCTCCCTTCTACATGAAATACCCCATCTGCAGCCCAACATACTCCCCATAGTGCAGCTCAGCATCTTCCTCTTCTGAAAGGTCTCCCCAAGGGCATGTTGAAATTATCCTGTCTCTTTCAGGTGATGCTCACTGGAGCATTTGTAGTCCACCTTTGCCCTTAAGAGGCCAGTCTTCATGGCACGCAATCATTCATGCATCCATCTACCCTCCAATCTTAATCAGCATCTTCTGTGGCCATCCCCAAGCCTTGGGGTGCTAAGCAAGAATAAGGCACAATTTCCATCCTCAAGCATCTCACAGTCCAGGGGAGGAAGCAAAACTCAGGCATTCCTTCAACACACATTTATCCTCTGTATAGACATGAGTAAAATATTCCATATCCTCAAGGAAAGGGGGAACTCCCAAACTAATGGGACAGACAGATGAAGAACAAGTAAGTACAATGTATAATGAGGTGACAGAAGCCATCACCCATTGCTCTGACTAGGAGGAAACAACAAGGTGCCTTAGACTCTCTTGGTCAAGGAAAGATACACTGACTGTGTGAATGCCAGGCAAGCTGGCATCATTTGTCTGGGATGGGGTGCAGTGGAGGCTTTTGAGGCCTGACAGCTTTCACCTTCACCTTACTCCATTGTTTGTCAAGCTCACACCTGGGAGACCTGTATGCATAAGGAGACCTGGATCTTACAGGAAGAAGAGGTGGAAGAGCCAATACCTGACTTCCGGGAGTCAGAATTTGTGTTGCAGGTTGGGTTCTATCAGGCAGACATGAAGATAGAGTTTAGGTGCAAGGTGTTTATTAGGGATCAATATCTGCAAAAGAAAGGGGCAGGAATCAGGATTGAGCAGGAGGAGATACTTAACTGCAATGTGAGCCAGTAAAGCCTTGGCCAACATGGTGAGGAAGTCGGGAGCAAGAATTATCCCTCAATGGATACCCCGTTTTACGTGATCTAATTATTACGAATTGCACACCTGTATCAAAACATCTCATGTACCCCATAAATATATACACCTACTATGTACCCACAAAAATTAAAATTAAAGAGTTACCCCTCAAAGAATCCCAAAAGAGACCAAAATATCCACACTTTTTGTCTCAGCCACTTCATTTTGATAGTTCACTATTCACCAAATACAGGCTGCCCCAGGAAGGGCATGGCCTGGGATGAAGTGGCCCTCTCAAGCTGAGGCTAACCTTGAAGGGGCTGATGCTGAAGGCTCTCGGCTGACCATGCTTCCCCCGCTTCAGTTGTCAAGTCCTTCAGGGTCAGCTCAGTTCTGAGTGCCACTTTACTTGGGGTCACTTCTTTGATTCCAAGCGGTTCAACATAATGGCAACCACAGTTAGGGTGACCTGTCCTGGTGGATCAGGGTGGCCCAAGTTAAGGTCTGGAGGAAAGAAGCCCCTCAAGAAAAGAAGTCTCCTCTGTCCCCCCACCCCATTCACACTAAGGGCCATGGGTTCGTGGAGAGGGTTTCAGATGGGCACATTATGGGGCTGAGGCTAAAAGTCTCTTTGAACCAACTCGCACTTGTACAGAAGTGATGCTGTGAGGACTAATGAAAACAAGTGGCATCTATTACATGCTTAACATACACCAGGCACTTTTCCAAATTTTTTACCCACATTAGTCATTTAATTCTCACATTACCCTATCAGAGGAATAATGACGAGCATGGGTATGTAGACCAGAAAGAGCTAAAACCCTAGAACACAAACACAGAGCACCAGTGAGCCCGGGAAAGGCCCTGGGCCCCCAGAAGCAGTCTCCCCATCCACCTGCACAGGCCAGGGCTCAACAGAGGCACCATGTGGCCACAAGAGGCAGCAATGGCTGCAGACTGAATTCTACTAGTTCTTTCCACTTGATGTTTGAATAAAGTCCCCTTAGTCCCTGGAAAACTTGGGGAGATGGGATGAGTATCTCAGCTGGGAACACACCAAGACTTCTTAATAAGGCATGAAGAGGCTCAAGCAATTCATTGGAAAGATTAAAAAAAAAAAAAAAACTAACTCAAGTTGGTAGATTTTACATGTTACATTTCCATGAGATGTTTGTGAGTAGCAGAGCACAAGGTAGAGAGGTCACTGCCAAAGAGCAATTCCCAGTCACCCTCGACATGTGGCATCTCCTCTTATGCCTCCACGTCTGCATAACCTTGGTAATCTTGTGCCCTCTGACACCATTCACCCACCCCTCACCCCACTCCATTCTGCCCATCAGGATAATGCTGCCACATCTTCCAGGAAGCCTTCTCTGGCTGTCCCTCTCCATGACGCTAGGCTCCCCCTCCATCTTCCCACAACTTCAGGTACCTCCCTCTATCATTTTATTTATCAATCATTTTAGAGTTTAATTGCACGTGTCTATGACTGACTTTCCTCTTAGATTATGAGGCAGTATGATCATATTATTTACCTTTCCCACTATCATGCATTCCCATTTGTCTCACTCAGTGATTGTCACAACAATGCCACAAACTAACTACCCCTAAGCTCAGTGGCTTAAAAAAACAACTTATTCTCACTCATGGGTCTGTAGATCAGCTGGGATTCTGGTGGTCTAGACTGAGCTGGGCTCCAGGCATGCATGCGGATCTGCTCCATGTGTCTCTTGTCCTCCTTGACCCACAGAAGACAGCTGGAAGCAGGCAGGACCTCACAGGCTTTAGCTCAGAGCTAGTGTGCTGTCACTTCTGCCCACATTCCATCAGCCAAAGCAAGTCACATGGCCAAGCTCAACATCAATTACATGTGGAGAAAACTGATGAGTCACATGGCAAACAGCATGGATATAGGAAAAGGTGAAAATTAAGAATAACATGATTTACTGTGACACAGATGCTTTCTGGTGAACACCAACCAGTCCAAATTCATTTCAAGATCCTTCCTCACCAGCCCAGTGCTCAAGGTCAATTCCTGCGACCTTCAGCCCTTTGTAGCCTTTCAGTCTTTTGAACACACTGTACTTTTTGTCTGACATACACCTTTCCCACCCCTTTCAGATCTCAGCTGAAATGTCCTCTCCTCAAAGATTTGCATGGCCATAGGCTTTGCCTCCAGGAGACAGTGACCCAACAAACAAGCTTGTATGGGTGAGTCCTTGAATCCAAACTCAACCCTGGCCCTGCCACTCACTGCTGTGAGGCCCTAAGAAATCTTATCTTTTTTCTATTGCTATTTTCTTATCTGCCAAAAGTAAATAAAAATATCTTCCCATATCTGTTAGGAATGCTTGCAGCTGCAAGCAGCAGAACCCCTAATAGTAGCTAAAACAATAATATCTCACAAACTGGATTCCTGGAAGCAAGAAGCTCCAGGGCTGGTTTATTGGCTCAGTGATGTGATTAAGGACTAAGTGCTCACTCATACCCTCTCGTTTTTCCTCCTTCCCTCTTCCCATTCTATTAACTTGGTGCAAAAGTAATTGCTGTTTTTGCCATTACTGTAATGGCAAAAACAGCAATTACTTTTGCACCAACCTTAATATTTCCACAATGTCTTTCCTAAAGCCTCCCAGAAGCTTCCCTTTACATTTTACTGGGCAGACATGGATCATATGGCCACTCTAGCAGGAAAGTGAAGTGGGAATCCAATATCAGGGTTTTGTTGTTGTTGTTCAGCCTCCCTTGTGGGAGGCAGCAAACAAGAAGGGGGTAAGAATTGGCTGCTGTGTAATCAACTCACAATATCCACTCCTGATCTAACTTTCTACCTCACAGAATTTTTGTGAAAATTTGGACTGCCAGTAGCACTCTGAAGGTCACAAGCTTATAAGACAGTAATCTATTTTTATTATTATTCGTGACTTATTAAGAAAAAGTCAGTATTGGAAAAGAATAGTACTTTGCATTTGTTCAACAATGAAATTTCCGAAGGTGAAGGGAAAAGTAATTACTGTCTGAGCCCAGCCTGAGTCCCAAGTCCATGCCAAGTGCAAGCCTGCAAGACCATTTCCTCCTCCAGGGACTTGCTTCGATCGGGCTAAAACAGCTTCTGCCAAGCCAACCAGGATTCCATGCTGCCAAATCCAGTACTCATTTTTCTGATCTTATTTTATTCAAATTCTCTGAGCATTCAACCCAGTTGACAGCACCCTTCTTGACACATGATCCTGTCTGGGCTTCTGTATCCTCACAGCCCTGGTTGTTCCTCAATCTCCTCTGCTGGCTTCTCCCCGTCTACCTGGTTTCTAGATGCCAGCTGACTCAGGACTCACATCCGAGCTCTTCTCCTCCTTCCCACCTCCTATTCTCTTTCCATCTCAGGTTTCTCAAACCTTAGCATGCATTGCCGTCACAGGGAGGGCTTGTTAACACATAGACTGCTGGGTCTCACTCCCACAGTGTCTGATTTCATCGCTCTAGGGTAAAACCTGCACACTTGCATTTCTAACAATTTATAGGTGATGGTGATGATGCTGGTCCTGGGACCACCCCTAGAGAACCTCTCACAGCTCTACCTCAACTGGTGTTTAGAGCCTTGTTTCTCAGCCTTGGCTGCAAATGGGAATCACCCGGGGTGCTTTAAAGTATGGACACCTGGATCTCATCCCCCAGAGATTCTGATTTTAATGGTCTGCATTATGTCCTGGGTACCTAGATTTAAAAACCTCCCCCAGGTGACTCCAACATTCAGCTAAAGTTGAAAGCCCCTAGTTTAGATACTACTTACCTGCTAGTAACACCTACATTTATTTCCCTTTCCCAGACTTGTCCTCTGAGTTTCAGCCCAGTATGCCCAATTATTCACTCGATATCTCTGCTTATGTGACTCACGAGCATCTCAGAGTTAACACATCCAAAGTGGAAGTCTGAATCTTCACTTCCAAATTGCTACTTCTCTATCTTCCCCATCTCAGCAAACAACAACTCCATCCATGTGCTGTAGTTTATTGGGGTAAAAACCCTGGAGTTATCCTTGGCTCCTCTCTCCCCTCCATATACAATCCTTTGACATATTCTGCCAGTTCCACCTACAAAACATATCCCTAAATTCTCCTCTCTGCCTGAACTGCTAATACCTACATCAGAATATCATCAACTCTTTCCTGGGTGGTCTCTGCAGCATCCTCACCTCCCTACTTCTATTCTTTACTCCCTCGCCAATGCATCCTCCAAACAGCAGCCAGAATGGTCTCTTAAAATCATAAACCAGACCATGACACACCCTGATTTAAAGTCTTACAAAACTTCCTGTCACCTTGGGCATAAAATCCCAGCTCTTGCTCATGGCCAGTGAGATCCTATCCTCTTCTCAACCTTGTCTATTCCACTCTCTCCCTGGCTTAGGTGCTCCAAACACATTGGCCTTCCTTCTGTCCCTTAAATACATTCAGTTAATTCTTGCATTTACTATTTCATTAACCTGGATTTCTGTTCCCTTTGGTCTCTGCTTGGCCAGCTACCTCTCATCTTTCAGGTCTGCTTAAGTGTCACTGCCTTAAAGTGTCTCCCTGACCCACCTATTATGCTCTATCATAAGACTCTATATTCTTCTTAGCGCCTATCAGAGTTGGTGATCATTTGATTTGTAAATATATTGGTTTATTTTTTGTCTTTCTCACTAGATGTGTGCTTTGTGAGGGCAGGAACCACGTCTGTCTTGGTCACAGTTGACACCTCAGTGCCCAGAAGAGTGAATGAGACACAGTGGGTGTTCAAAACATACTTAGGGAGGGAGAGAAAAGAGGAAGAAAAAGGAGGGAGGAGAAAGGAAGGTCTAGCAATACTCAGAGCCCAGGAACTACACACCGGATACCCCTTGCTTCCACCCAAGAGGTGGTTCAGATTAGAGATTAGATTTCAAGGCTCCAGCTTGCTAGCTCGTAACTGCTTCTACTCAAGACAGTCTATTCATGTAGCAAAATCAAAATGTGAAAATGTTTTTAAGTTCCTTGATGACAGGAATCGTGGCTTGTTTACTCTTTTCCCTGGCATTTGCACAGAGCCTGGCCCTGAATGAAGGTTCAGTAAATGGTTCATGAATGATTTGAATGGCATTTGTCTGAAGGAAATCTAAGAAAGTCTTGCCTTGGTTTCCCCATTAAGTGGGGCAAGCAATTCTTATCTCCCCTTCAAGAGAGCTGCTGCCAACACAGGTAATCCATCCTGAAAGAAAAGATTGGTGGCCACCTGCACCATCAGGTGGAGGGCATCTCTCAGCTGCCCTTGCCACATCTGCAGCCCTAAGCTTCCAGTTGACCTCAGTGGATCAGTCTGCCCAGAGTATATCGTTAGTTTAGGAGCACTCTGCAGGAGGATGTCTGCTTTTGCTAGTGCATAGCTAATGTCCCAGGGGGCTTCCTCTAATTAAAACCCAAACTGCAATTATAGTTGTGCCAAAGCATGCACACATGGTGCCGCTTAAAAGGGACAGATTTACAAGGCGTTAACAACTCCAGAGGCAGCTGTGTCCCAGCACCAGGTGCTACAAATCATCAAAACTAGAACCAAATGGGTCACCGGGGCTCAAGATACAGTATCCAGTGCAGACTAATGGGTGATTCCAAGAAACTTATGAAGATTATTTAAAACACATTAACTATGCTACTTCTACAGGGCCTTTGCACTTACTAGTTCCTCTACTACTTCTTGCCTAACTCTATTCAGATCTCTCTCAATTATCACCTCTTCTGAGACAACTTCTTTGATCACATGAATCTGCACCCTGCTTTATTTTTCTTCATAGTGTTTATTATCATCTGATATTATATATTTGTTTTGAGATTGATAGCCCAAAATATGTGTTTTAATATTGTATAAATGTAAAACACATCAAAATACACAAAATGTTATAATTTTCTGCAATACATATATATCAAGAAGATACAGCATACACACTAAGGAGGGTGCCTTCTTGGGGTTGGGGGTGGTGAGGCAGCGGAATAGAAAGATTGATTCAGAAAGAAGAGAAGAACAATAAAAGAACAAATGAGAATATTTATATATCTTGATGACAATAGTGGGCCATTATTTGAGGAGTATGATAAACTTGAATTTTCCTTCCTATCACTTGGTAAACTCGAATTATTCCTCCCTGAAGTTCTGTACTCTGGGATAATTTTCTAATTTTCTTTCCTTTTTTTTTTTTTTTTTTTTTTGGAGATGGAGACAGAGTCTCGCTCTGTCACCAGGCTGGAGTACAGTGGCACAATCTTGGCTCACTGCAACCTCTGCCTCCTGGGTTCAAGCAATACTCGTGCCTCAGCCTCCCAAGTAGCTGGGATTACAGGCACATACCACCACGCCCAGCTAATTTTTGTATTTTTAGCAGGGACAGGGTTTCACCATGTTAGCCAGGATGGTCTCGATCTCCTGACCTCATGATCTGCCCACCTTGGCCTCACAGAGTGCTGAGATTACAGGCATGAGACACTGCACCTGGCCACTCTGGGATAATTTTATTTTGATGGTCAGAAATAACTTCATTGAATATTTTAGTACCAGTCATCTTGTGATAAATTTCAGCCCTGGTTTTGTTGTTGTTGTTGGTCTAAAACCATCTTGATTTTGCCTTTATTTTTGAAGAGTATTTTTACTGGATATAGAATTCTAAGTTGTCAATTATTTATATTTTTTCAGCACTTTATAAATGTTATTTCATTGTCTTCTGGCTTTCATCATTTCTGTTGAAAAGTCTACCATTAGTCTTATTGTTGCTCTTCTGTAGGTAATGTCATTTACCTCTGACTACTTTTAAGATTTTTCTCTTTATTTTTGTTTTTCAGCAGTCTTACTATGATGTTCCTATGTATAACTTTCTTAGTATTTACCCTGCTTGGGACTGTCAGAGCTGCTTAAGTCTGTGGGTTGATATCTTTTATCAGTTTTGAAAAAATTCTTAGCTCTTATTTCTGTAAATATTGTTAATTTTGTATTCTTATCCTCATCTTCTAGGACTCCAAATAAATGTATGTTATATTTTTTTAGTAGGTCCCACGTATCTATGACACATTCGTGTATTTTCTATTATTTTTCTGTATATACTTTAGTTTGGACACTTTTCATTTTTTTAAGTGTATTAATCCTATCTTCCACTGTATCAAATCTCTGTTAATGCCATCTAATTAATTTTTGATTTCAGATATTATATTTTCTCATTCTAGATGTATCATTTTTTCTTTTTTTATAGATGTTAATTTTCTGATGAAATTCTCCATCTTTTCAAGTTTTTGTGCATATTTTTCTGTTTTTTTAACATATTAATCTTAGTACGTCAAAGTCATTATCATATATCTGTTTCTATTGTCTATTTTATTCTCTTTGTTTTCAGATACGTCCTAGTTTTGGCATGACTAATAATTTTAATAGAATGCCACTTATTATGCATAATGTAGAGACTCCAAATGATATGTTCTTCTAGAGAAAATTTACCCTCTGCTAGGCACAGAGTGGGGCTTATCATCGTAAACCAGTCAGGGATTGTAGTGAGTCAAGACTGTAAGGTAACCCCAGGAAGGTCAGTCTCCCTTTGTTTGAGTCAGTCACACACTGAACACTTCTTCTCAGAGGCTTTATGCCTAGGTTTATAGCCTCCTGCACCAGGTATCCCAGAATCCAGCAAGTGTCCTGAGAGATCAATGAGCTCTCAAGTCAGCCAAAGGCTCTGCTGGTTTCCACCACACTAGTCCAGTGCTGTATAAAACTTAGATTCTCAGCATCCTGCTTTTGCCTAGAATTGGAAAATGGTCTGGGGTAAAAGAAGCTATATAATTCAGCTCACTCCCCTGCTGTTCATTCCTTTCCAGAATTTTAGCAACTTGTATATTTTTTCCAATCCTATGATATCTGACAATGCTACTATAATATATTTTCTAGTCAATTTACTCTTCCACTTCCTGGGCAACCATTTCACTTTCTCTTACTTCCTCACATCTTTGACTCCTCCTTTCTCTCCTCACTTCTAACTGATGGCTCACAAATGAAAGCAAGTGGAATGATAATAACTTTTTATAAAAACTTCCACATTAGTCCATCACCACATCTCTCTAATACTTCTCCCTCCTCCTTCTTTCTCTCTCCCTTTCTCTCTCCCTTTCTCTCTCTCGATGCATCTGCTGGATCCCATCATTCTCATCTAATCAAGGACTTTGCTCCTATAATCATCCCTCCATGAATCATTTTACCCTGTCTGCTAAATTATTCCCATAAGTAGACAAATATACAATTATTCTCCCATCTTCTAAAAAGTATATACCCTCCCTTGTCTCAATATCTCTGTGCAGCTACCCCCACATTTTGTTTCTTCTCATTTGAAGCAAAACTCCTCAAAAATTGTATATATTCACTATCTGCATCTTCTTTCCTTCTATGCCAAACAGGTTTTCCTCCTTCAAAGCTACTTTCATCAGGGTCACCAACTACCTCTGCATTGCCAAATCCAGAGGTCAGTTCACAGAAGTCAATTGCTCAGAAGCATTTGACACAGTTCTCTTTGCTGGTTCTTCCTCATGTTCTTGACATCTGAGTGTTGGAGACCCCCAGAACTCAGTCCTAGGACTCTTTCTTTTCCTTCTATATATTCCTTTTAGATGCTGTCCTTATTCTCTTTGTATATAACTTAATACCTCTACTGGGTAATTTACAAAGAACACAAACTTATTTCTCACAGTTCTAGAAGCTGGAAAGTCCAAGATCAAGGAACCAGCATGTTCATCTGTGTGGTGAGGGCTGCCTTCTGCTTCCTAGATGGTGCCTTCATGCTGTTGTGCTCCAGAGGAGAGGAAATCTGTATCTTCACATGGTGGAAGATACAGAATTATGAAAAAGGAACAAACTCCCTCCATCAGGCTCTTTTATCAGTACCTGGATCCATTCTGCCCTCATGACTTAAACACCTTTCAAAAGGCTCCACTCTCAACACTGTTGCATTGGCAATTAAGTTTCCAACACACGCATTTTGGGGAACACATTCAGACCACAGCAAACCCTTTTGTTCAGTCTCATGATTTTAAATATCATTTATATTTTATGACTCTCAAATGATTCTAGCTAGAAATTATCTCATGAGCTCTAGAAACTCTCTAGATACCCACATTTACAGCAATGAAAGCACATTTAATCAGCTTAACCCAAGAAAGTAATACTATTAGCTCAGGTAATAGAGACTGAGACTTTATCCAAGATCACATGGATGGCATGTGCTAGACTCCAAAGAGATGCCCAAGTTTTTGTAAATACTCTTCCCTTCCACAAGAATAGAGTTGTTATTTGGTGTGATTTCTCAGGGAGTTGGGAAGATCTCTTACGAAACTCCCAAATTGCTCTCCAGTCTGCTCAAGTTTTCTGACATGTGGTTCCTGGGTCATAGCATATGCATATACTTACTTGGATTAAGTTCAGCCAAATTATTTCTCCAGAATGGCTGTTCCAGTCTACATTCTTTCCAGTCATGCCTGTGGGCGCTTATCGCCACATCTTTGCCAGGTATTAGCAGTCTTTTAGTTTTTGTCTGGTTAATAAATGTAAAGTGCTAATTCTCTGATGTTTTATTTATCATATTACTAATTAATTTGAGCATCTCTCACTTACTTGTTGGATTGTTTCTTTTTCCATAAATTGTATCCATTTCTCTTGACAGTTTTTTATTATGGAGTATATATATTGCCAACTTAAAGGACTTCTTCAAATATTCTAGTGATTTGTCCCGTCAGTTTTAGAAATTGCAAACATCTCCTACTTTGTCATTAGTCTATCATCTTTGTCTTTTTGTCTGTCAATTAAGAGAAATCATTTTCCTGCAAATGTTTTAAAACTTTTCATTGTAAAATGAAACATTTGTAAATGCTTTCGAACTTTTTATTGTAAAATAAAACATATTAAAAATCTCACAAGGCAAATGTTTATCTTAGTAAATTATTATAAACTGAACCCTTTAAACTACTACTCAAGTCAAGAACATAACTTTGCCAGTCATTCAGAAGCCCCTCCATATGTCCTATCCCAATTATAGCTCCCTCTCCTCTCTAAAAGCAATATTACCCTGACTTTCATATCAATCACTTTCTTGATTCTTTTATCATCCAAGTGTGCATCTCCAGACACTATGGTTTAGTCTTGTCATTTAAAAAATATGTTGATATATCTTTTGAGTCTCTTTTGATCTACAGGCTCCCTTGTCATCTCTTCTCTTTCTTTAGAATTCATCTGTTGAAGAAGCCAGGCCATTTGACCTGTACAGAGTCCCATAGTTTGGAATTTGCTGATTGCAAGTCTTAGTGAAGTTCAACAGATTCCTCTGTCTAATATCTTTACTGTAAATGGACAGCTGGTCCAGAGGCTTGATCAGGTTCAGACACTGTGTTATTTTATCATGTGGCACATCTTGTCTGGGAGCTTCTCTTTGAGAAGGCAGTGACGCTTAAAGGTTAGATCTATTAATTCATTGGGGATTGGAAAAAGGGGGTGTTCTAATTTCATCTTTTTCTTTTTCATTTTTTTACTGGAATAATTTTATAAAGAGATATTTTTCTCACTCTCCATTGGTTATTGCTAGGAACTGAATTGTATCCCTCCCCAAATTCATTCATACGTTGAAGCCTAGCCCCTAATGTCACTGTACTTGGAGATGGGGCTGGTAGGGAGGTAGTTGAGGTTAAATGAGGTCAGAAGGGTAGGGTACTAATCCAATAAGACTGGTATCCCTACCAAACAAAGAGACTCCAGTGGTCTGTGTCCTTCTCTCCACACTTGCAAAGAGGAAGGGCCATATGAAGACACAGTGAGAAGTCAGCCCTCTGTAAGCCGGGAAGGAAGACTCACCAGAAACCACATTTTGCGGCACCTTGATTTTGGATTTCCCAGCCTCCAGAACTGTGAAAAAATAGATTTCTGTTGTTTAAGCCACCCACTTGGCAGTGTTTTGTTTTGGCAGCCCTAGCAAACTAACACCATTACCCAAGTGGTATAATTAATACATAAAAGAGAAGATAACTGCTTGATTCTCTTTATTTAACAGGTTTCGAGATAATGAATTTGTTCCTGTTGTTCTCCAAAGGTACCATTTAAATTCTTTTGTTATTATTAAATCATGGATTTAAGTATAGTTTATTGTTTTCAATCCATTGCATTTTTATTCTAATTGACAATCAAGTTGTTCCATCTTTGAACAATAAGAAGCTCTTTGGCTTGGCTCCAGAGGCCTTTTGACTTATCTCCCTTAGTCCTTGAAGCTTCTCTGTATCTTGAATGACAAAATATTCCAGGCTTGTCCTACCTTCGTTTCCTGCTTTGTACCTAGAATCAGCCATTTCTTCAAGGAGTCCTGGGTCCTTCTAATGATAAATTTTATTTCAAGACTATAATATGAATGCTAGAGATGTTCACTGCTCCTGGGCTGCTCTTAAGTCTAGGCTTCTTAAGTAGGCAAAGCTAATATACATATATATATATATATCTCATGAGTTCATAGTGGTTCAATGAGTTCAGTTCTAACTTAGAACTCAGATTGTTCACTTGACTTCTTTTACACTATATTTGAATCTTTTTTCTCACATTCTGAGAATTCTGCTTCTTAATATCACAGGGGGTGATGTAATTAGGAGGTCAATAGTCTTTAATTATGTAATTTATCCCATATTGCACACACAATAATACTACCAATCCTGATTCTAATTACTGACAAGAGTTTAAAAAATTTTGCATATGCTATTCCATTCCCTCCCCATTTTTATATTTACACAATCAAATAATAAAGTCTTTAATATATACTCTCTTTCTAGTCTTAGTTCCACAAGTGAGTATATATGAATGCTCAAAACCAACCTTTATATTGACATCTCTCTACTTATTTGTGTTGTCTGATGCTCATATTGTAGGAGATTCCTCAGGAAAGGCTCATGGAAAAAACATTTCCTGAGTTCTTGTAGGTTGATGACAGTTTAAGCCCTTTGTATTGAAAGCCAATTTTGATGCATATAAAATCGTTGAGGGCCAGGCACGGTAGCTCATGCCTGTAATCCCAGCATTTTGGAAGGCCAAGGCGGGCAGATCGCCTGAGGTCAGGACTTCAAGACCAGCCTGGCCAACATGGTGAAGTCCGTCTCTACTAAAAATTCAAAAATTAGCTGGGCATGGTGGCGGGTGCCTGAAATCCCAGCTACTCAGGAGGTTGAGGCAGGAGAATTGCTTGAACCTGGGAGGTAGAGGTTACAGTGAGCCCAGATCACACCACTGCACTCCAGCCTGGGCGACAGAATGAGACTCCATCTAAAAACAAAAAATCCTTGAGTTCATATTTTCTTTCCTTAAGGTATTTTCAATATTTTACTCCTTTTCATCTACCATAAAGTGTTTCTGTCAAAAAATTATGATACTCTAATGGTCTTTCTTTATGTTATATACTCTTTTTGCCTAGATGCCCAATTTTAAAATTTGTCTTTAAAAGTTGTTTTGGCCAGATGCAGTGGCTCACACCTGTAATCCCAGGACTTTGAGAGGCCAAGGTGGGCGGATCATGAGGTCAGGAGTTTGAGACCAGCCTGACCAACATGGTGAAACCCTGTCTCTACTAAAAATACAAAAATTAGCCAGGCATGGTGGGGTGCACCTGTAATCCCAGCTACTCAGGAGACTGAGGCAGGAGAATTGCTTGAACCTGGGAGGTGGAGGTTGCAGTGAGCCAAGATCGCACCACTGCACTCCCTAGGTGACAGAGAGAGACTCAGTCTCAAAAAAACAAGAAAAGAGAGAAAAAAAAAAAGACTAGTTGTTTTACTGGAATGTATCTTGGCATTGGTCAATAGAGGTCAATGTTCTCAGATAGTGTGCTTTTTCAATATGTATTTTCAATATGTAAATTTAAATATTTCTTGTTTCAAGAAAGGTGATTTTAATTACTTATTATAGTATTTATTTTGTTTATTTGCTTCAATTTTTCTCTCTTAAGGACTCCTATTATCTCTATGATGGATCTTCTTTGCCTACCAATATTTGTCTCTTCTCATGAATCTTTCTTATATGTTTCTTCATTTTTTGTTTAAAAACTTTCCTCCTTTCAACTTTCTTTTTCTTAAGGTATTATTGGTTCTGCATATGATGAACAGTCACTCTGTTCCTTCTAGTTAGACTTTATTTCTTAAATTACATTTCTTTTATTTCTAAATATAATTGATAAGTTTCTCCTAATGTCTTTTTAGTTCGCTTTAACATTGTACATTGCAGTTCTAATCTACCTTACAAACATGTCTTTCTGAAGTGCTTTCATAATCTGTAAGGATGTTATTCCCCATAGTCTATTTTTCTTATTTTGTATAGGATTTGACCTGGATACTTTTGGGGCTCATTTTTATGTTAAATTGGTTTACCTGAACATTTAGGAGGAGATAATTTAGAATAAAGCCACAGCTTTGGAGAGCTCTTCTGAATTCCTACAGTCCTCTCTTTTATAGCTTTGTATAATCTTCAAAAATCCTTTGGAAAGGAAAGCTGCTCATGCCTGCCAGGCGTTTCTCCTAGACTGTGACAGTTCCTTGGCTTATGACAACAAATTCCAAAGCTTTACATGGTGTTCTACCTGTGGGCATGTCTGTGTCCGCATTGCCCCTTTTAATAAGGCCACCAGGCATATTGCATTGGAGGAACGCCTGACTCTGGTATGATCTCTTCCTAGCTTAATTAGTTACATCTGTGATGACTCTATTTCCAAATAAGGCCATATTATGAAATCCTTGGGATTAAGACTTCAACATATGAATTTTAGGAGAACATAATTCAATCCATAACACTGGATGTCTCTAGTTCCCCTTTGGGAGAGAACCTCTAGGCCCCAAGGTCCTTTGAGGCCCCAGAAGAAACTCAAACCCAAGCCCACATCTCTTTAAGTGTTTCTAGAAGAAACATGTTCCCATTGAGAGTGGTGGCATATTTATTATCTGAATTTTCTCTGAGGCAGTATTGAGGGCCCCTAATCACCCTGTTGCTAAACCAGACAGGGAGAAATCTCCAAATGAAGCTGGTAAGGGAAGGAGAGCAGGCAGGCACGAGCAGCTTTCCTTTAGAAGAAGTCTGAATCCAACCAGGTCCACCAGCAACTTAGTCTCACTTCACTTAGATATACTTAGACATGGAGTGTATTAGTCCGTTCTTACACTGCTATAAAGAAATACCTGAGACTGGGTAATTTATAAAGAAAAGAGGTTTGATTGGCTCATGCGTCCACAGACTGTATAGGTAGCATGGCTGGGGTGGCCTCGGGAAACTTTCAATTATGGCAGAAGGCGAAAGGGAAGCTAGCACGTCTTCACATGGCTACAGCAGGAGAGTGAGAGAGAAGGGGAGGGTGCTACATACTTTTAAGCAACCAGGTCTCAGCCAGCCATGGTGGCTCACGCCTATAATACCAGCACTTTGGGAGGCCAAGGTGGGCAGATCACTTGAGGTCCTGATTTCGAGACCAGCCTGGCCAACATGGCATAACTCCGTCTCTACTAAAAATACAAACATTAGCTGGGCATGGTGGTGTGCACCTGTAATCTCAGCTACTAGGGAAGCTGAGGCACGAGAATTGCTTGAACCCAGAAGGTGGAGGTTGCAGTGAGCCAAGGTCGGGCCACTGCACTCCAGCCTGGGTGACAGAGTGAGACCCTGTCTCAAAATAACAACAAAACAACCAGATCTCATCAGAACCCCCTATCATGAGAATAGCAAGGGGGAAATCCACTCCCATGATTCAATAACCTCCCACCAGGGCCGTCCTCTAACACTGGAAAATACAATTCAACATGAGATTTGAGCAGGGACACAAATCCAAACCATATCACAGAGAATGCCAGCATGAAGTTAAAGCCAGATAGGGCAAGGGGTCCAGCCAACGTCACATGGAGAGCTGAGGAGAGCTGGGCCCTCCTGGATCCAAATCATGGTCTGGAGTCCTCACATAATATGAACCAATCTCTAAAGATGCATTATAGAATAGAGCTTTGGCAGGCCCACACAAGGCAGACCCATGACCGTGTGGATGTGTATCTCAAACAATCTCCACTCCCCCAAGTTCAGCACCCACCTGAAGTGCCTATTTGTGCCCTCTGCCAGTGGGATATAATTGTGAGGTTCCATGGCACAGTTCTGGCCAGATCCACCAACATCTATGCTTTGATTAACTTCATATTTTTATTTAAATTTCTTTTTTTAACTTAAATGTACTTAATTGCATTTATTTAAGTAAATGTATTTAAAATTAAAAAAAAAAAGTCAGGGTGCCTAGCAGGCGGAGCAGCAATGAGTGGCAGTCCAACCCACTAGTTGAGACAGTGGCTTTGGCTCCTCCAGGCATGGTGTGGTGGTGGCAGCGTGATGCTGGTTGGCTTTGCTGTCACCATTGTCTCCATATTCTACTTCGAAGAGATGGTTCTGGAATGAAGCCAGGATCAATACCATGTTTTACTGGTTTCCTATAAAGATACTATTAGTGGAAAGTCCTTTCAGCATCAGTGAGAAGAGATCTATTTTGAAGAGTATTTATTATTTGGACTGGAATGATAGGTCATGAAATCACCCATGCTTTCATGTTGAAGGGATCTTTCCAAGAAGAATGATCATGTCTCAACTACAAGTGGAAAAACAGGATCTATCTCTTGTAATGCCTAGAAGGTATTTATAAAAATACTCTTAAAACTAAATAATGTTATTAAATTCTTGCTAGATTCTCTTACCTACCTGAAAAATTTGAACCCGAGGCATGTTCTCTCTGTTAAAAAGAAAAAGTCAAGTGCAGTGGCTCATGCCTGTAATCCCAACACTTCAGGAGGCTGAGGCAGGAGGATTGCTTGAGCCCAGGAGTTTGAGACCAGCCTAGGCAACATAGTGAGATCCTCTTTCTATTAAAAAAAAAAAAAAAAAAAAGGATTAGCAAGTGTTGGAGAGCTGTCGAGGACATATTAGCACCTAACTGGGACTTTCTCCTTAAAGTTATCAGAAGGACTAGTGAAGAACTGGAAATGAAATAACTCTCCCCATATGTGAGTCAGTGCTTTTCAAGGTCCCATCTGAGGCTTGCCTGGGTTACCTTGGGTACACTCATGGAACTCCATCCACACTTAAGAGACACTGACACAGTGGAAAGAGAACTGGATGAAGAACGATTGGTGCCACTACCACTGTGAGGCTTGAGCAAGTCACTTCCCCACAGTAGTCAGCTGTTGGTGTATAAGAATCACCTCAAAGCTCAGTGACATGAAACAACATTTACTGTTGTAGGTCATGCATCTGTGCGTCAACCAGAACTCCGTTGACTTTGGCTAGGTCTCATCATGTGACAGTGGGTTGGTTGGGACTTTCCCAGAGGCTGGGCTCCACCAGCACTCATCAGCTGGGGCAGCTCCATTCCATATCTTTCATTTTCCTCCTATGGGAGCCCAGACACATTCTTCTCATGGTGATGGCAAAATCACAAGACAGTAGACGGAAACACAGGAGGCTTCATGGGGCCTAGGCTTCAGACTGGTACCCTGCCACTTCCACTTCATTTAATTGCCTAAAACAAGTCACATGGCTCAGTGCAGAGTCACTTCTTTTGTGGAAGGAAGTGCAAAGGGCATGGATACAGAGAAAGGTGAAGAATCGTGACCAGTAATGCAATCTCCCATAAAAATGCAATCTCTTGCATTAGTTTACAGATTTCGCCATTTGTAAAATAATGACACTGGACTACATGAGAGCTTCTCAGCCTTTTGACTTCAAGGGATACGTGGTATTTTTCTTCCACGGGTTCCAAGTTCTGAAAGGTGTTTTGTCTTAAGTAAGTTATTTTAAGTAAGTTTATTAAATACTTAACTTAAGTATTTAACAAGGCATAATTTCTTTTAGGTTTTTTGAAATAGTACTATCTTCTGGGACCTCAATTTTGAAAATATTGGCTTAGATACTCTCTAAATATCTAGCAGTCCATTTTTTTTAAAAGATTCTACAAATCTATTAGGTAATTATTCTAAGTTCTGTGCTTTTAAAATATTCAAGATTCTAATATTTTTATTGTATACTTCTAGGATCAACAGCTAGTAAATAAAACTACTTTTCCGAAAAATTTATGTTTATATTTCAAAGATTCTTTGGATTTGTTTCCAAGATTCCGAAACACTGTAAGTAGTAGCACATCTTAAAATGTCAAGTAAAGGATTTTCCTCTGCATTATTTATTTTCTTCTTCGTCTTAAGATATTAACTAAAGGGGCCAGGCATGGTGACTCACCCCTGTAATCCCAGCACTTTGAGAGGCCAGTGGGGGCAGATCACTTGAGGTTAGAAGTTCAAGACCAGCCTGGCCAATATGGTGAAACCTTGTCTCTACTAAAAAACAAAAATTAGCCAGGTGTGGTGGCATGTGCCTGTGATCCCAGCTACTCAGGAGGCTGAGGCAGGAGAATTGCTTGAATCCAGGAGGTGGAGGTTGCAGTGAGCCAAGACTGTGCCACTGCACTCCAGCCTAGGTGATAAGAGTGAGACTGGTGTCTCAAAAAAAAAAAAAAAAGAAAAGAAAGATATTAACTAAAGGATTTTCCTCTACATTTTTTTATTTGTCATTTGTTTCATTTCCTTATACAAGATAAAGTCTATTTTAGTGAATGTTCCATGTGCACTTGAAAAGAATTTGTATTCTGCTGGTGTTGGGTAGACTGTCTATAAATGCCAGTTAGATACATTTGTTTGATGGCATTGTTCAGTTTTTCTATATCCTTGCTGATTTTATGTCTGTTGATATTGATTACTGAGGTTGATGTATCCAACAATAATTGTGGATTTATCTATTTCTCCTTTCAATTCTGTCAGTTTTTGCCTCCTATGTTTTATAGCTCTGCTGTTAAGTTAGGATTTTGCCTCTTAGTAGATAGACTCTTTTATTGTTATTTAATGTTTCTCTTTATCCTTAGTAATTTTCTTGGTTCTGAAGTTCACTTTGATATTAATATAGTCACTTCAGCTTTCTTGTTGTTAGTATTTGCATGGCATATAATTTTTCATCCTTTCTATTTGAACCTGGATATAGCATTACATTCGAAGTGAATTTCTTGTAGATAGCATGTAGTTGGGACATTTTTTGTTTGTTTATTTTAATCCTTCTTGACCATTTGTCTTTTGATTGGTGCACTTAGACGATTGATGCTTATTGTAGCTATTCATCTGTTTGGATTTAGGTCTACCTAAATAATAAGTCTATTATTAAGACTTATTTTCTGTTGTTACTTCTATTTTTCATTCCACTGTTCTCCCTTTTCTAGCTTCTTTTGGGGGTTGTTTGAACACGATTTAGTATTTCATATTAATTTCTTTATTGTGCTTCTTACTATATATCTTTGTATAGTTATTTTTAGTGATTGCTCTATTTTGACCTGTCAGAGTCTAGAGTCAATATTTTACCACTCCAAGTAAAATATAGAAAGTTTACCACCCTGTATGTCTATTTATCTTTATTCTTTTATATTACATTTGTCTTATATATTATAAATGTTCCCATTCACACTTAAATGTATATTCATGGTTTTTCTTTTTTAAAAGAGGGTAATCCCAAATAGTATAAGCTTAAGGTCTCATAAAACTAGATCCAGCCCGGGTGCAGTGGTTCACACCTCTAATTCCAGCACTTTGGGAGGCTAAGGCGAGCAGATCACTTGAGGTCAGAAGTTCAAGACCAACCTGGCCAACATGGTGAAATCCCGTCTCTACTAAAAATACAAAAATTAGACGGACATGGGCTAATTTGGTGGGTGCCTGTAATCCCAGAGACTTGGGAGGCTGAGACATGAGAATCTCTTGAACCTGGGAGGTGAAGGTTGCAGTGAGCCAAGATTGTGCCACTGCACTCCAGCCTGGGCAACAGAGTAAGACCCTGTCTCAAACAAAAACAAAAATAAACAACAAAAAAACTAGATCCAGCCCTACTTCTGCCCTCCACTTTCTCCTTGTCATCCCTCCAAAGAGATGTCAGGACTAAAAAAGACAGGCAGAGGCTGACTGCCATTCAGATTCCCCCTTCTTGGCACAGGACAGGAACTGAGGTAATTCTGCAGGTGGTGTCTACACAAACAGTTCTGAGCAGCCTCTTGCAGATTTCTGCAGGTCAGAGAATTGAGAAGAGCCAGGCATTTCAACGCGGCGCAGGTGAGGCATCAAAAACTAATAGTCCTGGCTGGAAATCAGGGTGAGGAGGGCACAGGAGCTGCCAGCATGAAGGGATGACGTGTAGGACTAGATGCTCTTCCTGTTCTGGGATTTTGTGAGCCTCTCAGGACTTAAACAAGCTGGTGGGGAAGAAGAGTCTTAAACTGACTGTGGTTGCCACCTCAATCCCTACTGTTCTCTGGTCCCACCCAGATGAAGCCTTCTTCCCTAGGGCTTCCTTGGCCTCTGGAGTACAAAAGCCCAATCTCAGCTCTCTGTAACCTCCGCCTCCTGGGTTCAAGCGATTCTCCCACAGGTGCATTCTTCTTACGAGTGCATGCCACCACACTGGCTACTTTTTGTATTTTTAGTAGAGACAGGGTTTCACTGTGTTGGCCAGGCTGGTCTCAAACTCCTGAACTCAAGTGATCTGCCTGCCCTGGCCTCCCAAAGTGCTGGGATTACGGGTGTGAGCCACTGTGCCCAGCCTCTTTGGCCTCACTTTCCCACATCTTCCAGGTCTCTACATAAGGGTTACCTTCATGGGAAACTTTCTCTGACCATTCTGTATAAAACAACACTCCTTCTCCATCACTACCTAGCCCGTCTCCTTGACTGATTTTTCTTCAATCACCACCTATGACATTCTATCATACATTTATTTGTTTATTTGGTTTTCATCTGTTGCTTTCATTGGATTTATCTGATGAGAGATTTTATCTGATGTGTCTATGGTTATATTTCTTCTTCCTCCAAAAAAATTCTTGGAACATAGAGGCCCTTGATAAACATTTGTTGAATTAATTAATTAATTAATTAAGTCTCTGCTAGCTGCATGAATGGAAGCTTAAAAAATAAATGGTTTGTATAGGAAAGACAAAGAAAGCTATTCACTGGAATTTGTACCTGGCTCATCTATATTTGGTGTTAAGATAGATTGATTTTTAAGTCTTGCTGTTTATAAGATCTGTCCTGGATTTGTTTCTAAGTTCCTGTAATACCATGACATGTGTTAAGGATCCTGGAATTCCTGGCCTCAGTGGCTCTGGACAGCTCACCCTAAAATATAAAGCCAGATCTTAATGACTCCAAGATGTACAGGATAAGCCAAGGGCACCCAGCTTGATTTCACACAGCAGTTCCAGCTTGGGAGGATAATTGAAAAGATTATCACCAGGAAATTGTTTACAGGGACAAGCAAGCTCCAGACATGGCCATCACCACCTCAGGGCCCCTGCCTGGTTTTTATTTCACATAAGCAGTTTTCTAAGCAAAGAGAAGGATAGAACCCGACATGGTTTTGTAGGTTTATGTAGCTCCAGGAATGAAAGTGGGGCACCCACAGAGGTCAGGGATGTCTAAGTCATCAAGGAGAGGAAAGGCTCTGAGAACTTGGGCGTCCCAAGAGGTGACAGAATGGTTCTGGCTTAGGGCCAACATAGCCACATGCCTACAGGGACCAGGCAAGTAGCCTGATCCCTGTGACTTAAATAAGCAGAGGTGACCAGGTGGGGGCCAAAGCAGATAGGCCGTCTATATCCCTTCTCAATGGGGTAGCTCTGACTAATATTTGCTAAACAAGGATGAAAACCCAGTATAGCCAGATTTATTTTATTTTTCATTAAAAGTCAGAAATTCAGGTTTGCATGTGAAAGCTCCCAACTTTAAATGTTGGCAAGAAAATCAGATTTTAGAAGCACTATTTTCCAGTTAATATTTCCATGTAACAAATCACCCCAGATTTAGTGACGTCAAGCAACCATTTTATGATGTCCATGGATTCTTTGTGTCAAGTTTGGGCAGGGCAAGTGGGGATGGCTTGACTCAGCTCCCTGGTGTCTGGGGCTTCAGCTGGGAAGATTCAAATGACTGGAGCTAGAATCATAGAGAGGCTTCTCCACTCAATATCTGCTCTCTGGGCTGGGATGACTCAAAGGCTGAGCTCCGCTGGGACTGTCCACTGGGGCACCTACACATGGCTTCTCCATGTGGCCTGAGCCTCCCACAGCATGGTGGCTGTGTTCTGAGACGGAGTGTCCTGAGAGTGGGGGCTCCAGATGAAAGCTGCATGGTCTTTTATGACCTGGACTCTAGTTCCATAGTGTCATTTCTACCATACTCTACTGGTCAAGCAGCCAGAAACCCACCCAGATTCAAGGGAAGGGGAGCACAGACCCCACCTCTTGATGGAAGAGCATCAATGAATTTGCAGCCATTTATAAAAGCACCACACACTGCATGGGCCACACCAAATGGGTCTGCAGGCTGGATTTGGCCAGAACATTGCTGGCAGCATCTCTGAAGGGTAGAAGTAGATTAGGGTCTAGCTCACATAGTGAACTGAGGCAGCAACATCTCCAGAATATGTATATGGGTATGGAGCCAAGACAGTGGGTGCCTACGTGGGTGGGTTGGCCTTGGAGCAAATGGCCATGTGGGACTGCTGGTCCAGACACTAGCATGCTGCCTGCTCACAGCCTTCCTCTCCCCTGACCACAGACTTGGGCCCATCCCAAGCTACAGCGTGACCCCAGAACACATCTTCACCGCGGCTGAGTCATCCTTTTCCTCAGGGACCCAAAGCCCCAACCACTGTCCCTTCTTCTTCCTCTCTAGGAGGACATTTTTTAAGTCCTTGCACTTAAAAGACTGATCTCACTCTTTTTCTAGGTGCCATAAACTCAATGTGTCCTTCCAAAATTCATATATTGAAACCTAATACCCAGGGTGATGGTATGTAGAAATGAGCCCTTTGGGAGATAAAGTCCTTATAAATGGGTTCAGTGCCCTTATGAAAGAGATCCCAGGGAGATCTCTTGTCCCTTCTGCCATGTGAGGATACAGTAAGAAGACTATGAACAAAGAAGAAGGCCCTTACCAGACATCAAATCTGCCAGTGCCTTAATCTTGGGCTCCCAACCTCTAGAATTGTGAGAACTAAATTTCTGTTATTTATTTATAAGATATCCAGTCTATGGTAGTTTGTTCAAGCCACATGAACAGACTAAGACACGAGGCAATCTGTCATAAGTGCCTCTGATGGGCCTAAGGTGTTCCCAAGTGGGAAATACCTTCCTTACACATCACTGTCTCAGAGGTGATCCCTAGAAGAATGATCTCAGAGGTGATCCCTAGAGGAACAGGAAAGAATACACAAGGGAAACAAGAATAGCCAATGGACTTTCATGTAATATACACAATGACCCTGTGAGGCAATTATTCCAGTTTAAGAGATGAGAAAACTGAGTTTCACAGAAGATCCAAAACTTTCCAGGGACACCCAAGCAAATGGGTGGTTTCATACTAGGTGGAACTGGGAAACTGGCTTCAAAGTACAAGTGAGCAGGACAAGAGAAGACCAGCTTGCTTAGACTGGAGGAGGTAGGTTAGGGAGAAGTGAGGTGGGCCAGGTGTGACCGAACACTACAGAGCCCTGCAAGCCCCACAAAGAGTCATGAACTTAATGAGTCAGGCAGTAGGGAACCATTTAAGGTTCTTGAGCTGAGGGATAACTTCACTAATTAAGGCCAGTGATGATGCAAGCAATTTCTTACAAAGTGCTTTATTTTGCAGATCTCCTTTTCCATGCATTTCCTCATTTGATTCCCATCTGTGTGGTTAGGCTCCCCATTTGTCATATGAGCAAAGTAAGAGTCCCAGAAGTTATAATATGCCAAAATTACTAGTAGCAAAGCCAACACTGGATGCAAGCCTCCACCCTCCACACCACAGTGAAGGGCAGTGGGGACTGCATGATACAATGGGCGTCTGCCATTCATTCTGGCCACCTAGCATCACTCTCCTTCAGCCCTTCTTTCCCTTTAGGGAACTCTCCCTCGTATGTCTCCAGATGATTTTAATGGGGCTGTCAATCATGTTGTCATATGCAAGAGTGAGCACCAGGCCAGACTGACCAATCAGAGTCCTTCTCAGAGATTGACATGGAATGCTTGGGGAAAGACAGTCTCAGGTTTTCTCTAGGGTTGCCAATGGCAATGAACCTCTGACAACTATCCTTCTGTCATATGGGGAATATCTGCTTGAGAATGAAGCGAACAAACAAAACACCCAAGCTGAGAGATAAAGGTAGGAAGACTGCACCTAGGCCACCAGTAAGATCCTACAGATTCAGCCACGCCTGGGTTTCTCAATTTTGAAAACCACTTTGATTGGTTTTGTCACAGGTACCTAAGCCTTATTTAGAAGTAAAATGGACTTGGGCTCTCTGTAAACCACAATTTCTTCATTTATCAAAACAGAATAATCGGCTGGGCATGGTGACTCACTCCTGTAATCCCAGCGCTTTGGGAGCCCTAGGTGGGCAGATCATTTGAGGTCAAGAGTTCAAGACCAGCTTGGGCAATGTGGTGAAACCCCATCTCTATTAAAAATACAAAACTTAGCTGGGCGTGGTGGTGCATGCCTGTAGTTCCAGCTACTCAGGAGGCTGAGGCACGAGAATTACTTGAACCCAGGAGGCAGAGGCTGCAGTGGGCCAAGATTGCACCACTGCACTCTGGCCTATCTCCAAAAAAAGAAAAAAAAATGAGAGAATAATCAAAATAGCCACTTAGCAACTTAGAGAGTTTCTGGAGAATTAAATATGCTTCATAAACTGTAAGGTACCAAGAAAAGAAAAGAAAACTGTATTGAGGGACATGAAGGCCTAAGTAAATGGTGAAATATGGCAAATTCATGGATGAGATCGCTCAATATTATAAATATGGTCATTTTCTTCCCTATTTAAGTTACAATATAATCTAATTTTAGACAAAACTAAATTAATGAACAATGCAAATTAGGCAGCATTTTAAAACAGGGTGGCTATTTTCAAAATGACAGTGTTAATATTTTTAAGTTGAGATGCCATTGTGCTGAGATAGCTCCAGTGCTTTGGGTTCCTATGTAAGCAAATCAAAGCCTAATGTAAATGGTGAAATGATACTAGAGACTTAGCCAATTTGAAACTGCCAACTAACCTCTAGGTACTTTCCACCAGATCATGCTCAAATAAGACAAACACCTACCTGTAGCCAGTGAAGTAATGTCTTTGCTTTGCTTCCACATTCACCCTATAAAAGCCTGCTGCTCAACTGGTAAAGTGGAGCTCTCTGAACTTCTTCTAGTTCTGAGTGCTGCCCAATTCATTAATCACTTTTTTGCCCAAATAAACTCTGCTAAATTTAATTTGTCTAAAGTTTTTCTTTTAACAATAGAATGGACCATAGTTTTAGTTCCCAAAGCTCTCTCTCTTGCTCCCTATAAGAGTATTACACTTCCTGTGCCATTGACATCAGGCCTGGACATGTGACTTACTTTGACCAATGATATATGGTGTGAGTGAGGTAATGCCACTTCTAAGCAGAAGCCTTAAGAGCCACCACATGTTTCCACTGTGATTTTTCTCTGCCTTCCACCAGAATAGCATATTCCAAATAGGGTTGCTTTATCAGCTGGGTCCCAGGAGGAAGAGGATTTGGCCAGAGCTGCAGCCAGTCCTGAGTGTCAGGTGAACAAGAAATAAATATTTGTTGTTGTAAGCCAGGGAGATTTGACAGTTGTTAGTTATGCCAGCATAACTTAGGGAAGCTGACTAACACAGAAATATAACCTAATGAATTGATAAAATGCTGCTATTTTTATGCTTCATTAAAATATAAATGAAAACTTTTTGTAAAATAGTACCTTGATGCTTTGCATTGGTTTCTCATTGTTCTGCTAAACATGAGCATTCCCAAAAATGTTTACAATAATTTATATTTTTAAAAAAGCATTTTGTGAGCAAAACAAGCTTGGGGAAATGCTGCAGGTCACTGTCTTTCTCATGATATTCATCCCTCGTATTAGCATATTAAAGACTCTACAAAGTCCTACAGTAAAGAAACTGTTATTAACTCAGTATTTCCTGAAATAATTTGGTGATGAAACCTCAGCCCACCAATTAACATGTCATGAGAGATAGAGATACAGGTTTTTCTCAAAATGAATATTTTTCTCTCAGCTATCATGGATTTAGCACTAGGTGCGTGCTTATAGCATTTACATCCTATAATGACCCCTGTGAGAGAGGCATCATTGTCCCATTTTATATCTGAGAGAAAATAAAGGCTGGGAGAGATAAATTGACTTGCTCAGAAAAACCACAGCAAAAATATAAATGAATGAATAAATGAATGATGGAGCCAGGACTTGAATCCAAGTGTGGCAACAAAGAACAAGCTCTTAACCTACCTTCTTCTTGCCTCCAAAATCAACTCCTGGATTCTGGAGTTAATGGTGAAAGCCATTCATCAGTTGAAACCACAGTACCTACCCAGTCCAATCCTCTCCGTTTTACTCTAGATCACACCTCCTCATGCTCCACTTACCATCTTCTTGGCCATTTGTTTCTCACTAAGGGCATTCCTTTCTGCTACCATTCTAACACCTCTTTTCCATCCTTAAGTTTTAAGTCTTAACTTATGATCCCTTGTCCAAGAAGTCTTCCTTGATTACTTCTCCCCCCCAGCAAACTTTCTCTGATATTACATGTATAGACTGTGGAGCAGAACATTTCCCTGAGATGCAAATTTTCAGATACCCTCTCAGACCTACTAAATCAGACACTCTGGGGATAGGAATCAGAAATCTGGATTTTAACAAGCCCCCCAGATAAAATACTGATGTACTTCAAGTTTAAGAACTATGTTGGTCTAAACCAACCATGTTGGTTCCTTGCCTTGACTAGCAATTAGCTAAGTAAGAGACATTGGACCAAATTCTGGACAGAGATGTGAGAGGAATAGGCAAGAAGGGGGCTTATGGAGGAATTTCCTCACTCTAATAAAAGACATAGGAAAAAAGGCGATACCCATTAAAGTGTTTTTTATTTCAAGCAGTAAAAAATCTAGCTAACATAGGCTTAAATAAATAGAAATTTTATCCTTCTCATTTTCAAAAAATCTAGAGGTTGATAGTGACTGTGATGCTGGTCATCACAGGCTCGGCAATGTCTGTGATTCTCTTGGCTGCTCCCTCTGAACACAGGATGGCTGCCACAGTTCAGGCATCACATCATATTCCAGGCAGGAGGAGGAGATAAGGAAGGCTGCTGCAAGCAATGTCTGTTTCTCTTATCAGGAAAGTAGAGGCTCCACTCATTTCTCATTGGCCGGAATTGGCCATGTGGCCACTTCTGGCGGTAAAGTGAATATTCAGCTTTTCCAGCCTCCTTAATAGAGACGGGCAAGGAAGGGTTAGCGCTGATATGGGGCAAGCATATCCAAAGTGTCTTCCTCACTGAGTTCAGTTCTAGCTTCTCGTAGCTAAAAATCTTCCTGATGGGAAGTGTTACCAGTCTCTTTCTCAGTACTTGGGGGGAATTAATAAAATAGTGTATGATTTAGGCCTAGAGTGGGTTCAAAAACGAGATAAGGATTCACCACGATTAGTATGAACTTCTCCAGCATGTCTCTCCACTTCTCTTATCTGTCTTTATGTTTTCTGCAGAATCATTCATCTGGGAATATCAGGAACGTGGGCCCTTAGAATTCACCAACAGAGTGAGCAAGGGAGAATGGTTCTGGTTCTGAAGTGAGAGAGACCCAGGGTTAACTTTCGGTCTGTCACTTCCACCTCTCTGAGCCTCAATTTCCTCTTCTGTAAAATGGGGTTAATGAAAGCCCCCATCTCCCCCAGGGCAGATGTGAGGATGAAATAAGATTCACTGTATAAAGCAATGAGCTCAGTGCCTAGTACTAAGATAGGTGCTCAGTGAACCAGTACCTGTTATTGTCGTTGTTCTCACTATTTTAGCACAAGCCTGTTGTTGTGCAGCCGAGGAGGTTGCTGTTATGACGTCAGGCCACTGAAAATTAGTAGGCAGGTTTCTTATTGTACCTCCTTAGGGGTTGCTTTAACGAAAGCAAAACTAAACTCTCATCAGCACATCAGTCATTTCCATGTACATAAGCGTCATCATAGGCATGAAAATGGCACCCTTGAGAGGAGGGGGAAGAAGATGCCTCCCCCTTCAGCCCCTTTATCAGAAGATCAAGCCCAGTGCGGGGAGGGGAGGTCAGTGATCGTTCCTCCTACTCCAGGACAGAGGTGGCCAGCATTCCTAGCTGCCCTCTGCACTTCCTGACATTTGTGGTTTAATCAAGCCCCATTAATCCCTCCCTGTTTCAAAGCTCAGCACAGGAACCACAAAATCCCACAGCCTTTGACAGGAATCATGTGGCTAAAGCCAAGGGGAATTCTTTGAAAGGTAATTAGCGTCTTTGAATTCAGGGCCCTTTGATTTTGCTTCCTGGCTTTAAACGGTCACAGAACATTTTGCAGAAAAGGGGTAAAACACAAAGGCAGCAGCTAGAGCCCCTTACACTGGGACATCTGCAGCCTTTCAAGTTGTGCTGTGGCCTGAGAGAGGAAACTTGCAAATATGATCAAGTGTGGGTGAGTTGTTGAGTTGTACCAGGGGCCATGCATTCATTCATTCATTCTTTCAGGCTCACAAGGCACCATGCTAAACACTGGATGTACAAGTTTTCATTGATCAATCATTCAATCAGTCATTCATTTACTAATATCCCTGGATCAAACACTGAGCTAAGCCCCAGGGCTATAAGTTTAGTGTTTGATGGGAGAGGCAGACAAGAATTAAACAAATAAAAACAATTGCTGTTGAGAATAAAGTACAAACTAAGTAGTCATCCAGCGAGGAGAAAGAGATCATCTTTACCATAGGTACTTAGGGAAGGCCACTCCGAGGAGGGAACAGTGCCTGTGGGCACCATGATACACAGAAACCAGTTATTTAATACAGGGCAGAAGGGGGATCATATGTCAATAGAGGTTTGTACTGTTGCCATGTTTGGGAGGATTAAGGAACGCTACAGAGAGCAGATGTAGGAGTAATTGTAAGCTGGTTAACACCGTTGTTACAACCCTGAAGTCTGAAACCACAGAGGTAGATACTTTGCTCAACACATGTGTCATGGTTTGGCTGTGGCTCTGCTCACACCATCATCATCATCCTTACTCCAGGGCCCAGTTGCTGAGGCCTAAGAAGAGAAAATTCTCAAGGGTTTCAAACCCGCTGTTAAATGCTCCAGCCTGGAAGAGATGTGTTACTTGTACCCACAACTCATTGAGCAGATCTTATCACATAACCTCGATCCAACCACAAGGGGGCCAATAAGCAGTATCCTACATTGTGTCTGGGAGATACAGACATGTTTGGCGAAAAGCCACCTCACTGCGGACTGCGCTTTGCAGCAGAGAAGCAGGACATGTGAATTGCAGACATAGGAAATAGAATGTGCACAGACACGGAGGAATAAAATAGTTTGGAGTTCCGGTAGCTAGAGTACTGGTAGGGCTTAAAATGGAGCTGAAAAGGTAGCCATAAAACCCCCTGAGATGGGTACTATTACGATTTCCCTTTCTGAGATGATAAAATTGAGGACGCAAGTAGTGCATGGTTGAATTGATACTTGAACAGATGCAGTCTGATCCTAGCATCTGAACTTTTAATCCTCATGCTGTATTGCCTTTAAGGTATGGAGGGACCAGAACATAGAAGATCTTTAATGCCAAGCTAAGGAGATTGACCTCCACAGGCTAAACTGTGATATTTGTACAAGTCATGATGGTGGTTGTTTAAAATACACACACGTTTTATGCATACTAAATATACAGACACATTCTTCTTTCCTATTAAGAAGTGTGGTCCCCCTTGATTATTTTTTAAATGGGAGATTCTCTTAGTGTATTTTTTCTTTGCCATCTTTTGATATAGAAGAGCTTTCAGGGAAGTATTTCTTTACAGTAAGGAAATGGCCCGAGGATTATTGTTAATAATCACTGAAATTCATTTTCCCCTTTAAGGATACAGTTAGGAATGGTAGGATCTGTGGTAAACTAGAAAGAATTATGTCTCGTGCAAAGAGGGAAGTTGTTTTTCACTTGCATCCTATTGTCACATGTGGAAATGTGGAATAATTTAAATATTTTAGATATTTTGTGAAATCTCACAATTTTAAAATATCGACTTAAAGCATGGTACAAACCTAACAAAACACATCTGTGGGCCAAAATGCTCATGGGAGCATCGATTTGTGTCTTCCATATGGTGGCCAGCCTCTAAGATGGCCCCAAATGATCCCACATCCTGGTATTTATTTATTCCTTTGTGTCGTCTTTTCCTACATTGAATTACGACTGGCCTGAGTGATCAGTAGAATATGGTGGAAGTGACAGTGTGTGACTTCTGAATCTAGCTCCTAAGGGCGTTGAGCTTCCACCTTGTTCTCTTAAATTGTTCACTCTGAGAACAGCAGTCACCATGCCTTGAGGACACTTAAGCTGTCTTGTGTTGAGGCCCATGTGAAAAGGAACACAGGCCCCACCCAGCCTATAGCCAGCATCAACTGTCCAGCTATGTAAGTAAGTCTCCTTGGATGTGGATCTTTCAGCTCGTCAAACCTTCAGATGAGCACAGCCCCAGCCAATATCTAACTGCAACCTCGTGAAAGGTCCTGAGCCAGAACCCCCTAGTCAAGCTGCTCCCAAATTCGTGACTCATAGAAACCACGAGAGATTGGTAAAAGACTACTGTTGTGTACAGCCAGCAGTTAATGAACTATCTCTAAAGAGCCTAAAAGGAAATATTTTTGTCTTTATGAACCATATAGTCTCTGTCACAATAATTCAACTCTGCAAAAGCAGCCATAGATGATACATAAATGAATAGGTATAGTGGTGTTCCAACAAAACTTTACAGAACAAGCAGCAGGCCAGATTTGGCCTGAGGATTTTAGTTTGTCAACTTCGATTTTAAGCCACTATCTTTTGCAATTTGTCATGTGATCATATATAACTAATCCACTCCCTGAATTCGTGAAGTGGCCTGAATAGACCACGTTTCAGACAAAGCACATTGTTAGTAATTTAGAGGTCAAATTAGAAGAAGCTGGTGGCAGGGCGAGCCTGGAAGGGCAACAGTTCTAGGAAGAGATGATGGGCCCAAGCTTGGGTGAGGAGACGTATGAATCCAGGTGAGGCATAACTGTCTTCTGTGCTGCCTGCCAATCAACATGACAAGGAGGATGTTAAAACCATAATGGAGACCGTTGCCTTTAATTCTCCCTTCAGTGTCTGGTGTTGCCCTTGAACAGTCCTGGTAACGAGCAAATGGGGCAGACAGGGAGGAAGGCTTTCCCCCAACAATGCTGCAGAAAACTCACAGAGCCAGTACAATGAATGTAAGCTCCTCAGTCAGTAACAAGATGGTTGACACCACCTGTGCCATGAGCCCAGAATAAAAAAACGCCCTGTGGAAGATTCCAGAAACACTGGCTGTCACCCAGTCACTCCACCCCTTCCATGCACACTCTGCCATCTGTTCCTCTAGACCCTCTGAAGACCCCATTCCCACCCCTGGGAGTCAAGGGAGCAGTGAGGCCAGTACACATGGACAGACCAAAGCCAGAAACGTCTGCAATACGACGGGTAGGGAAGCGAGGGCGGGGGAAGAAATAGAGATAGAAGATGGAGAAATAAAAGGGAGGAGAAGAAGGAGGAAAGGTGAGGAAGAGAGAACCAAATAGTCCAGGAGAGGCTGGACGCAAGGATTCGAACAATGAATTGACTGGGTTCAATTCAAACTCAGTGAATTGAACCCTAGGCAGAATCCGGTCTCTGTCTTGATCCATCAGTGTGGACCTCATTCTCCAGCAATCTAGGTGACTACAGCTTCTGGATTCCAAATCCACACAAAGCAATGTCAATCTTCCAGTAGTTTGGGGATTCACTCTAATTGGCTCTCAGTTCATGTGCCATGTACCTGAACCAATCACTGCAGTTCAGGAAATACCTAATTCTGATGTGCTTTCATGTCACAGGCCCACATACCTGAACAAATCACCATGGTTCAGGGAATACCTAACTCTGATTGACTTGAGATCAACACTCCACCTTTACCCTCCCAGGCTGAAGGAAGGAGAGGCCTGAATCCCAAAAAGAAAACCATGACTTTTGCCAGAAGAAAAAGGAATGGATGTAAGATGAACTCTTTTGAGTTCTACTTCCTGCTAGAGCTTCTGGGAGAATGATTTGTCAAGCATCTTCCAGTCTGGTGCAACCATTATTAGATACCCACTATGAGAGCTGGAATGGCTGGTTGACAATTTCCTTTTTGATTTATTCCTCTGATCAGGTCCAGAGAGCGAAGGATGTGCCTGCATAGGCACAATTCTAGGCCTTGGGCACCAGGTCCAGCACTCTCTGGCAATGAGGTAGGTCACATGAGTCAGACTCCAAAAGGAGTTGATGGGGTGGGTAGGGTTTGTGTGTGTGGCGAGCAGGGAGGACAGAGTTTCTCTCCAAGGGAGCTCTCCCTCTCTGGCTCTCTCTTCCTTTGAGGACCTAAGAGTCTGGTGAGGGAATGAGATAGATACATGAGTGTGGTCATGTCATTATAGAGGAAAGCCTTATATAGGGGGTGGGGGTCCAAATACAGGCCCTTGCTCAGCTTGAGGAGGTCAAGGAGGCTGCCTGGTAGCAGTGATGTTTGAGCTGAATTTTAAAAGATGAGCACCAGTTAGCTGGAAAGAGGGAAAATGCCTTCCCATGGATGAGAACAACATGTACAAAAGCTCGTGATGTGGTTGTAGCACAGTCAAAGACACCGTGTGCTTGGATGTGCCAGTGAGGAGTGGGTGATGGAGCTGGGGATGTCGGCAGGCCCTGGTGACACAGTTTTAAGTTTTTTTTTTTTTTTTTTTTTTTTTTGAGATGGAGTCTTGCTCTGTCGCCCAGGCTAGAGTGCAGTGGCATGATCTCGGCTCACTGCAAACTCCACCTCCCAGTTTCAAATGATTCTCCTGCCTCAGCCTCCCAAGTAACTGGGAATACAGGTGCCCACCACCGCACCCAGCTAATTTTTTTAGTAGAGACAACATTTCACCATCTTGGCCAGGCTGGTCTTGAACTCCTGACCTCATGATCCACCTGCCTCGGCCTCCCAAAGTACTGGGATTACAGGCGCGAGCCACCGTGCCTGGCCCACAGTTTTAAGTTCTATAGCTGAAGCTGAGTGAAGCCTTGATGTTCTTCTCCACCTCTGTGGAAACTAGGAAGGGCAGGGGAAGATTTTACGATGGGGAGTGACCACTTGTAAATGTGCAAATGGCTTTGATCTTGGAGGGCTGAAGGGTAATGCAGATGTGTGAATCAGGACTCCTGGTTGTAGGGAGCAGAAGCCAGCCAACTCCGACCACCTTGGCCCAAGTACAGTTTAGGAAGGGATCCTGGGGCAACACATGTTATCAGTCCAAATTGGTTGTGTGAAGCAGCCATGGGGAGGTGACAGTATAACTTGGTGCATTCTTTCTGGAAGGCAGTTGGGTAAAATGAGCTAGATTCCACTTCTGGGAATTCATCCAAAGAAAAAGTAAAGATGAGAGCAAAGATTTAGTTTCACACATGTTCGTTGCATCACTGTGTATACAGGAAATAATAGGAAACTATCTGAATGTCCCACAGTAGAAGCCCAGCTGTGTAATGAGTCTGATGGTGGATGGCCCTTCAGTCATTCCATCTGCTGCTGTGGTAAGGATTGGTAATTCCCAGGCATTTTTGTCCACGGGCTAAGGCTGCTCTATGAAAATGTTTTTGCTAGTCTATAGTAAAATCAGAAAAACAGAAACAACACCAAGATGTTCATAAAACTTTTTTTTTTCTGTAACATCATTTCCACTCAACTTCTTTGGCTTGGTGATGATAATGGATGTTAACTCATTTCATCTTTCCAAGATGCAAATAACAAAAAATACAATTAACAATGGCACAAACAAATAGGGGCTTATTTTTTAACATGAAAAGAAGTCTGGAGGTAGACATCCCTGGGAAAATATCAGTGCTCATCAACACTAGGCAGGTAGGGGTCTCTGTGATTCTCTGGCCCTTTCTTTCATGGTCCCACTGTAGCTGTCACTGTTCTTGGCAGAGTGCTCATGTTCAAGGTAGGAAGAGGGAGGATGAAATTGAATCAATGATTCTTTCCCTTCCTCATGTATCTCATTGGCTAAACTGGGTCACAAGGACACCCTTAGCTGCAAGGGAGTCTAGGAAATCAAGAATCTGGCAGAGGGAATGGGATTACCATGTCAGGTTTACTAATGATGATTAATTGCCCAGGACAGGGTACTTGACCCTCTCAAACAAAACTAAGAAAGAAAGGGATAGAGATGTAGGAAATTGTTACTGAGTGAGCAGCTAGGCATGCCTGCTATAACTAATGGGAAGAAAGTTGGCAAGCCTAGGTCAGCCCCACAACAACCCTAATTTTTGGAAGGTGGAATTTACTGCTCCTTGAAATGATGGACACTAGGAAGCACTGGAATAGAAGACTGATTTTCAAATCAGATTCCTGTGTTGCCCAGAGTTATTGAGGGGCTGCTGTTAAAGCAGGAAGGTGGAGGAAGAGGTGGAGATACTGGTCCCCAATTTTCCTGCCACTTTTATTGGAGTATTATATTGAGCATATGCATAAAATTATATTTGCTGTACAGTAGTGCCCCCTTATCCTCGAGGGATAATTTATTTTCTTTTTTTTTCTCTGAGATGGAGTCTCGCTGTGTCATGAGGTTGGAGTGCAGTGGCACAATCTCGGCTCACTGCAACCTCCACCTCCCAGATTCAAGAAATTCTCCTGCCTCAGCCTCCCAAATAGCTGGGACTACAGGTGCTCACCTCCACACCCAGCTAACTTTTGTATTTGTAGTAGAGATGGGGTTTCACCATGCTTCCCAGGATGGCCTTGATCTCTTGACCTTGTGATCCACCCACCTCAGCCTCCCAAAGTGCTGGGATTATGGGCATGAGCCACCGTACCTGGCTCAAGGGATAATTTGTAAGACACCCTGTGGATGCCTGAAACTACTGCTAGTGCCAAACAACCTGATTACCATCAATCAGAACTCATTTCTGTTCATATCTTCCACCCACAATTGTAATGCCTTTTCCATTTTAACTAAGCACTTATCATACCCTATGGCCATAACTTTTACAGTTTGAGATATGACAGCAAAATTAGCATAAATTTCATTTTCCTTCTTCACATTTTCGTAGATGGAAGAGTCTGTCTTACCACAGATCATAGCAACCTCAGCATGTGACTTTTTTCTTTCCCTATTAAGCCAAGAACTTTCATCTTGACTTTTCACTTAAAGGAAGCACTTTACAGCTTCTCTTTGGTATATCCAAATTCCCAACATGACTACTCTTGCACTTTGGGGCCGTTGTTAAGTAAAATAAGGGTGACTGGAACACAAGCACTGCAACACCAGGACATTGGATCTGAGAACTGAGCCAGCTGCTATGTAGCTAACCGTCAGGGAGTGTGTACAGCATGGGTATGCTGGACAAGGGGATAATTTCATCGCACTACTCAGAATGGCATGCAATTTAAAACTTATGAATTGTTTATTTCTGAAATTTTCCATTTAATATTTTTGGACAGTGGTTGACCTTAGGTAACAGACACCAAGGATAAGTGGGGGTTATTATATACATATATGTATATATGTATACCTATATATATGTGTGTATATGCATATATGTGTATCTTTACACATATACATACATACATACATAAAGACATAGAAGGATACATAGCAGGGATTTCAAACTGGTGGCCCCTGGAGCGGAAATCATTATTTAAAATCTCTCTGACTTTTGAATTCGTTTACACTTGACTTTGTATTCTCCATTACTTCACAGATTCAGACATTCCTGATTTTTTAATGTAAAAGTTCACATATTTGTATTAGTATTTGTATAAATTAACTCACCCTATGCACACATTTATATTAATTTTGCTACCACCCAATTCAAATCTACATCAACTGCCTGGCCCCATAAGCATTTAGTTCATGAGTCTGAATATTCCCAGGCATTAACTATGGTTCTCTCTAGGTCATGAGTCGTTTTTAATTTTTTCTTTTTCCTGGTCTGTCCTGTCTAATTTTGCTAAAATAAACAAACGTGGCTTTTGTAATAAGGGAGAAAGACGCCATTTTAATTAAAAAGTAATAACAACATGGCCTGTGGCCCTCTGGGCTGTTTGGGCCACGCTCCACTGGCCCCCACTGAGCCTGGCTCTTCTGAGCTGCTGCTCCTCCTGCCTCCCCAGCCTGCTTCAAATGTGTCGCCAAGTGAGCTGCTGGGGTCCCTGCCTTTCCCTATGATTGGGGTCCAGTGACAGCTGGGGGTTGGGTACTCTCTGAAGAACGGGCCCTTCCTGGAAGAGTTTGGAAACCCAGTTGGGGTCTGAGGTCCTTTCAAATGCTGAACTCAAGCATGGGTACTCAGTCCCTGGAAATGCCAAGTGCTTTATTCTGACTGGGACTGTTGATAGATATATTGCTTCTTGCTAATGTGGTATTATCACAACACAGTTCCACTCTCAGCTACTGCAAGTCACTAAGACACCATCTGGTTTGAATCTTTTCTCATTATGGCCTAAACAAATAAAAGCTGAAATCCAAACCACTCCTTTAACACTCTGTCTCTCTTCCTTCTTTCTTCCTCTCCCTTTTCTCTTTCTTTTGCACTCCAGAAACTTCAAACTAGGGGAAGGAGTTTAGAAACTGTCCATCCTATATGCCTGTCTCCCTATTTTACAGATGGGGACACTGAAGCCCAGGGAAGAGCAGTGCTCTGCTATATCACAAACCTTCTTAAGGCAAGCAGCTCAAGTCTCCCAGGTTTCTTGTCTGCAAGCCAGGATGGCAGTGACCTCTCCCTACATCACCTTGAAGGGACCCCCTCAAGGGGCAAATAGGATAGGGCGTGGTGATCAGTCAGGAACCTAGGCAAGCATTAGCTGTTGTCACTGCCCAAGGGCTTCTAGTTAATTGGTAGCAGAATTAGGTCTTTCTAGAATCTGAGTCCTCTGATTTCTAATGATAATGTACCCTACAATTTACTTGGGAGGAAGTACTGAGAAGGTAATAACAATGATATCTTCTAACATGCTGGATGCTCCACTAAGTGTTTTATGAATAGTGCAACATCACAGAGGAGAGCAAGGTGCTGGAGCCCAGCTATGACCTTGAGCAAGCATATCACTCTTTAAACCTCTTTCCACTTGTGAAAAATTGAAACAATAATAGGTGTAACAAGATTGTTAAGAGGATGAAATGAGAGCATGTGTGTATAGGGCTAGGTGTTACCATGACGCACACATGTGCACAAATGATGCAGGCTTTACTTTCTCTAATGGATCTCTGTGCGTGTGTGCGTGTGTGTGTGTGTGTGTGTGTGTGTGTGTGTGTGTGTAAGAAGCTCCTGGGGATCTTGCTTCTCCTCTCTCTACTTCTTCTCTACTTCCTTCTCTCTACTTCTCTTTCCCTGACTTCTCTTTTTCTCTTCCCTGATCTTCCTTCCTAGACACACAGGACATCCCTAACAATTTATCCTAGATTTTTTTTCTACCTATGAAAAAATAGGAAGAAAAGTAGATCTTGCTTTTGATCTTTCTTAGAAAAGTCAGGATTCATCTTGCTGCCCAGCAGGCCAGGCTTTTCGTGTATTGATGGGACCCTAAAGAGTTGGGAAGATTAGCGTCTCTCAAAAAAAAAAAAAAAAAAGGGAAAACACTGGCTTTTAAGACTATTTCTTTGTGAGGAACCCATAATTCCTATTTGGAAGGTCCAAGGTTCAACATAAACTTTTTTTCCCTTGAGCTCCTGCTGTAACACTCTTGATCCCCACTGATACCTCTGGCTTCCTGGGGGGAAAGCTAAGGGACAAGGAAATGGAAAGAAGAAAAGCCCAGTGAAATATTTCAAAATCTTAGCCCTTCTTATACTTCTGGGAAGCCTTTAATCAGTGCCTGGAACTTAAGTAGAAATCAATGATCTCAGCGATTATTATTTTTTTTCACGTATTCCCCACAATAGTAGATATTATCATTATATATTTGCTTCAAAAATAAACCATCTTATTCAAGTATAATTCATATACAGAAAAGTGCACAAACCCTAAGTGTACAGCTTAATATCAAAGTGATATTAAGTGAACACACTAAGTGACTGTTACTCTTCATATTCCCTCCCTCCTCATGTTCCCTCCCCTTCCCTGCCCCAAATAGCAACCTCTCTCATGAATTCTAACACCATGGACTCATTTTGCCTGTTTTTGCACTTTATGTACATGGAATCATGCAGTACAGTACAGCATTGTGTCTGGTTTCTTTCATTGAAAATTATAATTGTGAAATTCATCCATATTGTTACACAAAGTAGAAGCTCATTTATTTTTGTTGCTCTTTAGTTTTCTATTATATGAGTAAACCACAATTTATTTGTTCATTTAACTGGCAATGTATTTTAATATTATTCCCAGTTTGGGGCTTTTGTAGAATTCTATGAACACTTTGTATTTGTCTTCTGGTGCACATAGGTACTCATTTATGTTAGGCATAAACCTAGGAGTAGAATTGATAGTCCACAGGGTATGCATATATTTGGCTTTATTAGATACTATCAATTCTCCAACACTGCTGTACCAATGTAAAGTAAGATGTATAAAAGCTTCAGTTGCCCTACATTCTTGTTTATACTTGGTATTGTCAGACTTTTCCTTTTTAGCCATTCTGGTGAATGTGTGGAGATATCTCATTGAGGCTTAAATTTTCCTTTCCCTGATAATCAGTGAAGCTGAGCACATTTTCATTTGTTTATTGGCCATTTGGATAGTCTCTTTCGTGAAGAGCTTGTCTGGGTATGTTGTCCCTTTTTAAATTGAGTTGCCTTTTTCTTAATGACTGAAGGCACTTTTTATATGTTCTATTCAACAAGTCCTTTTTTGGTTGTTCATACATCTAATGTGTTCTTTTACTCTGTAGTTTACCTTTTGCTTTCTTGATAATGTCTTTGGATGAACAGACATTCCTAATTTCAATAAAATCCAGTTTATCAATCTTCTTTTATGATTAGTGTTTCTCTGAACTGTTTAAGGAATCTTTGCCTAACCTAAGGACATGAATGTATTTACCTGTTGTTTTGATTTTCACATTTAGATTCACAAATCACCTGGAATGTATTTATTTATTTATTTATTTATTTATTTATTTATTTATTTAATGGTGTGAGGTAGGGAATTGTCCTAGCTTAGGCTGCTATATCAAAATACCATACACTGAGTATCTTGAACAACAGACATTTATTTCTCACAGTCCTGGAGGCTAAGAAGTCCAAGATCACAACATTCAGCTTCTGGTGAGGGTCCCCTTCCAAGTTTGCAGATGGCCACATTCTTGCTGTGCTTACATGGTGCTTCCTCTGTGAGTACATGGAGAGAGAGATCTCTCTGTCTTCCTCTTCTTAAAAGGGCACTAATCCCATCAGGAGGGGCTCACCCTCATGATCTAATCTAAACCTCCTTACCTCCCAAAATCCCATCTCCAAATATCATCATATTCGGTGTTAGTGCTTCAACATGTGAATTTGGCAGTGGGTGGGGTGAAGGGTAAGGGGGACAAAAACATTCATCTCCTAACAGGAATCAAAGATTTATTTTTTCCAAAATGGACATCCTATTGCCCTATTACCATTTATTGAAAAGTCTGCTTTTTGTCCTAAATCATCACATACAGGTGGGGCTGTTTCCAGATTCTGTGCATTCCATTGGTCTCCTTGTGCCAATACTACCTTATCTTAATTACTGATTTTATAATATACATCTCTGCTAGAATGAAGTCTCCTAATTTCTTCTTCAAGATTTTATTTGGCTATTCTTGGCTCAGGGTTTTCATGTAAATTTTAGAATAAAATCAACTTTTTTTTTTTTCAAAGAAAGAAAAATTTCCTGGGGTTTGATCAAGATTTTATTAAATTTGTAGGTCCAATCAGGAAAAGCTGACGTCACTGCAAGTTGAACAAACATGAACATAGATGATACCCATTTTAGATATAAGAACATTAAATTCAGGATCACTAATGGAGAAGTGTGACCCAGTCATCTCTGAAACAGGATGATCATGAGCCCTGATAAAACACTCTGTCGAGATTAACTCCTCGGAGATTGCTGGAGGAGCTGGGAGCTTTGCAAGAGCGGTCCTACACTCAGTCAGTTTGAGAAGAGAAACAGCCTTGGCCAGAGGAAGGACACCAGATAACAGAGGTAGATGGGTTTAACATGTTCCTACCCCTACACAGATTAAGTATGCCTTGAGCCCATCACCTGTCTTTGCTGAGCCTCATTTATCTAACTCTGGAGGCAATGAAGCCAGTATAACCTTACAATGTAGATTTGAAGTTCAAGTGAGATCATGGGGGTGTTCATTCATTCATTCATCCATTTACACAACCAATAGATGCGCCTACTGTGTGCCAAAGAGGCCAGATAAATTGGACAAAGTATCTGCTAACATTCTGAAAAGGAAAAGAGACAAAATAAGAGGGAATGAATAAATAATCACAGTAATGATTAAGGGTCATAACTGCCTCGTGGCAGGTGGGGCAGCTTCTTGAGAAAAAGATTTGAGAATGCTTTATAAACTAAAAGAGCCACACATACTTGAGAGTCATTTTTATTCTGCTTCTTTCTTTCCTGCTTTTTCTTCTCTAACAAGTGGAGGTCGATATAGGACAAATTACAGTTAATTTATTCCCCCATTCCCCTAAGCCTTATTTTTAAAGTTAAAAAAATAATAACAGCTAGTGTTTAATGAGCTTACCCTGTGTCTAGCAGTGTCTAAAACTTTTTTTAAATTAAGAGATAATTCACATACTGTAAAATTCACCCTTTTTTTGATCTCCTGACCTCGTGATCCGCCTGCCTCGGCCTCCCAAAGTGCTGGGATTACAGGCATGAGCCACCACGCCCAGACTTCCCATTTATTTAAATTTTTAATTTCTTTCAATAATGTCTCATAGTTTTCAGTATACAAGTCTTCTGCTTCTTTTGTTCAATTTATTCCTAAATATCTTATCCTTTTTGGTGCTATTATAAATTGAATTGTTTTATTTCATTTTGGATTGTTCATTGCTGATGCATAGAAATATAATTGATTTTTTCATTTTGACCTTACATTCTGCAGCCTTGCAGAATCCTTTTATTAGCCTTATTAGCTTTTTTTGGTGGAATCTTTAGGATTTTATAAAGATCATGATGATGTCATCTGCAAATAGAAATAGTTTTACTTTTTCCTTTCCAATATAGATGCCTTTTTTTTGTATTGTTATTATCATACAAATTATTATAGACTGCATGACCATCAACATAGATTCATAACCATTTCTTTACACAGTCATCTTTTAAGTCAGATAAGAGGAAAAAGGTTTATAAAAATATGTAAATATTTACATAACATGTATTTCTACTGTATCCTTTTACTTGTGTTCTTTATTTCTTCTTGTGAATTCAAGTTGCTGTCTAGAGTCCTTTTTTTCAGCCTGAAGAATTCTCTTTAGTATTTCTTAAAGAACAGATTTGCTAACAATAAAGTCTCTTAGTTTTTGTTTATCTGGGAATGTTTTAATTTCTGTCTTGTTTTTTAAGGAAAGCTTTGCTGGATATAGAATTCTTGATTGACAGTCTCTTTCAGTGCTTTGAATGTGTCATTTCATCACCTTCTGGTCTCCATGGTTTCAAATGAGAAATCAGCTGTTAATCTTATTGGGGATCCCTTGTACCTGGTGAGTAATTTTTTTTCTTGCTGCCTTCAAGATTCTCTCCATGTGTTTCACTTTCAACAGTTTGATTATGATGTGTCTATGTGTAGGTCTCTGAGTTTATCCTAGAGCTTGTTATGCTGCTTAGATGTGTAGATAAATGTTTTTCCATCAAATTATTTCTTCAAATATTCTGAATCTTTCTCTCCTTTGCTTCTGGAACTCCTGTTATGCATATGGCATTATGCTTGATGATGTCCCATAGGTCTTTGAGACTCTGTTTATTTTTCTTCATTAATTTTTCTTTGTGTCCTTCAGACTGACTACTCTCCATTGACTCATCTTCAAGTTTGCTGATTTTCTTGTTGCGTGCTCCAATTTGCTGTTATGTCCCTCTAATGAAGTTTTAATCTTAGTTATTGTGATTTCCAACTCCAAAATTTCCATTTGGTCCTGTTATAAATATAATTTTAAATCTCTTTATTGTTATTATCTATTTGGTGAGACATCATTCTACTTTCCTCTAGTTCTTTATACATTATTTCCTTTAGCATGTATTTTAAATGGATTATTTAAAGTCTTTGTCTGGTAAGTTCAATGTCTGGGCTTCCTCAGGGACAGTTTTTATTGATTCCTTTTTCTCCTATGTGAGGACCAGTTTCTCCTCCTTCTCTTTCTCCTCTTCTCCTCTTTTTTCTCCTTCTTGTCCTCCTCTTGCCCCTCTTTCTTCTCCTGCTACTCCTTCTTCTTTATTTTTTTGAGACAGAGTCTTACTCTGTAACCCAGACTGGAACGCAGTGGTGTGATCATAGCTCACTGCAGCCTTAAACTCCTGGGTTCAAAGAGTCCTCCTGTCTCAGCCTCCCAAGTAGCTAGGACTACAGGTGCACACCACCACAGGCTAGTTTTAAAAAATTTTTTAGAGATGGGGTCTTGTTATGTTGCCCAGGCTGGTCTTGAACTCCTGGTCTCAAACAATGCTCCCTCATTAGCCTCCCAACGTGCTAGAATTACAAATGTATTGGCCATGAACCTGGCCATAGTTTCTTATTTCTTTTCATGTCTCTTTTTTTGTTTGTTTGCTTAAACCTGAATATTTTATATAATGTATTATGGATGCTCTGGAAATTACATTCTAGCCCCTCCCCATGTGTTGATGTCGTGGTGTTTGGTTTTTTTAAGTGACTTTTCTGAACTGCTTCTATAAAGGTTTGATCCTTTTGTCTGTGTGGTATTGAAATATTGGGCAGAAATTTCCTTAAATGCCTGCAACTAAAATGTCTCCCAGTTTTTGTTTAGGGTCTGTCTGTATGTTGAAGCATATTCAAAACTCAGGTAGGCAATTGATAACTCTGCCTTAGCCTTCATGTTCTGCTTGCGCAGAGCCTCAAGGTCATCCAGAGGTAATAGTTTAGGGCCCTCTCAAGTCTTTCCTGTGTGCATGGACAGCCCTGGGCAACTGTACCATCCCACACATGCTCATGGACTTCTAGAATCCCAGGAAACGTCAGAGCTTTTCAAAGCCCCTATAGGACATCTTATTCTTCAGCTTTTCCTTTAAAGCTTTTTAGTTAGCTTATTGTTTGCCCCAAATGTTATATACAACCAGTGCAATCACAAAGTTAAATAATTGCCTCTAAACGTTTTTGACAAATACCACCAGTGAAAAGGCAAGAAAACCTTTTTGCATTGGGTAAGCTCTGAGTGAGCTAAAATACAGTCTTGCAAGTGGGATCACCAGATGGGCCAACAAGGACAATTCCAGGGCATGTGACTTTGAAAAAGCTTCAGCTCTATTCTGTCCCTCTGGTGGCTGCCAGTTTGATAGTTTTCATCATAAATGTGGGCTACTGGTTTCCAAGGCTACCACAGAGCTGAAAAGAGGGGGATGGGAATAGGGCAAGTAAGAACATCACAGAGGTCACTGTTCTTATCAAGATTTAGCCTTTTTTCTTGAATAAATGCTCCCTCAATTGCTGCAAGCCTTTGATTAATTTCAAGATTCTGAAAAAGTTGATTCTGACCATTTTTTCCAGTTTTCTCATTGGAGGAAAGAATTTTCCAGTCTTCCTCCACCATTTTTACTGATGTCACTCACCTCTGTTCTAAGGCCAAATATTGCCTTATGTAATTTTCACCGTAACTCTATGAGGCAGATATTGATTTTTTAAATTATTATTTTATTTTCTCCATTTTACAGATGAGGCATCTGAGGCACAGAGAGGTGAAGTGACTTGCCCCAGGTCACACAGCCAACAGGGGGTAGAGCAAGGATTCAAATGCAGAGTTTAACTCCAGGCCCGGAATTCTCGCTGGGATCTTTTGTCTCCCTAGAAGTGGGAAAGGAGCACTGGCTTTGGGAGTTAGGAAGTCTGAGTTCAAGTCCCAGCTTTGCTGCTGTCCAGTTATGTGAGCCTCAGTGCATGACTCTCTCTCTGCCTCAGTTTTCCCATATGTAAAATGAAGTCGTGGACTGATATCTCCTATTTTCTCCAAGAGTTAGCATTTCCCCAGAGTGAGAACTGCCCACCAGACATAAAACTATGACCCCTGCATGGGGACCAGGCCTGGGCACTGCTGCTGCAAAGAAAGGTACCCTGTCCTCCCAGAGCTCTTCCTTAGTGGGCAGCCGCAGCCATTACAAACTGCTCCGGCCCAGCCTAGTCACTTGGGTGCTTTAGGTGACTCCAGAGGAGGCTTTTCCCTGCCGGGACTGCCACTGGCAACAGGATCCTTTCACTTGTGTTGTGGATCCCAGAGCACTAATTCCCCCTCTGGCTCCTAGGCGGTGCTGCCCGACACCAAGGAAGGCCAGGCTGAGAAGGAGAAGTCTTTGCTCCATCCGCTGCTCCTCTCACTTCTACTCCCCATCTTAATTCCCCTCCCACCAAAGTCTGCAGGAACCTGACTCTGCTTTCAGTCCATGGAATAAAGGGCATTCTTTAAAGAAAATATTTTCCCAGTCTTTTCTTTGACCTACGAGGCCCTACTAATATCAGGCTTCCAAGTTACCCCCATGACCTCATCTCCTATCGCTCACCTCCCTCCCTGGGCTCCTGACACACATGCCAGGCACACTCCCACCTCAGGACTTTTGTACTTGCTGTTCCAGCCACCTGGGACGTCAGAGGGCTCATTCTGTCACCTCTTCAGGTCTTTGCTCAAACAGCCCTTTTCAGTGAGGCCTTCCCTGGACTCCCTAGTTAAAATGCCTCACTCCTAACCTCCCTTTCTTCTCCCCACTTCATTTTCCCCCTTAGGACAATAAATTGCTTTTATGCCCAAACCAGTTTGTTTTCCTTCCTTTGCAAACTAAGCATTCCTATGATCACAGCCCTCAGTGAAGACTCAAGAGCTGAACCTCCAAAGGCAAGGGCTCCTCCTCTGACCCCACCAAAGGTCTTGGCATGGAGCTGGGTGAATCGGAGGCCCGGACCCAAAGCAGGACAACTTGCCTTGCTTCGGCAATTGGCACAGGGATGCTCTAAGATGCAGCTGTGTGCAGGACGACAGCTGGGCCACAGACAAGGCAGGGAGAAGACACAGATTCAGATTCAGATGAAACTGGACTCTGCCCTGTCCTTCCCATCCTCGCCAACTTGAGACCTGACCCAGCAGTTGGGAAACATCTTTTCCTTTTCTTTTGCTAAAGTCCAGCTGGGGCCAGCCTTTTTCCACCAGGCCATGTGAGCAAGATGGAAACTATGACAGTTCTGGATGGGCTGGAGGCTGGACTTTATCCCTGCCACATCCCTGCCAGCCAGTCATCCTGACCTACCATATCCATGCCACCTGCCTGCCAGGCCATTCCCAGAGTTGCTCTGTCCTGGACAGCTTGGCAGCTGTGAAGTGCCTCACACAGTGGAGGGAATAGGAGACGATGTCACTCAGGAGTTCGGTTGACTGAGCACTCCTGGAAAGATGGGCAGACTGAGGCGCCACCAGGGGAGGAGGTGCTCAACAAAATCTCATGTTCAACAAAATCACGTGGCTTGCGAGACCAGATAGGCCTGGGTTTTAACCCAGTTTGTACTAACTTTCGAAGTGGTCAGAACTATTCTTACAAGGTGTCAACGCATACTGAGTGAGGGCATGGGTCAGGGTTGTTTGTGTGTGTTGCCCATTTCATCCTCCTCACAATCCAGTGTAAGAGAGACTGTTATAACCTTTGATTAGGGAACCAAGGCTTCACTGTATGTGAAGTGTTCTACTCTACCAGTTCATTTCATCTTCACGCAACCAGGGAGCATTACAATTAGCCACTCCATTTTACAGATGAGAAAACTGAAACCCAGAAAAGTTGAGAAGTGCTGGATGAGAAGCCTGGAATCTCCAGGCCAAAAAGGGCTATAGAGAAAACTACAGCACACTCTTCTGGGGAATATGTGATTCTAGTTTTGTTCATTGTCTCTGAACTTGATATTTTGCACTTTGTAAATTGCATATAACTGATAGACATACAAACTTTGTCTTGTCTGATGGAACTGACTTCCATCCCTTTGTGGAAAAATTAACTCTGCCTCCAATTATAATTCAGGTCCTTTATTCCATATAAATTTGTGCTTGTTTGACTTGTCCTTTGACCCAGTTGTAACATCTGTCTATTTATTTTACTCTATATACGTTTGTACTTTTCTTTTGAATGAGTTACAACATCTGTCTTGCCCCCTCATTGGTTAACAAGCAAAGTAAAATCTTTAGTATGGGTTCATTTTTATAGCTGTAAGAGAGTCATGGTTTTAATCTTTTTCTGAAAATTATCTTTTAACAGAGCCTTAGAAATCAATGCCTGATTCTTACTGAAGTAGTCCTGGAAACCAACCCTCCCATTCCTCCTCGCTCACCTCCAGTGCTCAGGGCGCCGTTCCATTTTGTAGGTAATCCTCATTTGAGGTGCTACCTATCACCCCTCAGCTTACAAATATGCAAATTAAGGCTGAAAGAGGCAAAGCAACTTCCCCAAGTCTACACAGGAAAGCCAAGCTCTGTGTGTGTGTGTGTGTGTGTGTGTATCCTGACTGCTTGACCAGGTTGTGAATTCAGCTCCAGGTGGAGTACAAAGAACACATTTGGAAACAATCTGGTGCTTGGTGGGGGCCAGGTGATGCTGTGGTTAAAGAGCAGGTTCCAGGGGCCTTGGCAGGTTGCACAATCTCCAGGGAGTGAGACTGCAGCAGTACTGTTAGTACTGTTGGTAGTGTCTTTGACTCCTGCAAATCCTAAAGAACAGTCCAGGCCTAGGGGTGGCCTATTTCTGTCCCTTCCTAGCTCTCCGCTTAAGAAAATTGCTCGGGATCATACTGCTTGTAAGTGACAAAGCCAGGATTTGAGCCCAGAAAGTCTGACTTGCGAACTTGCATGCTGCAGGCTTCAAGACTTGGACTTAGACCCAAGTTTGTTCTTCTCAGCTGTGTGACCCTGGAAAAGTTGATTAATTTCTCTGAGCTACTTAACTTCTCATTTAAAAGTTGTTAAGAAAATTGAATTAGATAACATGAGCTACGTGCCAGACACATGGGAAATCCTCAATGAATAGCTGCTCTTTTCCAAGACCTCGTTATCTCAAATAATGAGCCACCTCTTAGGAGCCCTTACCATGAGCCAGGTACCGTGGCAGACACTTTATTGGCATCATATCTGGAAATCCTCCCAGCAGCCCTTGGGAAGACACCACTATAACCCCTATTTGACAATTTGAGAAGCCATTTCCCCAAAGTAGCACAGTGAGTAAGCAAAGAGGCCAAGATGTAAACCCAGGTTGCCTGACTCCAAGGTCTAGACACTTTTCTACAACTATGCACCTGCTAATCTATTTATTCACTTATCACATATTTATTGGGCACCTACTATGTATGCCAGGCTCTGTTCTAGGTGCCAGGGCTATAGCAGTGAACCAAACAGACACAAATCCCTGTGCTCGTGGAGCTGATGTTCTGGTTTGGGGAGCATCAGGCAGAACTTCTAGCCTTTCAAGGTGAGGCTGGTCACCCCTCCCACCTGCCTGACCAAGGTGGGCAAGTGCCTGATGGAACTTTGGGGCTGGAGCTGGACATGGGTGACATGGGGGCAAGGCAAGGGTCAGGCCCAAGTCTGTGAAAGGATGGAGACAAGGAGAAGTAGGGGGTACAGAAAAGAGAGTGGCCTCAGAAACCGACCCACTGTGCCTCCAAGGACTTGGGTTCTCTGAGGACTGTCTATCCCTGAGGGCAACGATGCCCAGAGCTAAAATCAGGTATTTCCAGGTGTGAAGGCTGATTGCAGTGTAGACAGAGCCTGCTGGGGGACTCTGGTTTAGGGCTTCCCTGAACCTCCTGGTGGAATGAAGTGAGGTTGGAGCAGTGTGCCTCTTGCTCCGTGGCTGCCGTCCGCCAGCATTTGGGTGGGCCAGGGTGCCCTCTTGTGGTTTCCCTTGTCTCTGCAGAGACTCTTCATGTGTCCTTGTGGTTGGAGGAGCTTCCCATGCCTAGACCATTTCTCTGTTCCCAGCCTGGACCCTTGACCCTTTTTTCTATTCCCAGCCTTTTCTGCCCCTGAGGTCTGAAAAATGGTCCTCAGTCATGAATCTTGCCTTTTCCTGTGTAGATCTTGAAACTCAGAGCTCAGAATCCCGCAAGTCCTTAGTAATGCTGTTGGAGGCATGGCACTGTGGTGAGGAGGCAAGCAGGCTGACTGCCTGGCTCAAATCTTGACCCTGCTGCTTAGGACAATGACACAACTTCTCCCTGAATTCTCTCATTTTTCAAGCGAAGATCATAATAGTTTCTACCTTAAAGGGTTGTTCTGGGAATTATATGACACAATATACATTGGGTAATTTGTCTGTCAAAGCGTCAGTACCAACCCCCTGACCCCCACCACACACACACACTCTCACACCTTTTATGCCTTTCCTTAGTATTGCAGGTGCCTGAAACCTAACAAGTGCATTTTTCAAAATGACTTGCCAGCTGGGTTCCGAGTTAGATCCAGCCACTGGGTGGCAGAGGCAGGGGCACATCATTGCTTCTCCAACAGCAGTGGCAGAATCTCGAGTTTCAGGTTTCAGTTTGGCAGCAGCCTCTGCAGGACCCCCACCACCCAACATACACACATGCTGCCCCAGGATAGGAGGCAGCTGTGATCACTGCTGGCGGTTTCCTGAAGCTCCTGCAATGTCCAGACTTTCTGAAAGTTGGTGGCAGCTTTCCCTAATCTTTACGTCCCAATCCATTCACTGGTTCAGTAAGCACCACATTTTCCCCTTTAAATCCCCTTCTGCTGGATGTCGAGCAACCAGGGCTCTCATTCATTGTTGGCAGGTGTGGAAAATGGTATGACCATTTTGAAAACCCATTTGGCAGTTTCCTATAAACATATACTCTTCCATAAGATCCAGCAATCTACTCCTAGGAATTTATCCAAGACCAATGACATCATAAGGCCATACCAAGACCTGTCCATGTATGTCTATAGCAGCATGACTCATCATCATCCCAAGCTGGAAACAACCCAAATGCCCATCAGTAAGGGACTGGATAAATTAGCACATCCATACAACAGAATATTACTCAGTAAAAAGGAAGGGACTGATACACACGACGTGGATGAAGTTTGGACATCATGATTAGTGAAAAAAGCCAGGCATGAAGGGGTATTATTTTATGTGTCAGCTATGGAGGGGTGCCAAAACTTCTTCAAGAAAATAATTGCCATGCAGCTGTGAGGAGTGCAGTTTGCTAACATCCTCCAGCTGTAGGACCACTGGGACCATGCCGAAGCCATGCTCTTTACAGGCAGCCCACCGAGCAGAGAGAGCACTAAGGCCTGGCCATTTCAGTCCAACAGGGAACTCTCTATGACATTTCTTGGTGCTGGAGTTCTCCGTTAGGCTGGCTGAGACTTTCTCACTAATCCTTATTCCTCCCTTCTCTTCTTTCGTAGGTGCCAGATCTGCAGAAAGGCCTGAAGGTTCTCCCCACATACTCCTGTTCCCACTCCCCTTTTTCTTTTGTGACTTATCCCTAGTAAACCTCTAACACTGTAACTCCATCTTGACATCTGCTTCCTGGGGCAATGTATACATTTCATTTATATGAACTTTTAAGACAGGCAAAATTAGACACAAAAAATATAGATGCAAAAACCACAGATCAGTGGTTGCCTGGTGATATGGTTTGGATGTTTTGTCCCCTCCAAATCGCCTGCTGAAATGTGACCTCCAATGCTGGAAGCAGGCCTAGTGGCAGGTGTTTGGGTCACGGGGCTTGATGTCCTCCCCATGGTAATGAGTGAGTTCTCACTCTGTAAGTTCATGTGAGAGCTGGTTATTTAAAGGATCCTGGCACCTCTTCCTTGCTCCCTTCCCTTCTCTCTCTCCATATGACATGCATGCTTCCCCTTTGCCTTCCACCATAATTGAAAGCTTCCTAGGCCTCACCAGAAGCCGAGCAGATACTGGTACCATGCTAGACAGCCTGCAGTGCCTTTCTTTACAAATTACCCAGTCCCAGGTATTCCTTTATAGCAATGCAAAATGGACTAACACCTCAGCTAGGGGCTGGAAAGATTAACTGCTAAGGCACATGAGGAAATTTTTTGGAGTCATGTAAACATGCTATATCTTGGTCATGGTGGTTACACTGGTCTATACATTAGTCAAAACTCATGAAGTATACAACTAAAATGGGTGATTTTATTGTGTGTAAATTATACCTCAATAAAGATGAATTTTTAAATATCCTTTCTTTTTGGAAATATGTAGAGAATATGGTGATTATAAAGACTGTGTGCTTTTGTCAAAATTCAGAATTATACACTGAAAAGGGGGAGTTGTACAATCTGTAAATTATATTTTTGGCCAGGCACGGTGGCTCACCCCTGTAATCCCAACACTTTGGGAGGTCAAGGCAGGTAAATCACTTGAGGTCAAGAGTTCGAGACCAGTCTGGCCAACATGGTGAAATCCCATCTCTACTAAAAATACAAAAATTAGCTGGGCCTGGTGGTGCGTGTCTGTAATCCCAGCTACTTGGGAGGCTG
>NW_012102099.1:3278434-3333280 GCF_000951045.1 Mandrillus leucophaeus
CATGTGGTTATTGCTGAAAATAACTTCATAGATGAGGAGGGAGGTGTTAAAAAGTGATCTGCTTCATTGACGGCCTCATACTTCCTGATTTCAAAACTTACTACAAAGCTACTTCAAAACATTATGGTACTGGCATAAAGACAGACATATAGACCAATGGAACAGAATAGAGAGCCCAGAAATGAACCTTCACATGTATAGTCAAATGATTTTCAACAAGGACTCCAAGACCGTTCAATAGGGAAAGAACAGCCTTTTCAACCAACGATGCTGGGGAAACTGGATATTCATATAAAAAGAATGAAGCTGGACCCCTCCCTCACACCACACACAAAAATGAACTCAAGATGGATCAAAGACCTGAATGTAAGACCTAAAAGTATAAAACTCTTGGAAGAAAATGTAGGGCAAATTCTTCACAACATTGGATTTGGCAGTGATTTCTTGGATATGACATCAAAGGCACAGGCAGCAAAAGGAAAATCAGGCAAATTGAACTTTATAAAAATTAAAAGCTTTCATGCATCAATAGATACTATCAACAGAATAAAAGGCAATTCACAGAAAGGGAGAAAATATTTACAAATTATATATCTGATAAGGGAATCATATGCAAAATATATAGAGAACACCTAAAATTGAACAACAAAAACCAAACAACTCAGTTAAAAAATGGGCAAAGGACTTGAACAAACATTCTCCTAAGTCATATGAATGGCCAATAAGTACATCAAAAGATGCTCAGCATCCCTAATCATTAGGGAAATGCAAATCAAAATTATAATAAGATACCACTGGCTGGGCATGGTAGCTCACGCCTGTAATATCAGCACTTTGGGAGGCTGAGATGGGTGAATTGCTTGAGCTCAGGAGTTTAAGACCAGCCTTGGCAACATGGCAAAACTCCATCTCTATTTAAAAAATAAAAAACATACCACCTCATACTCATTAGAATGGCTAAATGGGTACTATGAAAACAAAACAAAACAAAACAAAAAAAACCAAAATAACAAGTGTTGCTGAGAAAGTGGACAAATTGGAATGCTTCTGTACTGTTGGTGGGAATGTAAAATGGTGCAGCCTCCGTGGAAAACAGTGTGGTCAGTACCACTAAACTGTAGACCTGAAGTGATTACAATGATCAATTTTATGCTATGTGTATTTTACCACAATAAAAAAAACTTTAAAAAACTAATAGAGTTACATAAAAAATTCTTTTTTTTTTTTTTTTTTTTGAGACAGAGTTTCACTCTGTCGCCCAGGCTGGAGTGACGCAATCTCAGCTCACTGTAAGCTCTGCCTCCCGGGTTCACACATTCTCCTGCCTCAGCTGCCCAACTAGCTGGGATTACAGGCACCCGCCACCACACCTGGCTAATTTTTTTGTATTTTTAGTAGAGACAGGGTTTCACCATGTTAGCCAGGATGGTCTTATCTCCTGACCTTGTGATCCACCTGCCTTGGCCTCCCAAAGTGCTGGGATTACAGGCATAAGCCACTGTGTCCGGCCTAAAAATTATCGTCTTTTTAAGAAAAGAGGTATCTGCTATGGGTGTCAAATATGCTGGGTACCCCACTGACAAGGGGAATGGGAAGTCGGGAAGTCTTGGATATCAGATACTTGGTAGAAGCAAAGAACAATATCAATCATGGAGGGCTTCCTGGAGGAGGTGATATGGTTGAGTTGATGCTAGGCCGAGGAAGAATTACAGTAGTGAATGACTTCGCCTCAGTGCCCATCTAGGCACTGCCCATTGGTTCAGTTCTTCATGGTTTCCAGGGAGGCAGGGAGCTTGGAATACCCACATTGCTGTCACTTGGCAACCAGGAACTGGTGGCTGCAGCCACCGGCCAAGTTCTTTCTATCATCCTGGGCCCTCATCTCTGGCATGGGCTCTTGGTAGTGGGGGCCCAGACAGGGAGGCACCCGCCACCTGCTTCCTTTCTCAGCCACTCACAGCACTTACAAGGGCAGAATGGGACTCTTGCTGATGTAGGTAAGTCCACAGAAAGTGCTGGATGAATCAGGGGCAACACACACACACACACACACACACACACACACACCAGCCCCAGGAGGTCCTCCCATTTGCTCCCATCCCTGGAGGACCCTGGGGTTCAGGACAGGTGGAACATAGTCCTGGCCTTCACAGGATTCACAGCCTGGTTCAGGAGATAAGAGTTTACCTCATTCTTTCAATACACTGATGCCAGTGCCTATTCCATGCTGGCTGCTGGGTTACAGACTTTCCAAGGCATGGCTCACCCCTGGTCAGGGGTGTGGGAGGACATAGCAGTCCGCACTACAATACCCTCGTCACCCTTCAGCAGTCACCTCTACACGCAGACTGCTTTCTTTAAATTATGCGACTCTCTGCCTGAGGGCCTTCCAGGACCCCAGAAACAGCTCTCAGCCTGTGGCAGATGCCCTCAAATGGAAGAGCTCTGAGACATGCCCCATACTGCCTCCCAGAGTTCCCGGGTAGGCGTGCGGTCCAGTTGCCCCGTAGAGGTAACTGGCTTCATCACACTCCCTCTGCTGGCTGCCTTTCCTTCCTGTCTCACTTCCCTACTCCACTGCCCCCACTGCTATTTCCTGGAATCAGCTCCCAGATAAACCACTCAAATCCCTGTCTCACCATGGGCTTCTGAGATAATACTTGTTAAGACAGGGATGATGGTGTAGAAGAGGGAGCCAGCGTTCTATAAGATGCCAGCTACAACCAACTGTATGCAAAGCAGTGTTGAACCAAGGGGTGGGGATGACGGAGCTGCCTGCCCTGGTGCAGACAAGGAGTGGGTACATTTGCTGTAAAAAACTTTAAAGTAGTAATAAAAGAGACCAAAAGTCAGTCCACTTTTTGCTATCATCAAGAACCAGCAATTTACATCAACTTCAATGATAAAATTCTCCACCTGACTAAGGCTGATAGCTCTCACTGTCCCATGCCCACCCCTTGGTACCCCACTGACGCCAAGCACACTGAGGAAAGAGCAATTAATCATGGGCAAAGAGATGAGGGAAACCTCACTCAGGAGACAACATTGACCTTCTAATCACACACAGCTAGCTGCATTCCACCACGCCTTTGCACATACTGTTTCCTTTTAGTGGAACACCTTTTACTCCTAAATCCACTTTTTTTTTTTTGAAGACAGTCTCGCTTTGTCACCCAGGCTAGAGTGCAGTGGCTTGATCTCAGCTCACTGCAACCTCCACCTCCTGGGTTCAAGTGATTCTCCTGCTTCAGCCTCCCAAGTAGCTGAGATTATAGGTGCCTGCCACCACGCCTGGCTAATTTTTGTATTTTTAGTAGAGACAGGGTTTCACCATGTTGGCCAAGCTGGTCTTGAACTCCTGACCTCGTGATCTGCCCGCCTCAGCCTCCCAAAGTGCTGGGATTACAGGCGTGAGCCACCGTGCCTGACCAGTGCTTTTTTTTTTTTTTTTTTTTTAACACTAGATAGTGAGCCCTATAGGGACAGGAACCTGTTCATCTGTGTCTGGCCCACACTAGGCACTTAGGAATGGGCTGCCACTAAGTAGGCACCTTAAGTGGACACCCTGCACTATGGTTCATGGCAGCCCAGCCTATCAAAGTTTATTGACGGAATGAATCTGTAGAACTTTTCCATAACTGGATAAGGGTATCACAACAGAAGGGACAGAATAAGCAAAAGCAGGGAAGCCCGAAAGTGCAGAACTTCTCAGTAGAAAGGGCAAATAGCTTTATGCCACAGGCAGTACATCTCAGAGAGGAGTTCCACAGCCATCAGCTTTAGTGTCGTCCAGAATGTGGTCAACATACACGCACTCTTCCTCAGACCTTCTCATCCAGAATCTCTGCAGAAGGAGTTCAAGAATCTGGGTGTCTCAAGGAAATTCTAGGAACACAAAATTTGGAGAGGCACAGGACCAGCTGACAAAGGGAGTGGTGAACTATAAAGAGATAAGAGTGGCCTGATTGGGTTGGGGCTAGGACAAGAATTCATTTCTTCATTCAGTATTCATTCTTTCTTTCAATAAGTATAGATTGATCCCAGATGGCATTCAGGTACATATGTGCACAAGGTAGATATGCTCCCTGTTTCTTTGTCACAGTCTAGTGGAAAGACAGTCATTAAATAAGCAAAGAAATAAATACCTAATATAGTTTCAGGTTATGATTAGTGCTTTGCAGGGAAAAAAAAAAAAAAAACAGGAGAGGGGTTAAAGCCTGGAGAAGGTTATTTGGATGGAATGGTCTGGGAAGCCCTCTGTTGAGGATGGTAGGAGTGAGGGATGGAGCCACTAGAAATGAAGAAGCAACACACGTAGATATTTGGGAAAAGAGCATTCCAGGAAGAGGAATGCAAAGGCCTAAACAGAACACATGAAAGAGGGAAAGTGGTTGGGAAGCTAGATGCTGGAGGATCAGACCAGGGTGGAAGCAGTGAAGGTGATGGGAAGTGGTCAGATTCATAATATATTTTGAGAGTGGAGTCAACTAGCTTTGCTGTTGGACCATATGTAGCTGTGAGAGAAGGGGAGCCAAGGTCATTGCAGGTATAAAGGGGATGGGAGGACAGTTGAAGGAGATTGAATCAGAGAGGTACAGGACTGGCAGGGCTGGGGCAGGAGGTGGCAGACCACATGCAGGTTCCTGCAGACCACGGGGAGGACTTTACTTTTCCATTGAGTGTGATGGGAACCCTGTGAGATTTTGAGCTGAGGGATGTGATCTGACTTGTTTTCTTTTTTCTTTTTGTTTCTTTTTTGAGACGGAGTATCGCTCTGTTGCTCAGGCTGAAGTGCAATGGTGAGATCTTGGCTCATCGCAACCTGCACCTCCCGGGTTCCATCGATACTCACGCCTCAGCCTCCTGAGTACCTGGGACTAAAGGCGTGCGCCACCACGCCCAGCTAATTTTTGTATTTTTAGTAGAGACAGGGTTTCACCATGTTGGCCAGGCTGGTCTCAAACTCCTGACCTCAAGTGATCCACCTGCCTCGGCCTCCCAAAGTGATGGGATTACAGGCGTGAGCCGCCACACCCGGCCGATCTGACCTGTTTTCTAACATAATCTCTCTGGTTGCGAAGTGCAGTACAGAGAGAGACAGGAATGGAATGGGGCAGTTCCGAGGCTGATGCTAGGCATCCAAGTGAAAGATGACGGGAGCTTGGACCAGGTTGGTGACTGGGATGGGGAAACTAAATTTATTTGGGTAAAAACAATAAGTGGATTTCATGAAACTTATTGACATAATGGGTGGTAAAAATCATAAAGGGGGTAGTCAAATAAATGATTGAAATTTGGTAATGGGTCAGGAGCTTCAGCTCTGCGGGCAGCAGTTGTGTCTTCTTGGAAAAATGGTTTCAACTCTCAGCCGTTTTGTCATCTGCAAAATGGGGATAATAATGGTACATCATAGAGTTGTTGAGAAGGTGATGTAAAGGTTTTAGTACAGGATGTAGCACACAATAAACACTTAATAAATGTTATCTTAGAAGCCAGACTGCTAGGTTCCTGTAACCATCTCAGCCATTCACCCGCTGACTGTTGTCATCTTGGTCAAATTAGCCCTCTGTGCCTCAGTTTCCTCATCTGTGCAATGAGGCACATTAATCGTTAATATCAACTGCATAGAGTTGGGTTGTGAAGATTAAATAAATGAATACAACTAAAGCATTTAGAATAATGTGGCCGGTAGTAAGCACTGCGTACGTATTAACGATTATTAAGAATGTATTTTAGCCACATTTCCCAGCCCCTTCCCCGGCCTAGCATAACCCATTTTGTGCATGGGAAGTCTGGCTCTCAGCAAGGTGGCCTCTTGGAGGGCGCTGTGCCTGCGTGAAGCGATCCTGTCGGACCCAGCGAAGACCCAGGTTCCGGCTTTGAGGGGCCACGCCCCGCGCGGTCCCTGGCGGAACCTTTTAGTTCTGCGCTCGCGTTGCCAGCCCGGCGCGCCTCACGCAGTTGCGCCCGCTCCTGGGGCTACTTCCGGCGGCCCCGCCCCGCCCCGCCCCCGGGCGTCTCCATCTTGGTCTCAGGTGTAGACTCTGCCAGAGCTAGCGCAGGAGTGAAGCGGAGTTATAGCTACCCCGGCCGCGGAGCTGGCTCACTGCACTACCCCCTCCCCCTTCTCTCCTCCAGACGCCGAAGTCGCTGGCGCTTATGGCGGGCCTGGAGGTACTGTTCGCATCGGCAGCGCCGGCCATCACCTGCACGCAGGACGCGCTCGTCTGCTTCTTGCATTGGGAAATGGTGACACACGGCTACTACGGCTTGGGTGTCGGTGACCAGGTACGCCACGGAGCCGACCAGGGTGGAGGAGGGGACTGTCTTCTGTCCAAACTCAGAGGCCCAGAGGCCTTGTCCAGAGCGCCCGATTTCCCCGCCTTTCCCAATGCAGGGCCTGGGGCACATGACGGCGTTGGTAAAACCTGCGGGTCGGAGGTTGCTCACCTGCTCCAACCCAGCCCAGAGTCCCTCACAGCACAGCTGGCACAACATGATTTGTAAACTCAAGGGCAGAAACTCGCTTCAACACAGCCTGGCAGCCTCTCAGGCCAGTACTGTGTGGACCTAGCATTCCATAGAATGGAAAAGAATCCAGACAGGAGTTTAGCTCCCCAGAGCACTCCTCACCCACCTAATCTCCTCTGAATTCCTTCCCACCCAACCTCGGGGTGAGGGGACTGACTCAGTTCCGCCCTGATACCACACTAGAGCCTCCACCAAACATCTGGATCCAAGCACAGGTACGGGAGTGAACTTTGACCTACTCAGCCCCAGGCCACGGCCCTTTTTTCACCCCTTAGCATGGGCCCAGAGAGTTCACATGCCTTTCACGCTTTACTGAAGGGCCCAGCGTAGTCCACTCGCTACTGCCATCCCCAGCTTAAGCTCTAGGAAACAGTCCCCCCTAGAATCGTATACACATACAGCCTGGATGTGAGAGTCATATAAGATTTTCTCCTCATAGCTGTCCCCATAGGGCCAGCCCCCTCCACTCCCATCCCCAGGCTCCACCTCTTACACCTAGGGACGTTGTTGTCATCCCCACCGAGTTCCAGGACCGCTGGGCCCAACCCACCTCACTAATTCTTTGCTCTAGCATTCTTCTGTCTTTCCTGTCTCTTCCCTGTGACCCTCATCCCCCACATCCACATCATCCTAGACATCTGCTTGCTGGGACAACTGGGCCTGCCTCCATGCGTGCCGCTCACTGTCACTGTTCTCTCACTCTCAGAACCAAGACCAGCCATGGGAAACAGACCACCCCATCACCCTTCCTCTCCTTTTTGACTGCTTCAGTCCTCAACTCCTCTAATCATTTTTTTTAGCTTCTCAAATAGAGTCTTAATTCTCCTCTCCTGACATAGCTTTAGGGACCTGTCTTCAAACTTGTTTTGTACATTCTGAGCACTTAGGAAGTATCCCCTTTCCCCTACCCCTCACTGCTGTCCCTATTCCTCTCTGTCTCTTAGAACTAAAGACCAAGACCACGATACCCCTCTCACACTTTACCTCCTTCAGCAGGAACCAGAGCCTAAGAACTGTCAGGGATTTCTGGCTCTTCCCCCGCCTGCCTCCGACCTCAGTTATCTCACTGGGACCCCAGGTACACACTCAGGATCCCCATTCCCACCTCCAAACTCACACATACTTCATCTCTCAAATGGGCTCTATGACTGGAGATGAGGATGGAAAAGAACAGCCAGCCTTTCACACACACACACCTGGAAGCAGGAACCATTTCACCTTCCCAAACACATCTGTCCCTGTCCTTTCTCTTTGTGCTGCTCTTCATTCCACATACCTTCCAAATGCCTTTCAGCATTTCAGACCTTAGTACCAGGTAGAGTCACATTTCAGTGTCAGGCCCCTGTTTCAGTGCATAGTCCCCCTAACAGAAATCTTGTCTCCCCACTTGTCCTACTCCAGCTTTTTAATCTTGAGCAGCTCTTCACTTGCCCCAGTCATTTTATTTCAGCTTTTCCTAGATTCTTCAAAGAAACTGGTATCTGGGATGGTGCAGGGGACAGTGGGGCTGAGAAGAGGAGTAAGATTTGATTTTGACCTGGGAGCTCCTCCATTGGCCCTCAGCTCTCTTGTCCTTCAGATGGAACAGCTGTACTCTGCACTGTCCCTTCTCATGTACCTCACTCCCCTTACATACCCCTAACTAGCTACTTCTACTCTGCCACACTATCAGAACCCTGTCCACCTCTGCTCCGGAACTTGTTCTAGAGGGTGTGCCTGATGCCCTTCTCTTCTTGCCATTCCACAAATAAATATCAATTGCTGTGAATCTGCTCCCACCATTCTTACCCTCACTCATCCTGTTGAATCACTTTGACAGTTTGGGAACATCAGTTCACATAAGTCGATACCTTCTTTTAGCTGGCATTATCACCTTTCCATACACTCAAGGCTGCAAAATTTTCGGATGAAATGTACAGAAAGAATACAATCTCATTTTAATACTGTTTTTTTCTGTTGTTGTTGTTGTTGTTTCCAAAAAAAAGGCCTTGACCAATTCCCCAAGGTCCATCTGATTTTTCTCTGTTCATGGTGCTATTTTTTGAGCTTCTGCAGGCCAGAAAAAGATGCTGGTTTCAGAAATCTTTGGGGAGGCCCAGGAGCCTGGGGAATGGGGTTTTTGTAAGGCATTGCCACCTTTCTTCCTGAATCTTGCATGCTCTTGAAGGAATGGGTGTTTGGATTGCAAACTAGAGCGTGGTGTATTTTTGCTTCTCTCTGCCTTTTCTCCTTGATTGTCAGTGGGGCTCAGGTTGCACTTGTCCTCCTGTCACTTCTGCTGAGTCTACTTTCATTCAGAGTGGAAGCTGGAGAGGCATCTTTCCTGTTAGTTTATTTAAAAGGAGGTTTAATTTTTCAGCCTGGGGCCAGCCAACTCAGCTGACTCGATTGTATTTTCTAAGCTCAGAGGATATTTGTGTTGCCTCTCCTGCCATCTCCTGTTTCCACCCTTCTGGGGGTGATAACGAGAGGAAGGTCCAAGAGTGTATGCTTGACTACACAAGTTGACAGTTAAATGGAAAGCTAGATTGTCTGCTTTCTCTTAGGTTTTACCTCCTGTGTTATAGGGGAATTGTGTACGTAAAACTTGACTAGAAGACCAATGCAGCCACTGGCTTCAACAAAAATCCAATCTTAGAATTTGGATTTCTTTCTTGATGTCAGAACCACTCCTTGCGAGAACTTTACAGCTTTTCCAAGTGGTTTAGGTGGCAAGGGGATAGGTAAGGGATGACTTAGGTGGTCATCGACATAAGTTAGATAATTTTGTTTTCTGTTGTGGAGAATGTAAGGATTGTGATGAAAGAGAGAAAATGCCCAAAATGATCTGTTTAAGTTTCTTTGGGTGCATGTTAGCTCAGAGGCATTGGGTCAAACTCATGACCATTAAAGAACGCTTCCAGTGCCAGGATTTTACCTAGGAAGACAGTTATCTTTATTCTTTTAGGGCCATCTTATGGACCTGGCTGGGGAAAACCTTCTCTAGCTATAGCCTGGGGCAATCAGGAGCTCTGAATTCCAAGTACAACCCTACAGCTGACTTGCTGAGACCTTGGTCAGCTCTCTGACCCTCTCAGGCCTTAGAATTGTCTTTCTTTTTTTTTTTCAAGATGGAGTCTCACTCTCAGGCTAGAGGGCAGTTGTGCGATCTTGGCTCACTGCAACCTCTGCCTCCTGAGTTTAAGCAATTCTCCTGCCTCAGCCTCCCCAGTAGCTGGGATTATAGGTCCGCGCCACCATGCCTGGCTAATTTTATTTTGTATTTTTAATAGAGACGGGGTTTCACCATGTTGTCCAGGCTGGTCTCGAACTCCTGACTTCCAGTGATCTGCCTGCCTCTGCCTCCCAAAGGCATGAGCCACTGCACTCAGCCTCAGGCCTTTGATTTTTCATCAGAGGAAGTTAAACCATGTGACTGTGTACTTAGGCTACTTTCCAACTGTGGCTTTCTGGGACTCTTGATATTTGATGTCAGGGTTTACAGGGCAGTTGCATGCCATGTTTGGCCTGATATCCCCAGGATCTGTCCTCTGTTTACTGGGAAACATCAGTTGCACTGCAGTTAGAGACAGCAGTTTCACCTGACTTCAGGGATTTTCTGTAACTCTGGAAGCCAAAGGTGATGGGGAGGTGAGCAGACCAAATTGTTTATATTCCAAGAGAGAACTGTGGTGGTTTGAATGCTGTACATGGAGGATATAATATAAATTTAAAGGCCTTTGACAGAGCAAAGATGAGGATGTCATCAAATTTCTGGCTTCCAAAGTAAACAAATTCATAACGCTAAGCACTAAACATATTTGGGAAAGTTACCCAGTTTGGGGTGAGGGGATAGTTTCTCTTTCTCAGAAGAATGGTTTGATTAGTTTCATTTTTGTTTTTCCTCACTCTCATTTCTGTGCTTCAGGCCTGTGAATTTCATCCTCATCCAGCCAGGTTTTAAACCATGCCAGCTGTGACATCCTGAATTTTATTTGGATTCTCTTTCCCCAAAGGATTTCTGAGCACCAGGGGTGACCAAAGAGGACAGGCCGGCAGTTCTCAATGTGTGGTCTCCCCTTGTCCTTGGTGTGTGAAGTTTTGCTTTGCTGGACCTTTGTCTTTTCCATTTTCTTCATCTCCGGTCCCACTCCCTCCCGCTGTATTCTCATGACTGCAGATCTTCCCAGTCCACCTGACCCATGGTGAGCAATATAAATATACATCCATGAAAAAAGATTCTAACTTTTTTTGGTGCTTTTTAAAATTTTTACATAAAGGTACTGGAGTGTAAACCTCATTTTGGGGGGATCTTTCCTTTAAATCATATTTTTTATTTTATATATAATACTATCATTAGATCTGGTTTGTTCCTTCTGACTGCTAAATAGTATTCCACTGTAAGCATATTTTGCATTTTATCTCCACTTTGGCTACCTTAGCCAAGGCTATAATGAAGATCCTTTGTTATGGACCCTGTGCACAGGGTTTCTTCTGGGAGTAGGGATTTTAAATTATAGGATATTGGCTTACCTAATTGCACTAAAAACTGCCAGATTGCTCCCCAAAAGGGCTGTATGAGTTTAAATGCCCACCAGCAGGGACTAGAGGTTCCCATTCTCCCCACACCTACACAGACATCTGGCAAAAAGTAGAAAACTGGGTAATAACAGTCCGAATCGTATAACTTAGTGTCTCATTATTTCAGTTCTGCTTCTCTGATTACTAGTAAAATTGAATAACTCTTTAAATACTATTAACCGCTCTTTTTCTTGTTCGTATCTTTTGCCACTTTTTGGAGTTGCCAGTTGTTATTGTTCATTTTTCAGGCATTCCCTTTATGTAGAGGTTATTAATTTCTTTCCTTTGCAGCCATAGCAAATGTGTCTTCCTAGCCTGTGGCTGCTTATTAACTTAGTAGTGTCTCTGTTGAACAGAAGCTTTCAGTTACAAACAATGTCAAAGGCAGCATTTTTTTTTCTTTTATGAGTCTTGTTTAAGAAATCTTCCCCACCTGGAAATCACTATATTATTTTTCCTGTAGAAATAATTTGAGAACTACTTCTCAAACTTTAGTATGGAAAGTCTTAGGATTTTTTAAAAAGGAAAAAGGAAGACATCACAACTCACAATAAAAGATGTATTTTACACCCACCAGGCTGACAAGCATGAAAATGGCAAGCATTTTACCCCTACTAGATTGGCAAGCAACAATAGCAATGTTGCCAACTACACGGAGCAACAGGAGCTTTCATACATTGCTAGTGGGAGTATAAATCAGTAACTCTTTAGAAAACAACTTGACTTTATCTTGTAAATTAAAAGCTTTTCCTCCATGCATACTCTATAGAAATTTATCCGTGTATGTACCAGATGTGTACAAGAATGTTCATAGCAGCATTGTTCATAATAGCAAAACAAATAAGCTGGGAAATACTCCAAATCACCATCAACAAGTACATGTATAAATTGCAGCATAGTCATACAGAATGCTGTGTAGCTGTGAATGTGAATCAGCTGTAGTTAAATGCATTGACATGGATGCCTTTCCAAAAACAGTATCGAATAAAAAAGGCAAATGACAGAAGTGATGCTGTTTATTTAAAATTCAAAAATATTTGAAACAATATATTTTTGTGGTTGCATGTAGAGTAATATAACTCTAGGGAAAAGTAAAGAAATTGTTTAAGAGTGGTGATTACCCTTGAAGGGGAAGGAGGGACATTTATTGGAGTTTGCTACCCAAGGCTTTAGCAGTATTGCTGATGTTCTATTTCTTAAGCTGGTGGTAGAGACATTTTATAATTCTTTGTTATTTGTACATATGCTACATTTTGTGTACTATGAAATTATAATTTTTGTACATCACTGCAGTCAGTTAGGGTGTATTAGGATCTGTGTTTTTAGTCAACACCTTGGTAATCTATTGTAGTTAGCCTAAGGTCCAAACTTTGAAAAACACTACTTAGAACTTCTCAGTGTTCCTCAAGGTGACTGGCTTTATTCTTAGCAGAGGGATGGGGAAGAGATGATTATTAAACCAACACTGCAGATTCTTGACAGGTTCCAATGCTGTGTCAGAAAGGTAGCTCAATATGAGGGAGAGCACAGTAGAACAGAAGCCCAGAGACCTGGGCCCTAAACCTCTCTCTCGCTGTAGGATCTTGGGCAAGTCATTTCTCTTGACCTCCACATCTTCATCTGTGAAGTGAGGCGGGTAAGATTAGCTTATCTTGTGAGGTTCTTTATAATTCTGTGTTTTGAGGTCATGATCTTTCTCCTCTCAACTGTGGTGTCTTCCCAGCCGGGTCCCAATGATAAGAAGTCAGAACTGCTGCCAGCTGGGTGGAACAACAATAAGGACCTGTATGTCCTCCGGTATGAGTATAAGGATGGGTCCAGAAAGCTCCTTGTGAAAGCCATCACCGTGGAGAGCAGCATGATCCTCAATGTGCTGGTGAGTCTCTGAGACACGTAAGTCTGCTGATGAGATGAGGATGGGAATGGCTGTTTTGAAACCCATTTAACAGTCTGGATCCAGAGCTCCAATGTTCTTGTAGCCTTTACCCGGTGATCCCACTTCTGGAAATTTATCTTAAGGTGAGAACCCTAAGTATAAAAAACCTTTGTACACAAAGATATTCACCACCTGGAATTAAGAAGGAGGGGCTTTCTGTCAACAGGGAAATGGTTAAATAAGGTAAATCTATTCAGTGACAAGATAGAAGGAAAAAACTTAGGTAACTCCAGTGGGCTACTTCAGTTCCTTAAATAAATTGAATTCTTTGCTGCCTTGGAGCCCTTGCACTTTATATTTCCTATGCTGGAAGGCTCTTCCCCTCCCCCATCTGCCCCTCTCACAGCCCTCCACCATTCCTTCAGCCTGGACAATTCTCTTTCATGTTTGACTTCCTCAAAAAGTTCAGTTCTGACTACCCACTCCTACCACTCCTACTGCCAAAAAAATCTAAATTATGTCTCTTTACGCCATCATTTTATTTTCCTGCCTGACACTCATTGCAGCTTGTAATTGTGTACTTATTTGTGCTTTGCTTTTATTCTGCCATGGGACTGTATGTGCCACAAGGACAGTGACTTTCTTTTTGTTAACTTTTGTCTTAGTGGTTTGTGTGTGACCATGTGGAAGTATCCTGCTATATGTATTATACTGCACTTTGCCTTTTTTTCACTCGATGTTTTGGAGGTCTTGACATGGAAATACATGTAGATGTACCTTATTTGTTTTAACTGTTATGTAGTTTCTCATGGCACCATAATTTCTTTATTCCTTTCCCTTTTGATGAACATTTAGATCTTGTGTCAGATAGGATTCTTGGTTTCAAACAACAAAAACCTCTTGGGTTAGTTTAATCAAAAAGGGTTTATTAAAAGAACCAGAATCACCCAGGCGCAGTGGCTCACACTGTAATCCCAACACTTTGGGAGGCTAAGGCAGGTGGATCACTTGAAGTCAGGAGTTTGAGACCAGCCTGGTCAATGTGGTGAAACCCTGTCTCTACTAAAAATATTTTTAAAAATTAGCCAGGCATGGTGGTGGGTGCCTGTAATCCCAGCTACTTGGGAGGCTGAGGTAGGAGGATCCCTTGAACCCAAGAGACAGAGTTTACTGTGAGCCGAGATTGCACCACTGAACTCCAGCCTGGGCGATAGAGCAAGCCTCTATCTCAAAACAAACAAAACAAAACGAAAAGAACCAGGATAGCTCATTGAAACAGGTTTAAAGCTAGGTTTCCAGAAGCAGTGTCCCAAATCATGCCCCAGAAACCGCTGCTGCTACCAACACTGCCCAGTATTAGGTACTGGCTGATTCTGTCTGCCCTGGTGCACCCTTCTGTTAAGCTGCTGATATGACCCACTGGCCTCTGCTGCTACCCTCATTAACAAGATATCTGCCCCTTGCTGGGTCTGCCTCTTCATGTTGCTCGCCTCCAACTCAAAGTTGATGCATCAGTTCAACACCTCAATTACCATGCCTGAGCCCTTTTGCGAAAGAGCCTGGGAAGTAGGTGTTTTAGCCTCTGCCTTGGAAAGGCAGTGTTCCTAAATCAAAGAAGTCTCTAAGCCTTAGGAAGGTATTTTATATAAACAGTCCTTATATATGTCTTTGTGGGCATATGTGAATATTTCTTTAGGTTGAAGACTCTGTTACTCTCCCTCCACCCTCCCACTCTTAGCCTAGAAATATCCCAGTCTCTCACTTTCTATTTTCACTCATCTAGGAATATGGCTCACAGCAAGTGGCAGACTTGACCCTGAACTTGGATGATTATATCGATGCAGAACACCTGGGTGACTTCCACAGGTACTTCTAAATGATGTCTCTTCCCTGGAAAAGAGAGAACCAATGGCAAGATATAAGGAATAGGGTAGATGTGTCCAGAAAATTAAGGAAGGTGGATGGAAGGACCTTTTATTTCTGGGCACAACTTCCTAATTTTCTTTTCTGTTTTTTATGTATTTGAAGAGGAGACTCACATAGGAAGTGCCACATGAGACAAGATGATGCAATCAAGAGTCCATAAGTGCTGTGGTGGCTGCAGAGTAGAGGTGGAGCCAGGCCAACTCATTCAGCCAGAGCAGACTCCTGGGAGAATGTGTACCTCATTGGGTCCCCAATCCCAATCTCCAACTTAAAAAAAAAAAAAAAAATTATTTTCTTTAGGGTCGTTTTAGGTACAAGCAAAATTGAGCAGAAAGTGCAGAGCGTTCCCATATTACCTCCTGGTCCCATACACCCACAGCTTATAACTTCCCTGTGTCAATATCCCATACATAGTGATACACTCCTTACAACTGATGAGTCTACATTGACACATCATTATTAGGGCTCAAGCCTGCTGTTGTGCAGTCTGTGGGTTTTGACAAATAGATGAGAATGTGTGTCTACCATTATAGTATCACACAGAATAGTTTGACTACCCTAAAAATCTGTGCTCCTCCTATTCTTCACTCCCTTTTCACTAACTCCTGGCAACCACTGATCTTTTTACTGTCTCCATAGTTTTGCCTTTTCTAGAGTGTCATATAGTTGGTATCATACAGTAGTACATTCTAGGCCTTTTCAGCAGATAGAACTAGGAAAATTTTTCCTTATGAGTTTAAATTGTCACCTCTGTTTTTAATATAACACTACAGGATTCTTTTTCTCTTATTCCGTACTTATATGTCCCTTCTCCTGTGGTGAGAACCCTGATTCCCAACAGCATCAACATATTTACTTATTTACTTGATCCCAGAATACACACAAATATTTTCTGAATGACATCAGTGCCTACCAAGAACAAACCTACTAAGTAAAGTTCCAAATGATTTATTTCCAGTTCTTTTTGTCTTTTACCCATGTCCCACAAAAGATGTAGGCAGAGTAGTGTCTTCCAAAGGTACTTAGATTAGTGCTTGTTTTTTAAATCAGTATAATGAAGTTATCTGTTTTATAGATAGTTAAGCTGATTTATGTCTGCTTTATTCCGTTATAGGGAATTTTCCCCCATCTTCATTGACCACCGCAGGATTTTATTTTTTTGAGATGGCGTCTAGCACTGTCACCCAGGCTGGAGTACAGTGTGACAATTCAAGCAATTCTTCTGCCTCAGCTTCCCGAGTAACTGGGATTACAGGTGTGCACCACCACACCCAGCTAATTTTTGCATTTTTAATAGAGATAGAGTTTTGCTGTTGACCAGGCTGGTCTCAAACGCCTGACCTCAAGTGTTCCACCCATTCAGGTGATCCTCCCAAAGTGTTGGGATTACGGGTGTGAGCCACCACGCCCAGCCATCCTCAGAGTTTTAGAGTAAGCTTGGCATCACTATAAATGCACAGTTATGAAACCTTAACTGAACCTCAGAACTACCCAGAAACCCTGTTGCATTTAATAGCATCTAATCAGCAATACCCTGTTTGAACCTATTCCAGTCCTCACAGAATTTCAAACCACTGCTACTCCTCATTTCTCCTCCCCTCTTCCACGCAACTTCTGTGTGAGGAGGTCTTTTACATATTCCCCTCCTGCATGCCACCCTCCAGTGTATTTCCCTCATAGCAGTCTGACCAATCTTTTTCAGACATAGATCAGATCATGGTTACAACTCTGGCTTAAAACCCTTCAGTGATGCCACTTCACACCCATTAGGATGAGTACTATCAAAATAACCAGAAAATAAACAAGCGTTGTCAAGGATGTGGAGAAATTGGAACCCTTGTGCACTCTTGGGAATGTAAAATGGTGCAGCCACTACGGAAAACAATATGACAGTTCTTCAAAAAATTACTGTATAATCCTGCATGTCCGCTTCTGGGCATATACCCAAAAGAATTGAAACTAGGTCTTGAAAAGATATTTGTACACACATGTTCATAGAAGCATTATTCACAGTAGCCAAAAGGTGAAAGCAGCCTGGCTGTCCATTGACAGATGAATGGATAAACAAAATGTAGTATGTAAATACAGTAGAATATTATTCAGGTTTAAAAAGGAAGGAAATTCTGGCCCATGGACAAACCTTGAAGACATTATGCTAAATGAAATAAGCCATTCACAAAAGGACAAATTCTGTATGATTCTATAAAAGGTACCTAGATTTGTCAAATTTATAGAGACAGAAAGTAGATCGTGGTTGCCAGATCCTGGGGCAAGAGGGGAATGGGGAGGGGAGTTAGGAATTAATGGGTACAGAGTTTGTTTTGCAAAATGGAAAGAGATCTGGAGGTGGATGGTAGGTGATTGCACAACAGTGTTAATGTACTTAACACTACTGAACACTTAAAAATGGTTAAGATGATAAATTTTATGCATATTTTACCACCATTAAAAGCCTTCAGGGAATGCTCATTGCTCTTAGGATAAAGAACACAATCCTTGATGAGGCCTTAAAGCCTAGCATTCACCCCTTCAGTCTCACCTTGTACGGCCTTCCCCACATCCCTGTGCTTCAGCCACAGTGTCATTCTGCCCTCTTCAGACTGCTTCCCTCTGCATAAAGTGCTGTCCTTGATCTCATGTAGCCAACTCCTGTTTATCGTTTGGTTACCAATTTAAATGTCAGTTCCTTAGAGAAGCTTCCTCTGGCCCCCAGGCTTAAAGCTTCAAAACATTTTACAATTTTTTTTGGAGACATGTTTCCTTCTGTTGCCCAGACAGGCTGGAGTACAGGGGCACAATCAACTCATTGCAGCCTCAACCTGCTGGGCTCAAGTGACCCTCCCACCTGAGCCTCCCAAATAATTGGGTCTACAGGCATGTGCCACCATGCCCAGCCAGTTTTTTATTTTTTGTAGAGATGAGGTCTTTGCTGTGTTGCCCTGGTTCAAAACATCATTTTTTAAGCATTTAATCAATCAGTAGATATTTTATATTTGCCTTCTTAGAGTTGGTTTTCCCTTGCTTGTGATCTCCTTGAGGGCAGGGCTTGGGTCTCTTTTGCGTACTTTAGACAAAGCGGGGAAAGGGGGAAATGAGCCAGGCCTGACCAGCAGAATGCTGCTCCTCTGGGTGTTGCACACACCCTGACACTGAACCCTCTTAGTGGGTGAGGGGGGAACATTTGGAGAATGGTCTCTTGACTTCTTCACTCTGGAGTTCCATTGGGAGAGAAATTGACAAAACCTGTGGAAGAACCTAGGCATATTGGCCATTCATGCTCATTAGAGCATTCCGTCTGCTCAGTAATAGAGAGAATTGTGATCCTGTCTCTATTTGTTTTTTAAGTACATTTGTTTGAGGGGTTTTTGTGTGAGGGAGAGGATGTGTGTTGTGTTTTGTTTTGTTTTTTGATTACTGTGAAATGAGGGACACAATAGTACTATCTCAGGGTTTTTCTGAGAATGGAATGAGATGTCAGCACATAGAGTGCTTAGTGCTTAGTCCAGCTCTTAGTAAAATACACAAAGGGGAAAAAAATCTGATCACCAGGAATCATCTCCGTGGAAATGGGCGGTGAAAGCTGAGGTATGGCTCTGCCTCCTGATCAGAGGCCCTCTCTCCCTCCTATGCCTTTCAACCATAGCCGCCTCCGTGTAGCCCTCTTTGTTAGGTCATTGTGGCATGTCTTCACTCTTCTAGGAGTTTGTGCTCCTCAGTGAGCAAACTGTGATTTGCTAAGAAATATAAACCTATTGTGTTCCATTCTGCTGTACCCTTTCTGTGTCAGATGAGATGATAGGCTGTCGCGGTTGTTCTGCCAAGGCTTAAAAATTATGTGAGAACCTCTCCTTCAGGACCTGGTGGTTTTTTAATCAGGCCTGAATTTTACACATGCCTAGGGATATCAGAGGCCTCCCCCTGATCTCATTAAAAGGAAAGAGGATTTGAATTTACCCCCGCACCCAGCTTGGGCAGGGAAGCAGCTCATTTTTTTACCCATGGATGTCCAGTGGCTTACTTACTCATTTAGATCAAGGCTCATTTTTTTTTTACCCATGGATGTCCAATGGCTCCAACATCATTTGTTATTCCTTCATTGAATTGCTTTTGAAACTTTGTCAAAAATCAGTTGTCTGTACATCTGTGGATCTATCTCTGGATCCTCTGTTCTTTTCCATTGATCTCTATGTCTCCTCTTCTGTCAGTATTACTCTACCAGTATTGATTATTGTAGGCATTAATATTGAGTGGAATAATTCCTCCCACTTTTTCTTCATCAAGATAGTTTTAGCTATTCTAGGTTCTGTGTCTCGTCCTTTTTCTTTTTTTCTTTTTCTTTTTTTGAGACAGAGTCTCGCTCTGTCTCCCAGGCTGGAGTGCAATGACATGATCTTGGCTCACTACAACCTCTGTCTCCTGGGTTCAAGTGATTCTCCTGCCTCAACCTCCTGAGTAGCTGGGACTACAGACGCATGCCACCACGACCGGCTAACTTTTTGTATTTTTAGTACAGACCAGGTTTCACTGTGTTAGCCAGGATGGTCTCGATCTCCTGACCTTGTGATCTGCCCATCTTAGCCTCACAAAGTGCTGGGATTGCAGACGTGAACCACCGCCTTGTTCCCAATCTTAGGGGCAAAGCAGTCTTTCACAGTAAAGTCTATTGTTATGGGTAGGTTTTTTGTAAATGTTCTTTATCAGATTAAAGAAGTTCCCCTTTATTCTTAAGTTTGTTGAGAGTTTTTAATCTTGAATGGATTTATCATGTTGGATTTTGTCAAAAGCTTTTTTCTATATCAATTGATATGACCATATGATTTTTCTTCCATAGCTTATTGATATGGTAGATTACATTGATTGATTTGTGACTACTAACCAGTCTTGCATACCTAGAACAAGTCATACTTGGTCATGGTATATAATTCTTTTTATACATTTTTAAATTCAATTTGCTCATATTTTATTGAGGATGTTTTATGTGTGTAAGTTCATAGGATATAATAGTCTGTATTTATTTATTTATTTTTTGTATGGTCTTTGCCTGGTTTTGATACCAGAGTAATACTGGTCCCATGAAAGGGGTTGGAAAGTATTCCCTCCTCGTATATTTTCTAGAAGTGATGGTAAAATTGATGTTAATTCTTCTTTAAATGTTTGATAGAATTCTCCCTGAAACAATCTGAGGCTGGAGATTTTTGGTTTTTGTTTTTTGTTTTTTGTTTTTAGAATGTTAAGTGTAATTCAGTTTCTTTAATGAAACTATTCAGATTATCTGTTTCATTTTGGCTGAGTTGTAGTTTATGGTTTTTAAGAATTGGTCTATTATGAATTGTTGGATTAAGTTGTTCTTAGTATTCTCTTATTATCCTTTCAGTGGCTACAGATCTATTGTAATATTTCCTGTTTCATTCTTGTTTCTGGTGACTTATGTCCTTTCTCTTTTTATATTTGTCAGTCTTGCTAGAAGTTGGTCAATTGTATTCTTTTTTTTTTTTTTTAAGAATTGACTTTTTGTTTCATTTTCTCTATTTTTTTTTTTATTGACTTATGTTCTTACGTTTATTACTTCTGCTTGCTTTGGGTTAATTTGCTCTTCTTTTTCTAGGTTCTTTAGGTCAGAATTTTGGTTATTGATTTGAGTTCCTTCCTCTTTCTTGATGTAAGCATTTAGTGCTATGAGGTTTCTTCTCAGCAATCCTTTAGTTATATCCTGCATATTTTCATGTGTTTTTATTTTCATTTTAATTCAGTGCTATATATTTCTTTTTTGGGACTTTGATCCAAGGATTTTCTAGAAGTATGTTGCTTAATTTTCATGTACTTAGAGAGTTAACTTTTTGTTTTGATTTCTGTTGTGCTTCCATATGGTTGAAGTACATACTTTGTATGGTTTCAGTTATTTTACATTTGTGAGCTTTGCCTTATGGGCAGGATGTGGTTCATTTTAAAATACCAGTGTTTTAGGAAGCCTGGAGTCCTACCCATTCTGTTACCTCAGCCTGCCTCCACACCTCAGCTGTGGCTCACGTCACTTGTCTCTCACAGGCAAAGAAAAAGAGGCCCAGGCAGGATGGGATAGGTGTTAGGGGCAGCCTTCCGAGGACTCCTGAGTTAGTGACAGAACTGGACCTTGAGCCCCCAGAGCTCTGCCTGCCTGGACCAGGAACCTGATTCATCCTCCCCGTGGAGCCTTTGCCTTCCATGACCCTTCCCATGACACATGATGAACACACAATGAAGCTGAGGGAGGGGTGAGGTGGGTGAGAACAGAGGAGTAGCCAGTCCAGGCTCTGTGCCCCTACACCCTCACCTCTTTCTAATGGGGTGGTAACGAGGAGGGGCAACTCAGATGCCTAAGAAGCTTAGGCCCAAATCTCAGAGACAGCGTGGGGCTGTTGCCCCCCTCACCCAGGTCCACCAGGCGGCCTGTTCCCCCACTTATAAACAGGCCAAGCGCAACGCCAGGAGCTCTCAGGGCCGCCGCTGCCATCGTTGCGGCCAGAATACCGCTTCCAGGGTTCCTAGCCAACTGCAAGCAGTTGACTCTTCGTTTGCTTCCTGCAGGACCTACAAGAACAGTGAGGAGCTTCGGTCTCGTATTGTGTCTGGAATCATCACACCTATCCATGAGCAGTGGGAGAAGGCTAGTGTAAGCAGTCCCCACCGGGAGTTCCCCCCTGCTACCGCTAGAGAGGTGGACCCACTCCGAATTCCTCCACACCATCCACACACCAGCCGGCAGCCTCCCTGGTGAGTACAGAGCATCCAGCGGGAAGCCCATGCTTCTGCAGAGGGATTCCAGCCAGCTATCCCCATCCTGCCACTTGACCCCATCCCTGGCCCGTGTGTGTTTTCAACAAAATGATCAATGTCTTGGGGTTCAATGGAATTAGAAAGTGGAGACGTAAGTGGAGCAGTGAGTTCTTGAACTGCTACTAGTCACCCTAATTACCCCACATCTTAAGCCTGCCTGACTTCTTTCTAGAAGCCACACAGAGCCCCTGAGTCTATCCAAGGATCAGTGCCTCTGGAGCTTATGTGCAGTAGTCCAGGGTTGCTGCCCAGGTAATTCACGCGAATTCATTCCAGAGCTCTTTGTCTAGACAGGGCCCTGGGCCACTCTTTTTGAGAAAATGCAAAGATGCAGAGGTACTAACCCAGAGGAGATGCAGTCCCAATGTCTTGCCCATTTCATTTCATTTCACTGTAGTCCCCCAACCTCACTATCAACTTCAGAAGTTTTCCAAAATAGCATGGGGTGCGAGTGAGTCACATTCCAAGGTTTTTGCAGATTAGGATGGCAGCGTTAGGACTGGAGACTTCTGCTCAGAGGGAGGAGACAAGGACCATGAGACCCTAGTCTCTAGCTGAGATACCACTTCTCAGTTTGGAGCCCATACTGTGATATCATACTGTTGGTGGGGATGAGGGACAGAATTCACTGTGAGGGACATAAATAAGCACTTAATAAATGTAGACTACCATTGTTATTTTATTCTGGTTCATAATTATATGCCTTTAGTTAGCTAAAAATGGGAAATCAGTTAAATTATTACAGGTAATGATTGGCATATCTCTTTGGCAAAGTCTTTACCAAAAATATTGAGTCCTGTGAAGACAATGGAGAATTAGAAAAAGTGGTTGAAAAGATTGAAAATGACTTATCTGATATATCTTATTTTACCAAAGGGAATAGAGATAAGATGACCTGCCTGAGTTCACCAGCCACCAATAAAGAGGTAGAGCCAGGGCTGGGGTCTAGGTATCCTTACTCCCTGCACAGTGCTCTGCCTGTGATGTAAACAGATGTGATCTAACCACCTTTCCATGCTGGAAAGATTTAAGAATAAGCCCCGGTCAGAAGTCAGATTGGGAAAAAATTTTAGACCTGAAGTAAATAGTAATTCTCAGCTTTATTTGTTTATTTCAAAACAAATATTCTGTGAAATAGCTCTTACTATATTGAAATGGAATTCATAGGTATTCTAACTTACCTCATCCACATTTCAGAGGAAATCAGTATAAAGTCCTAACTATAATATAAATTAGAAAAAGAGAGTAATTAATAAGATGATGATGTATATTCCATGTGTAGGTGCATGAGTACAATGGAGAGCAGAGATGTTTACATGTGTATGTGGTATTATCTTGAATTCAACAGTGACAAAAGGTGTTGTATACGGATGTATTATGTTAGCAACTCAAATACCACAAAACTCTGTTGCTGTTACTAACATGACTTTTTTGAAATGGTAAACAGCTGTTAGGAGAATTGCAAACAAAATAGTGATTGAATATTGTTTCTTCAATTATGCCATAGTTACATTCCTGGAAAAATGTGCTTGTTTTAAAGTAACAGAAAAAAAATACTTTATATTCATACATAAAATGGCCTTACATTCAGATAATTTATTTAGGCTTACACCTCCATGAATATCTAAACAAGACATTTGAAAATTGTGTGGGATGTAGGTCATTCTTCATTTCGTGAATCTCTACTATCAATTGTAGAATATCCAGCATCTCTAGTCTCTGCCTGTAAATGCCAAGAAGGCCCTCCAACTACTGTGACAAGCAAAAATGACCCCAGGGCTTGCACTATGGCACCTGGAGGTTATACCTCCCTATTTAGGACACATAGATCTAGAGTATAGAATTGTGAAAGTAAAAATCCTAGCCTTGGAAGAACTGAGAGAATGAGAAAATCACCATGTTGCAACTTCTGCTGAAATAATGTACCTAGTCACAAATTGTCAATGGTTGATAAAACTATGAAGTAAAGGTTGATAGGGGACTTTATAATAGGTGGATCTAGCGAGTAGCATATGAACTCATTGATTAATCTTAACGCTAAAAGTGGGATAGCCAGATACTGTTTTCTAATATTATGCAATAGTAAGTTCACAGCAACCTCAATCTAGATCTAACTGCCAGTTTCAAAATATGAAGGACAGAAGAATGAGTTAAACAGACACATGAGGATACAACATCCAAAATTGGAATACAGAAAAATTGTATAGGATAAATTGACCTTGTTTTTTCACCAAATAAATTAATCGCATGGGGAGAAAAGGGAGAAACAGGCCGTTATGGAAAGAGTCATGCCAACTAAAATGCAGTGTTGTACATTGTTTAGATCTTGATTCAAACCAATTCAAAAAATTATTTTTTAAACATTTGGGGAAATTTTAGCATGGACCAGGTGTTAGATAACATTATCAATTACTGCCAATTTTGTTAGGTGAAATAATTCTGCTTATGTTAAAAAAAAGAGGTCTTTATCTGTTAGAGATATACATTGAAGTATTTAAAGGTGAAATGATGTGTGTGGGATTTGCTTTAAAATAACTTCAGCCCCCAAAAGAGTAAGGTGTGGGGGAGGGGAAGTATAAGTAAAATAAGAATGGTGGACTATTGATAATTATTGAAGTTAGGTGGGAATACACACAGGAACTCATGATACTGTTCTTACTATTTTTTGGTATGTTAAAAAATTTCCTTAGTAAGGATTTTTTATTAATACCAGTTTTTCACAAAGTCTTTCAAAAATAGAAGGGAGAGAATACTTCCCAGCTTCTTCTATGAGGCTAGAATTATCCTGATACCAATACCAAAGACATCACAAGAAAACTACAAACCAGTATACTTTATGAATACAGATATAAAAACCCTTAACAAAGTACTAACAAACCAAATCCAGCAACGTATACAAAGGATTATATACCCTGACCAAGTGAAATTGATTCCAGGAGTGATTGATTTAACATCTGAAAATAAATCAGTGCAATACACCATATCAATAGAACAAAGGAGGCCAGGTGCCCGGTGCCTCATGCCTGTAATCCCAACACTTTGGGAGGCTGAGGCAGGTGGATCACCTGAGATCAGGAGTTCAAGACCAGCCTGGCCAACGTGATGAAACCCCTTCTCTACTAAAAATACAGAAATTAGCTGGGTGTGATGGTGGGCATCTATAATCCCAGCTACTCAGGAGGCTGAGGCACAGGAATCGCTTGAACCCAGGAGGCAGAGGTTGCACTGAGCTGAGATGGTGCCACTGCGCTCCAGCCTGGATGACAGAGCAAGACTGCATCTCAAAAAAAAAAATAATAATAATAATACAACAAAGGATAAAAACTACATGTTCATCTCGATAGAGAAATAGCATTTGACAAAGTCTGACACCCTTTCATGACAGAAGCATTCAGCTAGCCTGGGAAATACAGTGAGACCCTGTCTCTACAAAAAATTTAAAAATTAGCCAGGCATGATGGCATATACCTGTAGTTCCAGCTACTTAGGGGGCTGAGGTGAGAGGATCACTTCAACCTGGGAGGTCAAGGCTGCAGTCTGTCATCACACCACTGCACTCCAGCCTGGGCAACAAAGTGAGACCCTGTCTCAAAAAAAACAAAAAACAAAACAAAAAAAACGCATTTGCAATAGAAGGGGCCAGGCATGGTGACTCACCCCTGTAATCCCAGCACTTTGGGAGGCCAAGGTGGGTGGATCATTTGAGGTCAAGAGTTCAAGATCAGCCTGGCCAACATGGTGAAACCCTGTCTCTACTAAAAATGTAAAAATAATCTGGACATAGTTGCGCATGCCTGTAATCCCAGCTACTCAGTAGGCTAAGGCAGGAGAATCGCGTGAACCTGGGAGGTGGAGGTTGCAGTGAGCCGAGATCACGCCACTGCACTCCAGCCTGGACAAGAGAGCGAGACTGTTTCAAAAAACATGCACACGGAAACAACAACAACAAAAACAATGGAAGGGAGGTTTCTCAAGCCAATCAAGCATCTACAAAAAGCTCACAGCTGACAGTCTCCTTAATGGAGAAAGATGGAGTGTTTTCCTTTTAAGATCTGGAACAAGGCAAGCATGTTTGCTTTTGTTTTTGCTACTTTTATATAACATTGTACTTGATATTCTAGCCAGGGCAGTCACTCAAGAAAAAGAAATAAGGGGTATTCAGATTAGAAAGTAGAAAGTAAAAATATCTCTATTTGTCAATGACGTGATATCTTGTATACGGAAGATCCTAAGGAATCCTCTAAAAAAACAGAACTAAGCAAATTCAGCAATGTGGCAGGATATAAAATTGATATCCTGACTAACACGGTGAAACACCAGCTCTACTAAAAATACAAAAAATTAGCTGGGCGTGGTGGCAGGTGCCTGTAGTCCCAGCTACTCGGGCAGCTGAGGCAGGAGAATAACGTGAACCCAGGAGGCAGAGCTTGCAGTGAGTTGAGATTGCACCACTGCACTCCAGCCTGGGTGACAGAGCGAGACTCCATCTCAAAAAAAAAAAAAAAAATCGATAAAATCAATTGTATTTCTATACATTAGCAATGAACAATCTAAAAATTAATGAAATTATCCCATTTATAACAACCCCACAAACAATATAATACTTAAAAATAAATTTAACAAAAGAAGAATTGTAAAAGATTTGTGCACTGTGAAAGATTTGGGAAAGAATTGTGTAAGATTTGTACAGTGAAAACTATAAAACATTACTGAAAGAAATTAAAGATTTAAATAAAGGAATGGCATTCTATGCTCATGACTAGGAAGAATTAATATTAACCATACTCCCCAACTTGATCTATGTATTCAGTGTGATCCCAATGAAAATCCCAGCAGGTTTTGGGTTTTTTCCCCCAGAAATTGGCAAGCTGATCCTAAAATTCAGGTAGAAGTGCAAGGGAACTAGAATGGCTAGAACAATCTCAAAGAAAAACAAAGTTGGAAGACTTCCAGATCCCAATTTCAAAACTTATTACAAAGCTTCAGTCATCAGGACAGTATGGCACTGGCATGAGGATAAACATATAGAGCAAAGAAATAGAATTGAGAGTCTAGAAATTAACCCATACATTCATAGGGAATTGATTTCAGCAAGGGTACCAAGAGAGTTTAGTAGAGAAACCATAGTCTTTTCAAATGGTGCTGGGACAATTGGATATCTACATGCAAAATAATGAAGTTGGGTCCCTTCCTCAGTTAACTCAAAATGAATCACACACCTGAGTGTAAGAGTTTGAACTATAAAACTTCTAGACCTAGTAATAAGTCTACCTTGGGTAGTCTTATTCGCTGACTTTCGGTTAGACTGGTTTCTTAGACACAACGCCTGGGAGGTCAAGAGCACAAGCAGTGAGGAAAAAATAGACAAATTGAACTTTGTCAAAATTAAAATATTTTGTACATAAAACAATAGTATCAAGAAAGTGAAAAGATAATCCACAGAATGGGAGAGAATATTTGCAAAGCAGATATCTGACAAGAAACTTGTATCCAGAATGTATAAAGAGCTCTTACAACTGAACAATACAAAAGAAAACCCAATTTTAAAACGTTCAAAGGATTTGAATAGATATTTCTCCAAGGAGGATGTACAGATAGTCCATGAACACATGAAAAGATGTGCAACAACATTGGTCATTAGTGAAATGGAAATCCAAACCAAAAAATAGCATTATTTGCAATAGCCAAAAAGTAGGAACAACCTAAATGTCTATTAGTTGATGAACAGCAAATATGATATATGCTTACAACTGAATATGTGTATTATAGCAATAAAAATGAAGTACTTATACATGTTATAACATAGATGAACCTTGAAAACATCATGTTAAGTGAAAGAAGCCAGTCATAAAAGACTGTATATTATATGATTTATTTAATGTGAAATGCCCAGAATAGGCAAGAGATAGAAAGCAGATTAGTGTTTGCCGGGCTGGAGGTAGAGGATGGGAAAGCAGGAATGAGGAGAGACTGCTAATGGGTACAAGGTTCTTTTTGGGATGAAGAAAATGTTCTAAAATTAGAATATTTGCACATTCTGTGAACATCTAAAAACCATGCATTATACATGTTAGCTGGTTGAATTTTTTAAGTGAAATGTATCTCAATAAAGCTGTAAAAAATGGGTATTTTACAAAAGTCCTAGAGTTAGCTTAATTGGAAATACGAATATATAATGATAGAAATGATTTCCTTGAGATCAAACCATAGTCCAAGAGAATCGATAATAACTGCCCATGACTGGGGCCTTTTTTTTTTTTTTTTAAATATTTTTCCTTCAGCTAGAGAGTGGTTTGTTAGTACCTAAACAATATTTTAAGGATTCATCATCATACCAGCAAAAGTGATTTATTTAAAATTAGCTACTGAATGCCTTCCCCCTAAGGAACAAGGCAAGGATAACCACTCTGACCACTCTTACTCAGCATAATACTAGAAGTTTTGCCCACACATTAAAACAAGAAAAAGAATTATCATACAGATAAGGTAGGAAGAAATAAACCAGTTTATATATGCAGATGACATAATGATCTACATAGAAAATCCCAAGGAATCTACCTAAAATAATAATAAAAATGAGTTTAACAAGGTTGCTGGATACCAGATTAACATAGAAAAATTAATTGTATTTTTATATACTAGCAATAAACAGATGGAATGAAATTTAAAATACCGTACTGTTTGTAGTTGTTCAAAAACTACTCGGGTAGGCTGGGCGTGGTGACTCACGCCTGTAGTCCCAGCACTCTGGGAGGCTGAAGAGGGTGGATTACCTGAGGTCAGGAGTTTGAGACCAGCCTGGCCAACCAACATGGTGAAACCCTGTCTCTACTAAAAATAGAAAAATTAGCCAGGCATGGTGGTGCACACCTGTAATCCCAGCTACTTGGGAGGCTGAGGTGGGAGAATCGCTTGAAGCCAGGAGGCAGAGGTTGCAGTGAGCCAGGATTGCACCACTGCACTCTAGCCTGGACAACAGAGCAAGACTCTGTCTCCAAAAAAAAAAAAAAGCTAAAATACTCAGATATAATTCTAACAAAACTTGTATAAGACTTTTATACTGAAAACTACAAAATGCTAGTGAAAGAAATCAAAGAAGATCTAAATAAATGGGGAGACATAACATATTCAGCATAGTAAAAATGTCAGATACTCCACAAATTGATATACTATTTTAATGCAATTCCTATCAAAATCTCAATAAGAATTTCTGTAGATATAGCAAGATATAACAGATAATTCTAATATTTATATGGAAAGTCAAAGAATCTAGAATAGCTATAACAATTTTTTAAAAGAATAAAGTAGAAGAAGTCATTCCACCCAATATTAAGGCTAATTATATAGCTAAAGTAATCAAGATGGTGGAATTGGCAGAGGGACAGACATATAGATAAGTAGAACAGAATAGTGAGCACAGAAATAAGACCAGCCAACTTCTGACAAGGGTGCAAAAACAAGTCAATGGAGGAAGGACCATCTTTTCAACAGATGGTGCTAGAGCAATTGGATAATCAAAAGCGAAAATATGAGCCTTGACCTAAACCTTATATAAAAATGACCTCAAATTGCATCATTGATTTAAATGTAACATACAATGCTACAACACTCCTAGAAGAAAACACAAGAGGAAATCTTCAGTATCTAGGGCTTAGTGAAGAGTTCTTAGATACAGCACTAAATGCACATTATTTTAAAAAGATGCTAAATTGGACTTCATCGAAATTTAGAACTTTTAATCTGTGAAAGACCCTGTTAAGAGGATAGAAGCATAACCTACAGTTTGGGAGGAAATGCTAGAAAACCATATATTTAACAAAGGATTCATATCTAGATAAAGAACTCTCAAAATCAACAGCTTAAGAAACTATCCAATTAGAAAATTAAAAAATGAAGGCCAGGCATGGTGGCTCATGCCTGTAATCCCAGTGCTTTGGGAAGCTGAGGTGGATAGATCACCTGAGGCCAGGAATTTGAGATCAGCCTGGCCAACATGGCGAAACCGTGTCTCTTCAAACATAAAAAAATTAGCGGGTATGGTGGTGCATGCCTGTACTCCCAGCTACTCAGGAGGCTGAGGCAGGAGGATCACTTGAACCTGGGAGGCGGAGGTTGCAGTGAGCCGAGATGGCACCACTGCACTCCAGCCTGGGTGACAGAGCAAGACTCTGTCCCCCCAGAAAAAAGAAAAAATGGAAGAATGATATGAAGAGGTGATACACTGAGAAGCACGTACAGATGTCAAAGAAGCAATGAAAAGATCCTCAGCATTGCTAGCCATTAAGCTAGGTGAAATGCAAATGAAACCACAATGGGATGTTTCACACCTATTAGAATAGCTAAAATTAAAAATAGTGATGATACTAAATTCTAGAGAGAGTGCAGAAAAACTGAATCATGTACACTGCTGGCGGGCATGTCAAGTGTTACAGCTACTCTGGAAAATCATTTGACAGTTTCTTTAAAAACTAAACATGTACTTAATAATTAGATCCAGGAATCACACACCTGAACATTTATCTCAGAAAAATGAAAATTGTGCCCACAGAAAAACCTGTACACAGATGTTCAGAGGAGTTTTATTTGTAATAGCCAAAAGCTGGAAATAATCCAGATGTCCCTCCTCTGGTGATGAATAGTTAAAGGAACTGTGGTGTATCCATACTGTGGAATACTACTCGGCAGTATAAAGGAATGAACTGTTGAAGCACAGCAATTTGGTTAATCAAAGTCATTATGCTGAGTGAAAGAAGCCATTCTCAAAAGGTCACATATTGTGTGATTCCACTTAACATTTTTTAAATGATACAGTTATAGAGGTGCTAAACAGATTAATGGTTGCCAGGGGTTATGAGGGCAGAGCTGTAGGTGTGGTTATTAAGGGGAGTAGCATGAGAGAGATCTTTGTGGTGGTTTAACTGTTAGAGAAAACTGAAGTGTATTAGAACCTCTTGTACTGTTTTTCCAACCCCTGTGAATCTTTTTTTTTTTTTTTTTTTTTTTGACAGAGTCTCCCTCTGTCACCCAGTGTGGAGTGCAGTGGTGCTATCTTGGCTCACTGCAACCTCCGCCTCCCAGGTTCAAGCGACTCTCCTGCCTCAGCCTTCCGAGTAGCTGGAATTACAGATGGCTGCCACCACATCTAGCTCATTTTTGTATTTTTAGTAGAGACAGAATTTTACCATGTCGGCCAGGCTGGTCTCAAACTCCTACCCTCAAGTGATCTGCTCACCTCAGCCTCCCAAAAGGCTGGGATTACAGGCATGAGCCACTGTGTCTGGGCCCCTGTGAATCTTTAATTATTTAACAGTAAAAGGGTTTTCAAAATTTAGATGCTGAAGAGCCACTTAGGTTCTTAAGTCCATGGTATTTAGTCAGCTGTGTGTAGGGGGACAGTGGATCTAGCCCTGAGTGTTTCACAAAGGCCAGTGAGGCCTTTTGTCCTCATATCATCTAGTCAGGGATGAGCAACGGACTGGGAGCACATAGGGAAAGGAATCTGAGCCGTACCTGAAGGCTTCCCCAAGGAAGGGACTGACCACTAAGCAGACTCCTAAAGAATAAGGAAGAGATGTTAGCCAGACAGAGAGTAGGGCAGAAAGGGCATCTTAGCCTGAAGGCCTGTTCTGTACAGAGCCCTGGAAGGACAGGCAGTGGAGCCAGAGCCGGGCAGGGGTCGTTAAGTGGGTTGCTGAGACCAGGTCAAGCTTCCCCACTTAGGGTAAGGGAAAGGATACAATACTCCTTACCAGGGTAGAAAATTACCAAGAAGTGATGTAGGCCTTTGTTCAGTGAATCCATACTAAGTGAAGGCTCTGAGTCTCTGGTCTGAGGCGGCTTCGGAGAAGATGTGGATATTCTACTAGGCCCAGAAAATAAGGAGGGTACCATTCAACCACTGACTGGACTGCTGCAGGTCCAGCAAGTCCTGCCCCAGCCTGGTTTTGGTTGGCAGAAACCTCTGGTCCTCTATCTCTGGAGTTCACCCTACTTTTGACTGTACCACCACTCAGTTATTTTTGTCTGATCTCAAGATTACTGACTTTTTTCAAGCGCATATTTTCTTTGCTCTGTGTTTTCACCCATTGCTTGGACCTGTGCATTGTGCATTTTTGGTGAGTCCTCTGTTCAGCAAATATTTGTTTCTCTGTGGGTTCAGGGATTCCTAGGGCTGGGCCCCTACTACAGAGACATGCACTTCCCCTGTGGCATGGGAAATAGGTGAGTTAAGAGAGATAATTGCTGTTACAGAGGTTAACACAGAGATACTTCATGAATATCCTGGGAAAGGCTACTTGGAAGTGCTGCCTGAGCTGTGCCTTCACGGGAAAGGGAATTATTTCTTAAACTCACTCTCGGCCTTTTCATGTGTCTGAATTACTACATAACAGATTTTTTTTTTTTTTTTTTATGAAGAAGGTTGTTCCAGACTGAGGAAACAGTAGGTTAGAGGCATCAAGGTCTAAAAACTTGGGGCTGTCCCTGAACTTCAACTGGACAAAAATAATTTTTCTGGAATCCTAGCATATACCAGCTAGGGAGGATGGGGCCAGATTTGGGGAAGCCCCTGATGTGAAGCACATGAATCTCCCTGTGGACAATTGGAAACCACTGAAGGATTCTGAGGGCAACAGTGCCTTTGGCTAAAGAGCCTGGTGGGTTGGAGAGGATCAGGCAGAAGATCAAGCTTTTCCCTCCTCCATACCACTCTGAAGGAAGAACTTGGTCCCCTTCCTTCCCTGCCTCACCTCTCCCTCCATGTCATGAAGAGTATTTTGTGGCAGTTAGGAGCACAGGCTTTGGAGATTGATCAGCTGTGTTCAAACCCTGAGCTTGTACCTTTCCCTGTCTCTCAGCACATTTAGCCTCTTGGAGCCGCAGGTTTCTCATCTGCACCTTGGGAATAATTACAGCTGTCTCAGAGGTTTTGTAGGATTGAATGTGATGATGGATGTCACATGTTGACATTCAGTAATTATTCAGTGGTCTAGTAACTGGTCACTGGAAAAAAAATATTCAGTGGATTCCCGTTCAGGTAGCTGGCAAAGATGAGAACAAGATTGAAGGTTTAATGAGTAGAGGTCTCTCAAAAAATAACCTTGTTTTATTGTTTTTAAATACTACCATCTTCCCCCTAAAACAGATTTGATGTAGGATTAGGTGTGAGAGTGTCAGCCCAGAGAGGGTGTTGGGCAACTGTATTTAGGCCCAGGCCCAGGCCCAGGTCCATTATAGACATTGTTTCCGTTATCATCGTCATCATCACCCTGTGTTGAGGACAGAAGTAATTTCCCTTTCTTGGCTGTTCACCGTGTGTTGGTCTGTGAACCAAGTGTGTTAATATATGGTTGCTCATCTTTTGGACAGCCCTACAAGAAGATCAGTGTCATCCCTACTTTACAGGGGAGGAGACAGTGGCTGAGAGAGGTAGCACGTAGCTTCCCAGCGTTGTCTAGCTGGGAGGGTGAGCACTGGGATTTACCCCGAAGTGGATCTAACTCAGCAGCTCGTGCTTTTCCCACTGCACCTGTCGGCGTTAGTTCATGTAATAAGCAGTGTGTGTACAAATTCAATGTAGCGTAAACTGATTATGGAGAAAAGCCCATCTCCTTTCCCCTCCTCAATTAAGTCTTTCTCAGGCAGACCTATTTCACAAGACTAAGGCACTGAACTGGAGAGATGGTTGGAAGAGGAGGCAGAATGTTTAGGAGGCTTTTTCTTAGCCTCTAGAAAATTGGCAGCCTATCAGATCTCCCCTCTGTACTCACCTCACCTGCCTCTGCCCCCACTCTCTGCTTATTCCTTGGCCAGACCCATTTGTCCATGAGCTCAGATAGCTGTGGTTCCTTTACTACAGCTCGCATCACCACCACGTTGCTCAGCAACCAGGCACTCAAACTTCCACCTTTTCCTTTCCCCCTGAAATGCCTAGTTTTGGGATGAAGCCACAGGCAGGAAGGAGGCAAAAAGCAGCACAGCAGCTGGCCTCTCTGTCTGCTGCAGGGTGTTAATTATCCCATCACTGAGCAGCCATCACTGAACACCCTTGGCTGGTGCTCTGAGCAGAAATAGCAGCCTCTGCTCCTTCCCATAGGACACCGTCCTGTGTCTCACCCCTCGCCTTAAACACTCTTGTTTTGCCTATCTCACACCTGGAAATTTCCAAATACAAACTAAAGTTGGGATTGTCTGCCCTAGAGCATAGAGACTTGTTTCCCTAGGTGTGTAGTGATGTATGGCTGCAGCTTGTAAAGGATTCTGGGTCTGCTGTGATACTGGGTGTGTCTAGGCTAGGAGTATAGCTAGAGAAGACGTTCCATTGTAGTGGAAAATTGGAGGTGGGCAGGTCTTCCCTACTCCTGAGATGTCTAGGAAAGAATTACTGAAAACAACCCATCTATAAGGAAAATATTTTTTTATCCAGCCTAACTTTTTATTGTCATTATAAATCTAACCTGTTTCCTTTTGCTTCATCTGTCCTCTGATAGTCAGGAGACTGGATGCCCCAAATCTTGCTCCATGTTTTGAAAAAAGCAGTTTTTCTATGCTTAACCAGCTTCTCTAAAAATAAATCTTTAGATATAAAGCTCTTTTTTATGTCATTCTGAATTCATTTTTAATCCCAACCAGTCTGTATCTTTACATATTTTTAAATGTTCCAAATAGTTTGCATTCTGCATTTTCTTTTTAAATTTCATAATCCATTTACTAAAGTGCTAAACATAACTCTTTTAGCATCTGATATTTCATTTTACTAGTATGCTATGGTTTATATCACTTCTATGGGGTCTTTCAAGCATTTCTAATTTTTCATTGTAAATAGTACAGCTGTGAACATCCCTGTGTATTAGGGTTTTTTTTCTTTTACTTCCTTGAGTTATATTACTTACGCTGGAGAACCTCAAACTTTATGTTCTGAGGAACCCTCTAGCACTCTAAAAATTATTGAGGACCCCAGAGAGCTCTTATATGGGTTATATGTATCAGTATCTACTGCATTAGAAGTTACAAATGATATTTTCAAAATGCACATTTATTCATTCATTTAAAAATAAGCCCATAAGTGTTAATATAAATAACAAATTTCTCTGAAAATATCTTTTCAAAACAAAATTTAGAAGAGTAACGTTCTTTTACATTTTTGCAAGTCTTTTTAATGTCTGGCTTAATGAAAGACAACTAGATTCTCATTTCTGCTTCTGCATTCAGTCTGTAGGGGATATGTTGTTTTCATTGAAGCCTTTCACATATCAGTTGTTGGAAAAAAGGACTAGTTTAATAACCTTTTCAAATAATTATAGATATTCTTCTTTACTGTTTTGTTTGTTTGTTTTGAGGCGGAGTCTCGCGCTGTCGCCCAGGCTGGAGTACAGTGGCGCGATCTTGGCTCACTGCAAGCTCCGCCTCTGAAGTTCACACCACTCTCCTGCCTCAGCTTCCCGAGTAGCTGGGACTACAGGTGCCTGCCACCATGCCCAGCTGAATTTTATTTTTTTTATTTTTTTTTATTTTTAGTAGAGACGGGGTTTCACTGTGTTAACCAGGATGTTCTCGATCTCCTGACCTCACGATCCGCCCACCTCGGCCTCCCAAAGTGCTGGGATTACAGGTGTGAGCCACTGTGCCCAACCTCTTCTTTACTGTTGAACCAACTTGACAAGTAGTAGTTTTTGTAAGGGTTAGTTGTAATGTGGAATCTGAATCCATATCAGTGAACTTTTTTATATATCTGTTACATTAAAATCCACTGGTCTATCATGCCCTTTGAATGGACCTTTTACCTGTGTATAATACTGTCATGGAAGATTGTGTATTTTGGTCATTTGGAAAATATTGATTCACTGAGATATGCAGATCTGCTCTCAAAGTTGACACATTTTATTATATAATATCATTGCTGATTTTTGCTTGAAAACTTGAATTTTCTCATTGGCGGTAAATACCATTCATTATTTTCCTTGAAGTAATGGGCTCACATCCTTTTGGAGAAGATGTCTGCTATGTAGCCAAGTCTGAATAAACATGGTTTGTCATTCTTTCAAGTAAAAAAAAAAAAAAGTTTTCTGTGAAAAAATGACTGCTTCAGCTAGCGACTTGAACAACTGCACAAGTACTTTTCATCAAGGCAACCATTGTGCCTCTGTGTGCAGTAGAAGTGCTTTATGCAAGGCCAAGTGTGATGGCCCACACCTGTAATCCCAGCACTTCAGGAGGCTGAGGCAAGTGAATTGCCTGAGCCTAGAAGTTTGAGACCAGCCTGGGCAACATGGTGAACTCTGTGTCTGAAAATTAGCTGGGTGTGGTGGCGTGGCCCTGGAGTCCCAACTACTTGAGAGGCCGAGATGGGAGGATTGCTTGAGCCCAGGAGGTGGAGGCTGTGGTGAGCCATGATCATACCACTGCACTCCAGCCTGGGCGACAGAGCAAAACCCTGTCTCAAAAAAACAAAAAAAAGAAGTGCTTTATGCCCGTTTCCCACTTCACACAGAATATTAAAAAGACATATTCAAATATTGAAATTTTACAAAACTTGACAATCTATACCTCTTCATCAAGTACATTCTAAAGTGAAGCTGGATGTGGGTGAGTGAGTGGTAAGGGAGGATGCAGTGACTGCCAGGTTAGTGCTACTGCTTTGAGTCATACTATGGCATCAGCAGTTCCACCCCCTATTGCTTTTGCACCATCAGTGCAAATGTCAACACAGCAAAAAAAAGCAAATAGTTTCTGAGATAAAATAGCTTTGACCTCATGGTTAAAATTTTTTTTTTCTTGAGGTTTACTAGCCATTTGGATTTCATCTTTTGTGAAGAGGTAATCAAATCTCTTGTTCGTTTTTCTATTGGCTTGTCTTTTTATGACTTGTTGGCATTGTTTATATATTCTGAAGTTAAGTCCTTCGTTAAATAAATGCATTACAAATGTCTTCCTCCCCTCTGTAGCTTGCCTTTTTACCCTGTTAATGGGGATTTTTTTTATTGTTAAAACATTCTTAATTTTTATGTAATCTAGCTTATCAGTTCTTTCCCTTTGTTTCATACTCTTTTGATTTTTGTTTAAGAAGTCTTTGCCCTATGCCAAGGTCATGGAGAAATCCTTGTATATTTTCTCCTAGAAGCTTTAATGGTTTACCTTTTATATTTGATCTACAATCCATTTAAAATATTTTTTATGTGTGGTGTGAGATTTATATTTTTCCACATTGCTATCCAGTTGGTCCAGCACCATATTTTGAGAAGATTGTCCTCTACGTATGTTACTTTAATAATTTAATTTTCATTTTTCATTACTTGTGAAACTATTCTCTATTCTTAAAATTTGTTTTCATTCTTTTCCCCTTGGAGTCACATAATATCCCTTTGGTTTTTTCCTGTGGATAGCAAAGTTCAATAACATTTATATAGCCACTATTTATTTATTAAGTGCCAATGATTCCAGACAAATGCTGGGCATTTAATCCCTGTGCTCTTATTTAATCCCCTCAACAATTCCATGAGATTGGTAAGGGCTCTCCCCATTTTGCAGGTAAGGAAGCTGAAGTTCATGTACAGTGAGTAACTTCCTCACAACAGTAAGAAGTAAATAGTAAATTATAATAGTAAATTATTGAATTCTACTTATTGGACTCTAAATGTACAGACACTACACTTTTGTAAGCATTCTCATTTAATATATATGTAACAACCCTGTGAAGTAGATACTATTGTCTGTATTTTACACAAGAGAAAGCTAGGGCTTGGAGATTTTATAATTTGCCCTGTGTCACACAGCTGTGAAATGGTGAGGCCAAAATTTGAACTTGAGTCCATCATGTGCCACTTACTGGGAATATGTCATGAGGTGTGGACCCAGCCTTCAAGGAGCTCACAGTTGATTGGGGCTAATTGTCCTTTTCATTCCAGATCATAAATCTTTTTAAAACAATTTTAGAAGTATGTCTGAGATCTGCTGAACCTCATTGAAGAGTGATTAATCTGAAGGGTAGAAGGAAAGGTTTCATAGAGATGATGCCTGATGAGCTAAGTTTTAAAGGACCAATAAAAGTTCTTTGGTATTGACGGTAATTGACTTTTATGCAGAGGGAACGATGGGTACCAATGGGGCTATGAAATCATCTTGTACAAGTGGGGGAGTTTTTGTTTCACTCATGTCAGCATGAGAAGGGAGAAAAGATGAATGTGAGGACCAAATCACAAGGCCAGTATATGCTAAGAAGCTGGATTTGATCCATGGGGTGATGGGAGCCATCAATGTTTTGAAAAGTTACGTGGTTGGGACTCGGTTAACCACAGATTTTTTTTTTCTCTTGAAGAATCCCAGTCATATTCTGACAGTGGACATGTTAACATGGTTAATATTTATTGAGCTTTTACTGTGGGCTGAGCAGTTACAGTAAGTGTAAAGTGTAAGTAAAACAATCTCTTTTAAGCCTCATAAGAGAATGAGGTAGATGCTCTTGGTATCTCTGTTTTGTGCAAAAGAAAACTGAGGCACCAAGAGCTTGACTTGCCCAAAGCAACATATCTCATGAGCATTGGAGCAGGATTCAGCCCTTAGTATTTCCCACTTTTGATACATATATTGGCAGTTGTTTCAGAAGAAATGAGCTTGGCTTGGATTGCTCCAAGTACTGGTTGGAACACAGTACAGCAGTGGAGCAGAGACATAGGAGATGACACCATGGGGTAAGCACAGGCCAGTGCATGTAGCCCATGGGGCCAAGATCAGGAGAATGGGAAGCCACTGGGCAGGTTTTACAAGGGAGGGACTTCATATTGTTTACATTAAAAAACAAAATAACCCTCTGGCTCCTTTGTAGAGATGGATTATAGAGGGACAAGAGTAAAAACAGACCCAGAGAAGAAGCTGACACAGGCAGCCAGGCAAGAAATAATGGTGGTCGGTGGTAGATGGTGGTATATAAGGCAGGTGGCTCTAGGGTCTGTTTGGAAGTACACCCGGCAGGACTTGCCAATGGGTTGGCTTAATGAAGGGAAGAAAACTCAAGGACGATGCAAGTTCTTTTTTTAGCCTGTCATTTCTGGTTTGGGGCTACCATAACTAATGATTCATTACTTTTATGAACATACTTTTATGCCATTTGGAGCACGTCTCTGAATGTTTCCTTAGAATAGATTCCTATAGAATTACTACATTAAGGACCAAGTCTGTTTATAGAGATTTTCATACTTATTGCTTAGTTGCCCTTCTAAACAGTTGTGTTAATTGACATTCTCACTATGTTTCAGTGTCATTTTCCTATCCTTAGCAATGCTGGAGTCAGTCTCATTATTCTTTTAGATTACTTAGAAAAACAGTATCTTCGTAACATCTGTTAGCTAACTGAACTCAAAGTGTAAGGCCAGTAAAGTGAGGAAAGTGTTTGCAGCATATATATGCATCATAAATTGCCACAAACTTAGTGGCTTTAAACTGCACCCACTTATTATGTCATAATTCTCTAGGTCAAGAATATGGATTTGCTTGGCTCATTCAGGTCACTGGCAGAATTCAGTTCCTTGTGATTATAAGACTAAGGTTCCTATCCCTCTCCCTCAGTTCCATAAGACCTTCTGCATTTCTTCTCATGTGGCTGCCTCCTCTTCAAAGCCAGCAGTGCTGTGTTGAGTCTCTTCTTGGGCATTCTTCTTCTGCCACATTCCATGTTCTGTGCTTTTAAGGGTTCCTGTTTATTAGATTAGCCCACTGAGATGATGTGCCCTTTTGAGGTCAACTGTGCCATATAACAAAACAATCACAGGATTGCTTTCTCATCACATTCATAGGTCCTGGGGATTAGGAGTTGTGGAGTCTTGAGAGGGGATTGAATTCCATCTACCACAGTCTGTTCTCTGGCCTCTCAAATGTGAAATATATCTTTGTTCCCCTGAGGTTTCCAAGAGTCTTAACCCATTATTGCATCAACTCAGTCTAAAATCTTATCTAAATCTCATTAACTTGAAGGACCAAGACCTAATCATCTCAGTCAGGTGCAGTTGAGGCTCCTGAGCACAACTCCTTTCAATTAGTTGACCAAAGAAACAAGTTCTTTGTTCCCATCATATAGTAGTGGAGTGACAGAAGGTAAGATATCTGTGTTTTCTAACATAGAGAAAAAAAAATGTACATGAAAGATATTAAGTACAGTATTATTTGTAGTTACACATGCATACCCCAGAAACATCATCAATGCTTGCAATAGAAAATTAAGTAAATTTTTTAAATTTGCTTCTCTTGAGTATGTATTGGCCATTAAAAATGTTAATAGCAAAAACAACTTAGGAAATACAGCACCTATTTTTCCTTAATAATAGAGATGGGGGTCTCACTGTGTTGCCCAGGCTAGTCTCAAACTCCTGGACTCGCAATCCTCCCACCTCGACCTCCCAAAATGCTTGGATTACAGGCGTCAACCATGCACTCGGCCTTTACAGACATGGTTTTGCCATGCTGGCCAGGCTGGTCTCGAACTCCTGGCCTCAAGTGATTTGCCCACCTCAGCCTCCCAAAGTGCTGGGATTACAGGCATGAGCCACTGTGCCCAGCCTACAACTGCCTGTCTGACGTTTCTTGTTCTCTGTTTCTTCTCTCCTCCCCATATTTCGTGGTCCAGAGAGAAAAATAGAGATGGTTGCATATTTCAGAGCAATCAAGACTCTATTCTCAAGCATTTTAACAGCCACTAGAAGCCCCCTATGTTTGCCACTCTGTCGGGGGGCACTTCATGGAGTCAGGTAAGATGCTCATTGCCCTCTGGCACCACCTGGTCTGCCTCCAGTTGGGCAGGATATTGGAGGCTGCTAGAAACTTTGACTGCTAGCTCCATGAACTGTGGCTTGGGAGCAGTAACCTAGGTCAGGAAATATTCCTTCCCTAGGAAACCTGGCCTTGTCCATTTAAATCACAGTATTCTGCGATTCCAACCCATCAGGTGGAACTGACTGGAGGAGCATCTACTTTTGGATTTTTTCCCAGTTCTCTAATTAATGACTTCTTACCTGTAAGCTTAGATTAGCTGCTGTATATAAGGCTTTCCCAAGGTCTGGCAGGAACCTGCCACTGCCCCGGAACTGTCAGGTTTGTATTGCTTGCCAGGGCTCTGCAAAGATTCCAAAGCACATCTTTCAAAATACTAAATATTTTTGTTGTATTATATCCATATCCATTACAGAAAAAACAGGAAAGTATAAAGAAATACCTCACCACCCAGGAGTAACTGTCACTGTTTGCACTCTCAGTACGCTTCTTTCTAGTTGTAATTATACATACCACCACCACTACCCTGCATACACACATTTTTCACAGTTAATTTCCCTAGGCTATTGAGAAACCCCATTTCCCCTTGATACTTAACACTACAGCATGAGCGTTTTTCCACATCATTTTTAAAACATTCTCAGAACATGGTTTTTATTGTTTCTATGGCTACATTTAGGAACCTGCCATGATGTTCCTAACTGGCCTCCATTTAAGCTGACTGCAGTTTCCTTGATTAATGTCTTTGTGAATATATTTTAATTTAAATTCTTTATTCTTTATTTAAAATGAACACCTCGACAAAAAATTATCAGGTCAAAGAATATAGAGATATATTAAGAGGGTCTCACTCACTACTGCCAGCCTGTGCTCCACATCTTCCCGCTGCTCTGCCGCCTAGAAGGAGGAGCTCTTCCCGCTCCTCCACCAATCACAATGGAAAAAGAGATTGCCGTACTTGTCATTGACAGTGGCTCCAGCATGTGCAAAGCTGGTTTTGCTGGGGATGACGCCCCTCGAACCGTGTTTTCCTCCACCATCAGGTGCCCCCAACACCAGGGCATGATGGTGGGGATGGGCCAGAAGGACTTCTACCTGGGCGACAAGGCCCAGAGCAAGCACAGCATCCTGATGCTGAAGTACCCCATCGAGCACAGGATCGTCACCAACCAGGAAGACATGGAGAAGATCTGGCATCACACTGGCTACAGCAAGCTGCGTGTGTTCCTGGAGGAGCACCCGGTGCTGCTGACCAAGTGCCCCCTAAACCCCAAGGCCAACAGAGAGAAGATGGCTCAGATCATGTTTGAGACCTTCAATACCCTGGACATGTACGTGGCAGTCCAGGCCATACTTCTATGCCTCTGGGCGCACTGCTGGCATTATCATGGATTCTGGAGATGGAGTCACACACAGTGCCTGTCTACGAGGGCTGTGCCCTCCCCACGCCATCCTGTGTCTGGACCTGGCTGGGCAGAACCTGACCACCTCATGAAGATTCTCACAGAGTGTGACTACAACTTCACTAGCACAGCCGAGCGGGAGATCGTGCATGACATCAAGGAGAAGCAGTGCTACGTCGCCCTGGACTTTGAGCAGGAGATGCCCACTGCCACGTCGTCATCCTCCCTGGAGAAAAGCTACAAACTACCTAACAGCCAGGTGATCACCATTGGCAACGTGCAGTTCCAGTATTTGGAGGCGTTGTTCCAGCCCTTCTTTCTGAGTGTGGAATTTTGCAGCATCCGTGAGATCACCTTCAGCTCCATCATAAGGTGTGATGTGGACATCCACAAGGACCTGTACGCCAACACAGTGCTGGCCGGTGGCACCACCATGTACCCAGGCATCTCCAACAGGATGCAGAAAGAGATCACTGCCCTGGTGCCCATCACAAGGAAGATCAAGATCATTGTGCTCCTAGAGTGCAGGTACTCCGTGTGGATCAGCAGCTCCATCCTGGCCTCATTGTCCACCTTCCAGCAGATGTAGATTAGCAAGCAGGAGTATGACGAGTTGGGCCCCTCCATGTCCACCGCAAATGCTTCTAAATGGACTACAAGCAGATGTGTAGCATTTGCTGCATAGGGTAATTCAGATGTATAAATTTACCCCGACAAATGTATACACCTCATGCCAGTCTCACAAAACTGGAATAAGCTTTTGGAAAGAAATTTGTCCTTGAAGCTTGATCAGCAGTGGATTGTAGAACTTGTTGCTAATTTTGACCTTGTATTCAAGTTAACTGTTCTCTTGGTATTTGTTTAATACTCTGTTCATGTCTTTGATTTCAACCCTTAGCACATGTGGTTTGGGCACTTCATGACTGAGATGAAGAACATGCCTGTGGAAGACAAGTCCATGGCTTGGTGGGTCTGTGTGGCTGGCAGTCTCCCACTGGTGCAGGGTATTAATGTATCAGGGCTGAGTATTCTGGGATTTCTCTAGAGGCTGGCAAGGGCTCCTGAACCAGTTGTCATTTCTGTCTTGCCTGTAGGACCCAGTTTCCTTTCTTAGCTGATGTTTTCCTGCCAGAACACCATGGGCTGTTACTTGCCTTGAGTTGGAAGCGGTTTGCATTTACACCTGTAAATTTATTCATCCTTTTCATTTATGTAAGGTTTTTTTTTGTATGCAATTCTTGAGTCTTTAAGAGATGACAACAAATTTTGTTTTTTTTACTGTTATGTGAGAACGTTAGGCCTAGCAGCACATCATTGTGTAAGAAAAAATAAAAGTGCTGCCATTTAAAAAAAAAAAAAAACATATAAAACTTCTGAAGAACTATGTATTTTTATGTCTGTCTATATCTATATATATTACAGAGATAATATGGAATTACTCTCCAGAAAGCATGCAGTCATTTATGTGCTTTCTAGCTCATGCATTCTCCATGAAGGCAGAAATCAGCTGTTGGGGTCAGGGACAGTCCTAGAGATTACAGTGGTTTGTGGCCCTCCTTCAGGTACAATGCATAAACAGATACACAGTATATCTATAGTACTAAAATTTTATACAGGGGCTATTTTGACAAAAAGATTGAGAAGCACTGTTCTAGCTGTATGTGACTCCATACATCTGTCTCTACTTTGGAAGCTTCTGTCTGAATCTTAGCTTTGGGATTTTGGTTTTGGGTTTAAGAATAATATTTTTCTGATGTAAAACTTATTGGTTCATTATACAAAGTTGAAACTGAGAAAGATGTGAATAAAATTTATCTGGAGGTTACCAATATTACTATTTAGAATATTAATATTTAATATTTTAATCTATGTTTTTAGGTTTGTGTTCCGCTCTTCTTACATAATTGTCATCGTAGGATTATTGTTCATCTGAGCCAAGGACCACCCTGAAATATCCCTTGTGTTATGGTCTCATGCAGGGGTTTGCCATGCCTGCAAGTGTGTTTGTGATCCCACATGTATCAGGTGCCTGGCTGCTGTGGGACTTGCAGTAATTGTCTCTTGTTTGTTTCAGGTGTGATCCCCTGGGCCCATTTGCTGTCGGGGGAGAAGACTTAGACCCTTTTGGGTGAGTACTGCTGGGGAGGTGGCAGTGACACAACTTGCTTTTGTGGCTTTTCAGCCCCAGTTCATCTTCTAATTTTAGAGTTTTCAGTCAGTCTCTTCCTTTGGGGTGGAGGAGGGAGTTGTTGCTGAGCGGCTGAGAAAGCACTGCCACATGCGCTGTCCCTCCTCAGCTAGAGCAGTGCAGGAGAGCGCTGAGTGTTGGCAGGGAGGTGAGCAAGCCCAGCAGGCAGCTCTTCTGCCATTTCCCGGTCCCCCTGCCCACCCTAGTATATCAACTGTATAGTGAAGAGCAGATGGTAGGCCTTAGGGCAGCTCAGGGCTATTCAGAGATTACCCCACTTGATAAAGGGAGCCTCTGAGCCCGATTAGACTCTGGACGGTTCTTATCATGCATCCAACAAAGTTACTATAGCCTCTGCTCTCCACTCTCTTCCCTGAATGATTCCAACTAGATTTTAACCTCTGCTGCAAAGTGACCCCAACTTCAGCATCTCATTCCTAGACAGTGGGGATATAACTAAGCAGTGACCTCAAAATTTGGGGAACCATCAGCTCATTCATCCTAGTTTGAGCACATGAGGTCAGGTCCATGGAACTCCATGAGGGACAGATGCTGTCAGGAGCCAGACTTAGGCAATCTACAGGCAGTCAGAAATTGCCCTGAGGCCCTTAAGGGAAAGAGCAAAAAAAACTAACATCACGAATTTTCTCAATACTATTATTAGTCCTTAAACCTAAAGTAGCACCCTGCAGAACCTTGTGAGTACATTGAAGTTGACCTTGGCAAGTTCTGGCTCTTGGTCTTGATCAAGTTGGCCCTCTTGGGTATAGGATAAGGCAGGGATCTCAATTTTGAGGAGCCCTACAGAACCAAAAGCACTGTGCAGAAGAACCAACCCCTGCAGAGCCAAAAGTACTCAGCTGTGAAGTATGCTCTTCGTATAGGCTTTGTGTTCTTGCCCTTGCCCATAAGGGCTGGGCTCTCAGGCAGCCATCCACATGTCTGCTTGGGCCATCCACATTAGATAACCCAGCCATTCTTGGTCCATTCTCACCTCCCTCACCTGTTCTCCAAGGGCAGTCCTTGCCACACCTGCTTACCCAACTTTTCTTCTTGCCTTAGGCATCGGAGAGGTGGCATGATTGTGGATCCCCTGAGATCTGGCTTCCCAAGAGCACTTATTGACCCTTCCTCAGGCCTCCCGAACCGGCTTCCTCCAGGCGCTGTGCCCCCAGGAGCTCGCTTTGACCCCTTCGGACCCATTGGGACCAGCCCACCTGGGTAGGTAGTCACTCAGGTATGCTGAGAAGTAGGACCTGATGGCAGCTTGGCTCAGTGTGGCAGCAGCGAAGGTTTCTAGCCCCAGGCACACAGTTGCCGCTGCCTTCACCTGTTGCTGCCAGGAGAGTGGAGCCTCCTCCAGGGCCCTGCCTGATGTCTTCCTGGAGCCTTCTAGGAGCTCCCTATCCCTCAGTGCCTCTCTTTCCCCAGCTCCCCTCTGGGGAGGACTCAAAGTAGGAGGAGGAACTAACAGTTCTTGAAAGTTAAGTATGTGTCAGAAACTCATTGGATCCTTTCTTCAGCAGTCTTGGGTAGATAGTGGTGTCTACATTTTATAGATGCAGAAAGTGAGACCCTGAAAGATTAGGTAACTTATACCAAGTGGGGGAGTCAGGATTCAAACCCAGGCTGTCTGGCTCTTGAGTGCATGTTTTTAAATTCCTCACACCACCACATCATTTTGAAGGGCAGGTTCCCTCAGTGCAGGGTCACGTCTGCCCATGTCCCCATGGTCTCTCCATCACTCCAACTCATCAGCCCCTCTTTCCATTCCAGACCTAACCCAGACCATCTCCCCCCGCCGGGCTACGATGACATGTACCTGTGAAGGCCTCAAGAATGTAACATCCCAGGCTTCCCTCCACTCTCCTGGAGCTGCCACTGCTGTCCCCATCAGCAACCATGTTCTTACGGGCTGGGGGCAAGGGATTCTGCTCATATGTTTGCAGGCCGGCTGGGATAGCCTCCCCACCCCTTATCAGAGCCAAGACACCTGCTGCAGCTCTCCACCTAGCTGCGGATAGCTCCCAAAGAGAAATCAGTGTGTCTCTTTTACCACCAGCTCCTCCCCTTTCACCACCAACTCCTCCCCACTTCCCAAGGGAGACTCCGGCAACCTTCAGCAACATATATCCTCGACCAGATGCAGTGCTATAAGAACAGAATGCATTTTGGATGTTATTATTAAGAACCAAATGTCAATACAGAATTCATGTTGCCGGCTTCCCACTTTTCTTTTTACATTAATGCATAGCTCCTTCCATTTATGAGACTTTAGAGTTTGAGTTTCTGTAGGGCTGAATGACTCTTTTCCTGCCTAGGGCCCATTCTTGCTTCTCAGGCACCTTCCGTTCATTAATTGCCATTGCTCCTGACATCACTAAGATGGGTCCCCATCTGGCTGCATGAATGGAAGTGAGTGACTGGAATCCCATAGGCCACAAGGATGACTTTCACAAGAGCAGGAACATTGTGGAAAGACTACATCATTCTGATGAGGCAGAATCCTCCAGCTCTTCCTGTCTGGGCCAGTTTTGTAGGTCCATCTATGCATGGGCAGCAGTAGTCAAAAAGCCAAGGAAAAAACAGAGCAGACCTGAAGGCTAATCTTATTTTTGCCAGTAACTTAGTGACTGACCCTAAGCAAGTCCCTTCTCCTCTTAGGGCCTTGTGCCAACCCTGTGAAATTGGAGGTGGCTTTCCTGCTCTAAAGCATTTTGATGTCTCATTCTGTGTTTGGTAACCCCTGTAAACTGGGGCAGAGGGAAAGAATGATGGTTCAAGGCCGTACTTCCCTTGAACCTTGTGTGGTTCTTGCCTAACTGTGGTTTTTGGACCCCATGGGGCCCAGACCGAGCACAGGAGCATGGACTACATCTGAGTATGGTGTTGAACTTCGGGAGGAGCAGGGAGTCCTGTGCCTTGTGTCCTGGCCCACCTGACCTTTGGTGTTCTCCGGATCCTTTGCAGCCCGAGGCCTGACAGACGCGGGCAGTGATGAGCCCTGTTCTGGAGTGGAAAGAGCACGATAGAGCACCAGGCTAAGAGGCACGAGATCAAGGCGGTAGTCACTTCCGCTCTGCAGCTAGCATTTCAACCATATATGGGTCCTTTCATTTCTCAGCTCCTTGGATTCCTTTCCCTAAATTAGGACCTATTATTTACCTGTAGGTAAACAAGCTACTGTAACTCTTCTGAGGTATCTACTGGGCTGTTTTCTGTAGCCTCAGATTGCTTATCTTCTTAGCCTGAGAACAGGTAGATGAAAACTAAATCGATGCCTAGGCCCAGGGTCAGTCTCAGATGGAAGCTGGGCCTGGGTGGGGAGGCTGTCCTGCGCAACAACCTGGGTACTTCTGTCAGTCCCCATGGCAAGCAGTGATTTAGTAAAAGACCCCAGAGACAGGGAAGCCAACCACCTTGAAACCTTTAGAACATCTCTGCTTTGAAGAAAGACCCAGAGATCAGGCAGAGGTGCAGATTCAGTCATTACTCATAACCTTTGAGAGCTGGCAAATGGGAGGAATGTTAGTTTTTGTTTTGGAATTGGACCATACTTGCAACCGAAAGGACTTGGAGCAGTTTGCTCATAAAAACATCCTTTATTAGGAAGTATTTAAAGGATGATAAAGACCATCAGACAGAAGCAGGGAAGGTAGATAACTTTTAGGATCTTGATGTGAGGAAAAGATAAAATTTAAACAGTAAATTTGCCACTTAGATTTTCTAGTAGCAAAGGTCGAAAAGATAGTCATATACAAAATTCTGTTTTCTGAAAACAGAAAATTGTGATTCATCTGCAGAATCAGCCATTTTCTGTGAGTTTCCTTGCATCAAGGACACTGAGAAACAGAGTCATTTTCTTTGGTGTTCTATGGGAGGAAGTGAATAGAGCCTTTAGGAACTTCCTGGTCAGGCTGATGGTGCTTATTTTGGTCTGGGCCACTTCCCTCCTTCCAGTCATGAGTAATCAACAAGCAGGAGGTTGGAACGTTTCAGGTGTATATTTTGTAGAACCCAAAAGATTGGAGCCTTAACAATAAACATCAGCACTAAGTGACCTGTTCCTCCTTTTTTTAATAACAGCTTTATTGAGATATAATTTACATACCCATAATTTACATACCTGTTTAAAGTATACAATTCAGTGGATTTAGTGTGTTCACAGTGTTGTACATCCACCACCATTTCTAATTCCAGAACAATTTCACCACCTCAGAAAGAAACCACACACCCATTGGCATGACTCCCCATTACCTTGCCCCCAGCCCCAGGCAACCACTAACATCTATCTCTAAAGATTTTTTTTTGTTTTTTCTGGACAGTTCTCATAAATGGAATCACTCAATATTATGGCCTTTTGTGTCAGGCTTCTTTCATTTCATGTGATGTTTTCAGGATTCATTCATGCTGTAGCATGTATCCATGGTATGGATATATCACATTTTGCTTATGCTTTTATCAGTTGATGGACAGTTGGGTTGTTTCTACAAAAAGGCCATTATGAGTAATGCAGCCAAGAACATTTGTGTACCAGTTTTTGAGTTTTCAGTTGTTTGAGTTTCAGGTGTTTTCAGTTCATTTGGGTATATACCAAGGAGTGGAATTGCTGATTCACATGGTAGCTCTATATTCTACTTTGTGAGGAATTACCAGACAGTTTTCCACGGAAGCTGTACCATTTTACATTTCCACTGGTAATTTATGAGGGTTCCAGTTTCTCCACATCCTCACCAACACTTGTTATTTTTCATGCTTATGGCCATCCTAGTTAGTGTGAAGTGGCATCTTATTGTGGTCTTCTCTTCCATTTTTTAAAAAAGAATTTTGACCTACACCACGCAAGGCAGAGACCAGAATCAGTCCCCCTTGGGGAGCAGTCTATGGTTTTGATCATCACCACCTTGGGATGAACATGGCTAGTGAGCTGCAGAGGAGTTGATTAGACTTTTGGGGATGGTTCTGGGCTGGATGTGATACAGGGCAGGTTCTGTCTCTAGAGAAAAGTTCTCATGACCTTTTCAGGTCTAATGAGATTCACATCATCACTTTGGTTTGTTTGAAATTTCTTTGTTTATCCAGTGAATTACAAGTAGAATAAAGATCTAGTTCTAAATTGTCTTTTGGTGGTGAAGTGCTATAGACCATCTCAGACCATTTCTATGATGTACCAGCATCCCCCACATCTCACCTTCTCTTCCTTGGCTTGTCTCTTCCCCAATTCTTAAGAGTTAGCTGTGTTTCTTACTGCATTTGTCTCCTAAGTCATAAGCGTCATCAGCCTTCATTGTGAAGTCATGCATCTCTCGAGACCGAAGCTCCGAGAATGTATTGTGCTCACAGTGGAGGTGGTGTGCCTGTGCTGGATGGTCATTAGTTGTTGACATGTAGTTAGAAAATAGGTAGCAAGTTCCACACAGCCTCACTCTTTGGAACCTTGTTTCTCCTATGGCCTCCCTTTCTACTGTCGTTAATAACATTCTGTTAATGATCCATTGCTCTCTTCACAGGAGAAAATTAGAATCTGTGGAGCAGTTTGTATTCTTTGTCACCTAAATTTGTCTACTTCTGTACATTTCCAATAAGGCTCCACCAGGGCAAGGGAAGATTCCCCACATGTGTATCCCCAGCTGTTTCTGTCATAAAACTTGTATGTGTATAAACCACTATTGACTTTTTGTACCAAAGGAGATACTCAAAGACAGATATCCAAGTCCCCAGCCCTTTATTGCCCTTGGGATACCACGAGGCACAGATATAGGCAGCTGCTGTGTGGCTCTGGAGTTCCTAATTCCCAGATTGTAGCAATGAAGATGTGATCCTGTTGCTCTCTGGACCATAACCTTTTTGGTTACAAAAGGTAAATTTCTGTTTACTGCAGCTGAGCCCCAGGACTAATGCATCACTGCATTAACCCCAGGACACATGCACCAAGTCACTGCAGCCATGCTTGGTCCTGAATCTGTCCTGGAGGGTGGGTCAAAAGGCAAGTGTGGCAGGTAGGATGGTAGGCAGGGAGGGGTGGCAGGGCCTAGCTGACTGAGGACAGACCCAGCAACAATGACAGGAGATTTGAACACCGCACAAGTGGCAGTGCCTGTGGGAGGCGCAAAGTGGAAGGCCCAGCCCCTGCTTAGAGGAGCATGAGGCTGACGGTGCAGTGCAGTAGAGGACACTGGATGGCCATTTGAACAGCTGCGCTCCAGATGAGCCACCTAAGGTGAGTGTTGTGAGAGTCACCATGGGTTTAGAGGGACAAGGTAGTGAGAGGATGCTGCTGACGCAAACAGTTCTCCATGAGATTTGTGTACACTTAAAGTGTGAGAAGCTCGCATGTACTGTCTTTTTCCTTTACATGAATATCAAGTACCAAGAATTGAGTCAGTCAGTCCTCTTGGTTAATGGCACATTAGAACTCTGATTTGAAGTTTTCATTGATTTTGCCCCCAGGATCCACTCCATTCCTTTGCCCCCATGGGTCACTCAAATGTGTTTCATGTATCTTTTAAAATTCAGCACCTTTATAGCATACATTATATCTTCAAATCATAACCATAATGAGGTGTTATCCCCATTTCCTATACCAGAAAAGAAAGGATTGGAAAGGTCCAGTAATTTGCTCAAGGTCAAGCAGGAGTCTCAGACTCTGTCAAGCGTGGGTTACTCACAGCCTTCCCTTTGTCAGTGGGTGGCCATCCTCATCTGCAAAGTGGGCATCACTCCTATCTGCAGGATTCTTGCAAGATCCAACCAAATAATGTGTCTTATTAACAGAGAGTTGGGGCTCGGTGGGTGCTTGCTGCAATTATTACTGAAGTCATATGGGTAGATAAGGGTGGGACTCAAGGACAAGAAAGGAACCTTGGAATATCCCCCGGTGCAGGAAATAAGCATTTATCTGGTGCACACAGTGTGCTAGGCTTCTCATCACATGTAGTACCCCTGACAACCCCAAGGTAAACAACAGCTAGTGGCATTAGTTGAGATGCTGCACATACCCCCTGGGGTGGCAGAATCATGATTGGAACCCATGTCAGTGCTCTTTTCAGTAGAACTGCTGTACCCAGACCTCACATCCTCTCTAGGTGAGGTGCATGGGTCCCTGGGCAAAACCCATTCCAGAAGCTGGGAAACCACGTCAGGACTTGTGTTCTTCATAATCCCCAGGATGGTCTTAAGGCTCCTCAGTCAGTCCTGTTTGCACAGCGTGCCTTATGCTCCTGAGTACTTCCCACCTGCAGCCACAGTGCCCGGAGCACGTGGTTAGGAGGAGCATCTGAAACCACTTGCACAACCTTCATTCCACAGAGGAAGAAACAGGCTCCAGAAGCCCATATGTGACGGGGAGCTCCTAAGAGGCTTCCCTGGGCCACAGGAATGGGCTCAGACTCTGTGCAGGGCTCTGTCACTTGGCCCCATGTGCTGCTCACCTCAGCCTTCGGAGTTCAGTAGGACGGCAGCTACTCTTCCCTATTGACAGGTGAAAAAGCAGGTCCACAGCTGTTGAGTGACTTTCCCAAAGTCACACAGACCACAAATTGTGGCTCCAAGTCCAAGGCATTTCCAGTGAGCACTGCCCAATTCAGTCATGGAGGTCCCTGAGTGACAAAAATATGAGGGACCCCTTCTTTCCCCATCCCAGTTCCCGCAGCTAGGCTGAGAAGAGGAAGGGGCCATACAGGTTCAGCACCCTGGTCAGCGGCCAGCCTCCCTAAAGGCGCTGGAGGAGGCGTTTGGAGCTAGGTCAGGACAGTGTCTGCTGCTTCCTCACCCAGGATGGCCCACTCCTGGGGACAGGCAGGCATCCTGAGAGGAGGGGGTCTGGACCTAGGTTTCTTGCCACCCAGTACAGAGCCCTGCCCTCTCCTCCTCCAGAAGGAAGCACGGGAGCAGTTCTATCATCTAGGTTTCTTGGTTCTCAGGACAGAAATTCCAGTGAGAAGCCTATGAAGAGAGGGATGGCCCAGGGGCCCTCGGCCATGGTGGCCTTGGACAAGTTTGGCTTTCCCCATCTGTAAAATGTAGATAAGGATGGACCCATCTCCCCAAGATCCTGCCTGTGAGAGTCCATGACTAAGTGGGCCATGGGCTGGACTGAGTTCAGTGCTCCCCTAACCTGCCCTCCTCCTCTTCCCCACAGAGCTTCCCAATTTACATGTAAACCACGGGCATCAAAGTGACAGCTGATAGCCCAGGTTAGCCCACAAATGTGCTCTGACTGGCTGCATTTTATTAAATTTGAAAGATGCATGATGGCAGCTATTAAATTTGAGTTTTGACTCTGTTCTTTACCAGTGGTGTGACCTTCGGCAAGTCACTTAATCTGGCTATGCCAAAGCATCCTCATATGTCAAATGGAGGTAGTGATAGGACCCCTCTATAGGATTGTTGTGAGTTTTAAGTGATCTAGTACATGTAAAGACATAGATGAGGGCTTGGCACAGAGAGAACACTATTGTTTAAAAATTGGGTGACTTAATGTGTGTAATAAGTAACTGGTTCATTGCAGTGTACAAACATGAAGTGTTTTCTTTTTATCCAGCTGACCTCTATCAAATACTCCTTTCTTATCTCAACATCTTGGAACCAGCCAGTAACTAACTGGGCACTTTGGTTTTTAAACTCGGTCCAGCCCAGCTTAAACTTTCCAACTCCCAAACTTCCAAGAGGTGGTCTCTCTGGCTTCTTCTGAGGTCTCTTGCTCCTCCAGTGTGGTGGGTGAGGGGGAGGAAGGGAGAAAAGTAAAGTTTCTTCAATGGCCATGATGATGTTGGTGAGAGGAAATTTTGTTTTTTGTTTTTTTGTTTTTTAAGTAACAGAGTCTTTGTTGCCCAGGCTAGAGTGCAGTGGCATGGTCAAAGCTCACTGCAGCCTTAAACTCCTGGCCTCAAGTGATCCTCAAGATGGAGTCTTGCTATGTTGCCCAAGCTGGTTTTGAACTCCTGGCCTCATGTGATCCTTCTGCCTCAGCCTCTGGAGTAGCTGAGATTACAGTCACAAGCCACTATGCCTAGCTACAGGTGTTCTTACTCTAATTCATACTAGGGTTTTGGGTTTGGTTTGGTTTGGTTTGATGCTGGGGTTTTCAGTAGATTATATGGATAATTTAGGGGTGGTGGCGAGTGCTTTGTCCTGGACCCTCAGAGAGGAGTGGGCATCTCTTTCCTATCTAAGAGGCTCACAGCCCATCTCTTTGACGTAGTATGCTGGGCTGCAGTCACCTGTGCCACCCACAGCTCAGCCTCCTCTCACCTCGTTGCATCAGTGCTTGGAGCCCCAAGAACACTGGGGTCCTCTACCTACCTACAAGGGCCTTAGGACACTGCGAGGGGAGGTAGGACTGTCCTTCCTCCTCTCTAATCCCCAATACCACCATCCCTTCAAGTCAGCGTGGGCTGTTCCCATGGGGGCCTTCCCACCTCAGGAATTCTCTGGTCAGAAATAGACTTCATCTTCATGTTCACAAATGCTTCTGAGCTCCAGAAGATACATTTCAAGCCCTCTCAAGAATACCCTCCTTACATTTTTCATCTGTTCAGTGCAGTATCTCCAAAACCTAGCACAGAGTGCTCAAATCTTTGTTGAAAGAATGAATAAAGGGTGCTTGGATGGGTAACACTCAGGTAGTCCACAGGCCCTGCAGCTTAGCCCTGCAGCTGGGAGGCAGGCATCAGTCCCCTTCTTAAGTGATTTAGTAAGTCCTGGGCAGGGGGAAGGGTGTGGAGCTCTGGTCCTAGCAGGTGGCATCTCATTGGACACTCCCTTGTCCTCAACCACCATTCTCAGGCAGCGGGATAATCCCTTTCAGCATTCTTTTACCCACACAAAGGTCCAGCAGTCCAGCTGCTCTTGAAAATTCAGGAGTTCTGGTAACCCTGAGCCCATCCACCACAGGGCATCAGCCAGCCGGAATTGAAGCAGACCTCCCCTTTAATCCTGCCGCTGTGACAGCCACCTGCTTAGTTTGTTAATGTCACCTGCCGAGCCCTGCAGGCATTTGCACTTGGGTCCCTGCTTTAATCTGATGAGGAAGGGTGGGGACTGTCAGGAGGAGAGTCAGCAGTAGTAACAACTCTCCTGTGGGTGCCTAACCCCCATGAGTGACTTCAATAAAATGAAATGCGGACACGAAAAGGAATCAAAAAGAGAGGAATAGGGGGAGATTGGAGGAAGAGAAGAAAGATGAGATGGGCGAGAAATGGCTTTTGCTAAATGCCCTTGGCCCTAAGTCAGTACTGGCCCAGACACTGAGCTACCCGGGAAGAGGTTGGCATGGAAGCCGCCTTCTTCCTCTGCCCTCCCTGCTCCCCTGGGGCCAGCTTTTCCTTCCACTCACTAACCTCCCTGTCAGCCCAGGAGAGCAGCAGCCGCCACCTTGACCTTGGTGCCTCAGAGTCCAAGTAGGGACAGGTTGTTGAAATGAAGTACCTGGAGCTTGAGGTCATGTCCTCTGGCTGCAGCAGGATCTCTGAGAGAAGGGTTGGGGGTAGTGAAGTCCACAGTCCCATGGACGGGCCTCCCCAGTGCCAGTGTCACCCCTAAAGTGCATGACATCAGAAGATTCTTCTTGCCACCCACATCTGCAAGCAATTGTAGTGGCTGACAGTGACTATATGTGTGCTATACATGTGCTATACATTGTCTGTGTGTGAACAGAGTCTTCATAATGGCCCTGTGACTTCAGTACTGTGGTTGTCCCCATTCTATAGATGATAAAATGCTGAGGCATGCCCTTCAGTATGCCTCATCCCACACTCCAGCCCAGAATGCAGACCTCCCACCCCCACCAACCC
>NW_012102099.1:3333400-3343492 GCF_000951045.1 Mandrillus leucophaeus
CCCACCACCACCACAGTGCATGCCAGGCTGTGTAGGCCTCTGAGCCTCTGCTTATGCTGTTCCTCTGCCCTGAGTGCCTTTCCTTCTCTCCACTCTCTCTTCACACTGGTACTGCCTCGTTGTTTTAAGATTCCCATTAGACACACCCTTCTTTCCTGGAAGAAGGGTGACGCTTTCTGACCCCAGTTCAATCAGATCTCTCCTCCACACACAAAGCCCACTGTGCATGACCATCAAGCAGCAATCACTGCCCTGTTTCCCAGACAGCCCGTGACCAACTCAAGAGCAGGGTCTGTGTGTACCCTACAGCGCCTAGCTCAGGGAGGAATGCAGATTGTGTGTGAATGAATGAATGAACAAACGAACACGAATAGCTAACATCAAGCAATTATGGGGTGCCAGGCACCGTGCTAAGTGCTTTACAGGTATTTTATTTTCTGCTCACCACAGCCTTATGGGGTTATTAGCACTACCCTTTTACAGATGAGGAAACAGGCTAAGAGGCATTAAACTACAACCAAGCAGCCAGGCAGTCCCACTCAGCTGACAGACCATCCTCAGTGCACCTCCTCTGTAAGGGACTCTGCCTCTGACAAGCCCTCTGAGATTTGAGTAGGGAGAAAGCTCAGAATCACTTGGCCCTCTGGGAGGAGGAAGATGGTCATCCTGCAACCCTCTGCACCGTTTAGGTGTCCTGGTCCTGTCCATTTGCTCATGGAACAGCTTGATCTAGAAGAGAAATAATGTGGCGAAGAGGGTTTTTGGGCCAAAGACAAGAAGATACCACAGGGCCAGGGTTGTTACTGTCTTTAGCCAGGCTCTGGCCATTGGGACATTGGCTCCCCTCAAAGCGGGGATTGGAAGCTTGGGGAGTCTCTTGGCTAAATCCTACCCATCTCCACTATGCTCCATCCCTAAGATATCCAACACCTGACCAGTAGATGCTAACATACCATCACTGACAAGAAGCTCCCTACCACTCCAGCCCAGATCTCAGCAAGTTTCTCTTTCTCTAGCTGAAATGTACCTCCTGGGGACCATCAAAAGGAGTCCATTCTCCAGGAGAGACCAGCAGGCCCAGATGGAGGGCCTCCCTGACTTTGTGAGTGCTTCCTGACAGAACCTGACACAGAACCCCATTTCCTGTGGCTTCTTAATAATGCCTCCCTTCCCCCCGCTACTCCTGCCCCTTCAAAGCTCTCCAGACCCAGAGTACCAAGCTCTCAACTTCGGAAAGCCCTCTGCTTGTGTTCTCTGATCCCCTAGCTTTCAGAGAAGACAGAGTGGGAAGGTTTCCAATTTTCCTCTGGTAGACCAGAGAGATGGAGTCATTTGCCTAAAGGCCCACAGGGAGAACGGGTGACCAGCAGGACCTAGTTCTCCTGGTTCCCAGCCCAGGACCACACAGTCCCCGCCAGAAATGCCAGGACAGAAACGCTTCTGGACATCTCTCCCCATCCTGCTAAGGGTGCGGGGAGCAGGAAGAATACAGAGAAACCAGCTTCACCTGGGGAGGAGAAACTTGATTGTTGCTGTGAGGTTGGCATCCTGGGAACTGCAAGGCCTATGGCTGGTGGAGAAACAGAAAATATCGTCAATCATCCAGAGGATGTCCTGGCTTTACAAGATAGGTGTCCTTGGCCTCTGGGCTAGGTCGGACAAGAGAAAGGTAGGGGTGTGTGTGTGTGTGTGTGTGTGTGTGTACGTGCATGCGCATGTGTGTGCTCATGCACATATGCACGTGTTTGTGTATAGATATGTACATACAGGGAGGACATTTTAAAGAGAATCCCAGGGAAATTAATGCTTATTCTCAAGGAAGGGAGCAATAATGGTGGAATCTCAGGCAGCTGGCGTTTTTGGCTGGGAGATGCCTGAGGTAAGTGAGTAGATGTGATCATGGATACTGGGGTTCTAAAGGGCCAGGCCTGGGCACTCAAGGTCCTTGGATGGGAAGAATCCAGTTGGTTTATCTCACAGGCCCCTAAACAGCCAGCAAATGTCTCCCAGGTCTAGCTGGCACCTGGCTATGTCCCAACAAGGTTAGGGGAGAAGGGTCTTCATGAGGGAGACCCCTCTAACCCTTCCACATAAAGCCCTACCAAGGCCCAGGGAGAGGAAGGCAAATGGGTTCCCAAGTTCCCAGCTGCAGGGTCCAGTGACAAAATCAGCGCCTCTGAGGCATGTGATCCTTTGCACAACCGATCATCACCCCTAGAGAGGGCTCCAGGAGTTTGAAAAGGAGCCATGGGCCTTCTGGGTCCTGCATATGGCTCTGCAGCACCGGCAGGTATAGGAAGCTTTTGTTACATGTATTCATCCACTCATTCAACAATGAGCACCTATAATGTGCCAAACATGTTTCTAACACTGGGAGTACAGCAAGAACCAGTTAGACCTAAATTCCGGCTTTCATGGAGCTTGCAGTCCAGTAGGGCAGGTCGTGGGTGGGAAAGACAAGTACAAGGCTCAGCCTGCTGGGTCGTGATTAGTGATCAGAGAAAAATAAGGCCGCGAAGGAGAAAAGGGAATGAAGTGGGGTGGGGTACAATTTTAAATATGGTGTTCAGCAAAGGCTTCACTGAGGAGGAGATATTTGAACAAAGCCCCTAAGGAGGTGAGGGAGTGGGCCTTGCAGATATTGAGGGGAAGTACCTTCCAGGCAGAGGAAACAGCACGTCTGAAGTCCCTTGGATGTGAGCGTGCCCAGTAAGGTTGAGGAATGGTCAAGAGGCAAGTGTGGCTGGGGTGAGTAAGCAAAGGGGTAAAGGGTGAGAGATAAGGTCAGAGAAGCACAGGGGCCCAATTGCTTAGGGCCTTGTAGGCCACTGTGAGGGATGAACCCCGGTTTGGGGTTACCTGAAGCTTATGCAGTCCGGGGGGGCATCTTCAAGATAGATAAATCAATTCAGGGCCTTGGAAGGGGCTTGTGGAGAGAGGCCCGGACACTTAAGCTTTGCCAGTCTTGCTATAAATCTGCCACTGGTTGTGGTGAGAATTTTGGCTTTTGCCTGGAGAGGGAGCCATAGGAGAGTTTTGAGCAGAGGAGTGGCATGACCTGACCACCCTCTGGCCTTCCTCTGGCTGCTGAGTGGAGGATGAACCTGGTGGTGGGGCGGCGAGGAGGGGAGGAGAAGCGGGTAAGAGAGAAAGCCAGAACACCAGTGAGCAACCCCGGACTGGCAGTGACAGCCGAGGGTGGACAGCGATCAGATTCTGAAAGTGGACCTGACAAGATGTGCTGATCTGGGATGTGAGGTGTGATAGAAGAAAAGCATAAGGGTTGGCCACAGCGTTTGAGGCCTAATCCAGCTATCCCCAGTTGAGGTGGGGAGGGACAGCATCATCATTCCTGGACCTTATACTATGCAGTTCTCCATTTTATCTGTAATCTGCACCACCACCCTGAGGCAGAGCTTTCGTTAAACCCACTTCACAGGTAGAGAAATCCTGACTCAAAGAAGTGGAGTAACTTGCCCAAGGTCACACAGCCAGTAAGTGGCAGAGCCTGGATTCCAACTTTAGTCTTACCAATTCCAAAATCGGTATCTGTTCTGATGCACCAGGAAAAGCAAGGTTTGGGGCCCTAGGAGCGGGTTGGGTGGGAGAGGCAGTTGCTGGAGGAGAGGCACATTTCAGGAACCACAGGGGCCCCTGGGATGCTGCAAAGACAGTTCTCAGCACCCTACTCCGTGTTCCTAATCACCTCCTTCTTAAACCTGTTTCTGATCCACCAGCTGGCAGATCTCAGCTGTAATCATGGGAAAATGTTTTTGTCATCTCTCAAGCTTTCTTAATTCACTGACAAGGTAATAACTGCCTTGGTCCATTATACACATTTTCTAAAGGAGTTTCAACATTAGAATGCAAAGCAGACTTCTCTGCCTTAGAAAAACCTGAGATTCCTGGGATTTAATCATCAAACAGATTTAGCCCCTAAATCTGTTTGATGATTAACATCAAACATTTCATAAGAAAAAAACAAATGGCAATGTGGCCAGCGTGTCCAGGCCACCCAAATGTGTCTGATTTCTCCCCTAAATAAACTCGTTGCATTTAAACTGATATGAACTGATGGTCCCAGATGCATTCACTCAACAGGTATGACAGATCATTAGTATCCAAATGAGTCTGCCACCATCACAGTAATCCATATGACTTGGTTGATATTTTTATTATTATCATTATGGATTGAAAAGCCTTAGCCCATGATTTGGGATGTCCAATCCTCTGTAGTTTACTTAGAACAGCTCATGCCACGTTCTGTGGCTGTGCCTGCTTGGAGCCTGGGAGAAAGCGACACAACAGCGGAAGCCTAGGACTTGTCAGTATTTTACCATCTTGGAGCTTTGCTCTTTTCAAACCACACCCCTTCAATACCACAACAAAAATCTGGGAAGCCAAGATAAACAACCCTTGTCCCTTCCAGCCTTCCTCTAGCTCTCAGCTCTTGGTAAAACCTACCAGTAGGAGCAGATATTTGATCTGTCATAGAAGCTGTGATATTACACTCCCCAGATGTTCAACTCACTGGACTGAAGGCTCAAGTTACAGCTCATCAGGGCCTCTCTACCCTACAGACTCCATGGCCACCCCGCCCTCCCATCCCCAAGAAACAGGATCCTCGGCCCATGTGGCCAACTGAGATGGAGTAAGTAGGACCTACATTGGGCAGGGGATTCACTAAAATGACTCCTGTAGGGTCTCTACACCAGTGGCTTAGAAGGCATGTGCTCTCGAAGCCCTCTGGGGCCATTCAGACTGAAGGATGCCTCCCCACAGTCCTCAAACACCTGTGTCTTCTTGCCCCAGGGCCTACTTCCTTTCCTTATCAAGAGTTTAAAGAGAGTCTGCAGGAACCTAGAAACATTTCATAAGAAGAAAACAAATGGCAATGTGGCCAGCATGTCTAGGCCACCCAAATGTGCCTGATTTCTCCCCCGAATAAACTGTGGCTTCACTTTACTACTATATGGGGGAGATTAAGGTTACAAATTCAACATAAAAAATTTTTTTTCCTGCTATCCAAATAAGGTCAGGAGCAAGAGACATACTATTGAGAAGGTGATCAAGGCCTGCATCATGCCCACAGAAATACAATAAAGCCCTCACCCTTTCCTGTGTAAAAGATCCTTCTTGCCCAAAGAACTGGGGAATATTGTGCACTTGGCTTTGTAAAAATGTGTCACTGCAGGAAATTAGACCCCAAGACGAAAACCAGGCTGTCGCAAACTTTGAACTGAACCCAACCCCACCAGGGAGCTCTTTCCTGAGACCATGAGAGCTGCTGGCTGTGGTGGTTCCTGAAGTCAGGCCAGAAAGTGGCAGGGAGAATGGTTAGTGCCTGGTGGATGCCTTCCTCCCCTGGAGGGGTGACTGGAGACAGAGACTGGGTTCCCATTCCCAGGGAAGAACTAGAGGGACCTCAGGGGTCATCCAGTCCAACCCCCTCACTTGAAGGCAGGGCAACTGAGGCCTGGTGAGGGTAGGATCACAGTTTAGTCAGTGGGGGTACTGGGGGTCACTCTGGTGCTGACTTTTCCCCTCATCATGAAGCCACCTCCCACCTTAGATGGTCAGGGCTGAAAGGGACCCCTCAACACCCTCACTCAGCCGATAAGGACAGAAGAGGTCCCTCACTCCCAAGGCATGAGGGAACGAGATGGGCAACCTTTCAAACAGCTCCCGGTCTTCAGAAATGCCAAGAAACCTCATCCTCCAAGAGCAGCGGTTTCCAAACTTTTGTATTTTTAGCAGCAGAAGCCATCCTCCAAACAAAACCGTATGCAAAACCTCAGCTACAAAACAGACCAGTGGGCTGCTTGCCCATGTGGGGCATGGGCTGGGCCCCGAGCTCTCCCTCCAGTACCCAGTACTTCTTCCACAAGCCCCTATGTGAGCTCAGTTTGAAACCCCAGGCCTTGGCGGGGGGGCGGGTGTGGGGAGATCTTGTGGCACTGGAGCTAAAGCAGCCAGATAAGGTGGGAGTACTTAAGACCTCTGGAGGGTGTGGCTAGTCTCTGAGACCTGGACAACTTCATTCTCCACCAGGGCCTGGCCCCCATCCCCATTGAGCTGTCTCATGCGCAGGTTAATGGAGCCATAGGTCTTCCTGGAGCCCCTGCCGGGGACGAAGGTCCTCCGGCGGTACAGCTCGCCCTTGCACAGGGAGACCATGAGCAGCACCGACAAGAGCATGCCGCCCACCGTGAGCAGCCCCAGGCCTGCGATGATGCACTTGTCCAAGTGGGAGCCTAGGCGGGCGTAGTACATTTCTAGTCGTTCCATCTCTCGCGCTGTCACTGTGTCCGGATTGACTCGAGCCTCACGGGGGATGGCGTATGCTGTCACCACCAGAAGAATCCCACTCACCAGGAAAACAAGGGCGGAAACAAAGCCATAATCCACCGGGCGACTCACGGGCTCCAGGCCTGGCCCCTCCTCTGAATGCAGGGACAGATCATCCCGTTGGGATCGGGGCAGTGAGGAGACACCCCCAGAGGGACTGGGTGAGCTGCCCAGTCTCGTGTTCCCAGGGTTCTGGAAATGGGTCTCGTGCTCCTCTGAGGAGAAGCAGGCATTCTCCACACCCTCCCTGGATGGGGCCACCGGGCCCAGGGGAGCTGATCTCCTTGGGGCTTGAGGACCATTGCTCAGTGTCTTCAGTTCCAGACCAGGGGGAGATGCCATTGGGAAGGAGGGCCCCAGCTCATCCCTTGGCCCCTTGGCAGCTGGAAGAGAAAACAGAAAGTCAGTTGAATGTAGCAACCTCTCCCTGTTGTGGAGGACATCACACCAGTCCCCAAGCACATGAAGGTGAGTCAGGCACGATTCCCACTTGGGGGTGTCTGCCAGACAGAGGGGAAGACAGGGAATAAGACAATGACAGAACAGTGTGATCCGGGCCCAGATCCCACTCCACCACCAGCTGGGGTATGGCTGTGGGCAATTCACTAATCCTGTCTTGGCTTCAGTTTCCCCACCTATAAAATAATCCTACTACTCCCCTCTAGTTCACAAAGCTGGAGTAGGATTGAGATAACCTATGCAAAGTGCTCAGAACCCTGAGTGCTCAGTGTTAGCGATGAGCTCCTATTACGATGGAGGGAATGTAGATAGCGTGAACATCAGGCTCAAATCCCAGCTTCACCACTTGAGCTTGGGCAAGTGATGTGACCTCTCCAGATTCGGTCTTCTTCTTATCTGTAAAATGGTAATGAATAAAATGCCTCCCTCATGAGGCTGTTGTGAGGATTTCATAAAATAGTGCATGCAAGACCCTGGCCAGTGCAATCCATGAACCTTGTTGTATGAGGGAAGGATGACAGAGGTGGGGGAGGGGGTAGAAATGCAGAAGTTGTGGGAACAGAGGAAGGGAAGTTTCTGGGAGTTGGTGGCATTTGAGCCAGATCTCAGAAGATGAATTGGATATTTCCCAGCAATGGAAGGTGATGAGGGCATTCTGGAAAGGGGAACAGACTGCCTCAGAGGCCAGCTGGGGCCGGCTCACAAAGGACTCTGAAAGCCAGGCCAAGGAGCCTGAGAGCCATGCGAGCTGAGGAGCTGGAGCGGGAAGTGCTGACATCTGCCTCGGCTTCAGAAGAAAGGAGGACTGATGGGATGGGAGTGGGCAAAGTGGAGGACGGGGGTCCAGCAAGGAAGCCAGCAGGTTGGGGATGGCATGGCTGAAAGGGCCAAGAGGAAGGGGCAGACTGGAGAGCCATGACTAGGTCAAAGCCAAATGCTTTTATGTAAACAAAAGGGTGGGGACCTGGACTAGGACCACAGGAGGGGAAGCAGGAGGGAGAGGTGAGAAGAGGGACACTGTCTGTGCTGCAAAAGGACTTACCCCACCCAAGAACCTGAACACACACCCACCCAGACACAGACAGCACATGTGCATTCCCGCTGAAGGATACTGACTGACAGCCCGGGGACCATATTTGGCTGACAGAAGTTTTGCTTTGTTTTGTTCCTGGCCTGTTCATTTGTTTTTGGTGAATTAGTTGCAAATGTATAAAAAGCAAAAGATTTTAGATTTTACATTTTAAATGTTGGATTCCTGGCTTCTCCTGCAAAATGAAAGAATCTGGCCACTTTAGGCCCCCGTTCCCTTATAACACTCACCTGGAGTTGGCAATCGGGGCTCTTAGATCTAGCCTCTCCCTGGCAGGTCCTACCTCAGCCCCCTTCCTTGCCTGGCATGTGTCATTCCTGATCCACAGCAGAACTGCATCATTCTTTGTATATACTGATGGCCTGAGGGCACATGCACATACACTCAGAGCCCTAGGCACACAAGTCCACGGGCTACAGAGACCCCCAGGTGCAAAGTGGCTCGCATGCTCCAGTGTGTCTACACACACATACATGCACACACACATGATTCTCTGCATTCTCATGTTGGAGTTTATTCTCCAGTGCACTGTGGTTCTCTCTCTGTCTGTCTCTCTCTCTCACTCTCTCTCTCTCTGTGTGTGTATGTGTAAATATGAGCAAATGAAGTGAGGATGAATGGAATGAATGAATGAAACTCAAAGAGCCTCAGTGCAGGAAGACATGTTTTTCAATCTTTCTGACCTTCCTGTCAATATGGACTAGCATCAGACACCTCCTCTTAGCACATATAGGGCCTTTCATGTGAGTACAAAGCTCCTTTCCCTTTACAACCCGTTTCTATCACTACATCTCTCTTTCCAGAGTCCCATTTTAGTAAATGTTTACCAAGCACCTACTAGCTGTTAAGCCGTGTACCCGACACTTCACGCAGGAGTATCTCATATCACCCTCCCCAGCCCCACGATCCGGAATTACTGTCTCCATTTACATGGCCAAGATCCCATGGCCTGTATGGGAGGGTGGGACAGGAATTGAATGCAGGTTCCCTAAGAATTATTATCACGTACAAACCTGCAAACTCATACCCCTGTGCTGGTGGCATCACTCCACCAGCCTTCCCTGGCTCTGCATCCCTCACTCATAGACCCTTCATTTTATCTGGCTGTTTAACAGCAACCGTGAGCACCTTGAGAGCAGGGATAAGTTTCAGTTCCATCTGGGTCCCCAGCCTGGGCCCAGACTCCTCTTACTTTTCCAGTGAATAGACAGAAAAAAAAGATGTGTTTGTTGGTTGGCTTTTTACTCTTAGCACCAAAAACATTTTCCTGAGTGCCCAGCCACAAACAGGTACCAGCAGTGGGTGCCATGTGGGTGCTCAGAAGTGGCCCCCAACCACACCCTCAGCACCTTCCACCCAACTCAGCTCCTGGAGTGGCCCAGGAACCCCTTTCCCAGACTGACATGTTGATGCCTCCATAACCTGGAAGAAATCTGGGGCTCCCACATTCTGGGAGCAGGGCACTCCTTCATGCTGCAGGACCCCAAAACTTTTTTCTTAGGATGCCACAGTGAGAGGGCAGAGAAAAAAGAGGATTCCTCTCACCCAGAGTTAGGACATCTCTCTGTTTCATGCACAGGTTCAGAGATACTCACCAGTTACACAAAGGCCGTGCCCAATTACCCAAACAGAAACAGAAACACACCAACTGACACAGCTGCTCCTGCCCACCGTTCACACCCCACGACCCCACCAGTCACTAATTTCATCTGCAGTCAGACAGGTCCTGAAAGGAACACTCCAGTTCCACACTCACTCCCCCAGCAGCTGTTCCCACAGCAGTACCCACAGACACCCAGAAGCCACGTAGTGTGACCCTCAGATCTTCCGGCCACACGATTACCTATACCCTGGGAGGGGGCAGGACTGGTCACACGCACGCGCGAGTACACACACACACACACACACACACACACTCTCTCAAGTGCCCCTGGGAGTAAGATTCAAGCCAGATCCACCAAGACCCGCAGGGGCCCAATACCCCACCCATCGCGCGCACAGACACCCGGAGAGAGGGACGCACAGCGGCTGTGGATGAAGCTTCACAAAACCCAATCGATAGACACACGCACGAGTTGTACACAAAGCCTTGGGGCGCGTAGATACGCACACGCAGGTCCACGCTGTTGTACCCAAAGTTGCGCGCAGAAAGCCCCAGCACGCCGGCTGCCCACTGCGCCCGCTCCCGCCGGCCC
>NW_012102099.1:3344425-3377104 GCF_000951045.1 Mandrillus leucophaeus
TAGGACCCCGGGTCCTCTCTGAGGTCCTTAGGTCGGGACAGTCTCCTCTGGCGCTTGCGGCTCCATGGCTCAAGGGCGCCACCTGAAGGCTGCGAGAAAGAATCTGACGAGCCCCCTCCCCCTTTTCTCTGAAATTTTTTCTCTGTGGGACACTGGAGTGCCCCGCCCAAGAGGGGTGTTCTCTTGGGGGCATAGCCAATGGCCAAACACACCCTCACCCTCCAAGGCCCAGTTGTGGGGCCTCTTCTCCTGGAACCCCTCCCTGGGCACACACACCCACTCATCCCAGGGGCCCCTCCATCTGGGCTCTCCTTTTGCCTGCACTGTTTGCTTTGATCTCTGACGGTCGTGATTTTGTTTAAGGGTCAGCCTCCTCCATCGGATTAGCAGCTCCTGGAGAACAGGACCCGTGTCTGATCGCCTAGAACGACCTAGGTGGGTGTGGGTGAACAGGCTGTGAATAGGAGTGACTTTCACTTACTTCCTTTACAGAGCTGGGCTGGAGTTAAGATGAGTCGAGTGAAGTGCCTAGAGTACCAAATTCAAGGAGACATTTCCTCTTTGGGTAACACACGCCAGCCCCAGAGAAAGCTTTGGTCTGAATCGTGCAGGTTCAGGGAAGACACGGTGACCAGCTGAATCGTGTGGCCTGGGGTAGTACCTTCTGGCCTCTGAGCCTGTGTCCACTTCTGTCCATGAGGAACGGGAATGTGCAGCCTTCAAGGGCTGTGGGAGGGCCAGCAAAAGTTGGCCATGTGGAAGGACAGGCAAATGAGAATGCCATGTCCTCCTCGGCCACCTCATGAGTGGAACCTAACCTGTCCTCCTCCAAAGTTCTGTGCAGTCCTCACCAACCAGGAGACTGGAAGTCACCCTGGATGATGGATGCCTGTGCCTTCAAGACCAGCATAGCCTAGCCCTGGGCAGGTCCACCAGGGCTGGGAAGGCCTCCGTTTCCTCCCAGTCTGGCAGAAGCCTGGCCTGTTGTTAGAGACTTCAAAGGGATGCTAGCCCTGGCACCACACTCTTGTTCAAATCCCAGCTCCACCCCCACAGCTGGCTGCCCTGGTGTAAAGGACTCCCCTCCTGGAGCTCGGTTTCCTCCTCTGTGAAATGGATGTGGGAAGCTTTATGGGAATGAGATGAAATACCTCCCTTAAAGCACTCACTGTTCCTTCCCTCAGTCATGCGCTGTCCAACCTCAGCCTTTGCGCTGGCTGTTCCTTCTGCCTGGGATGTTTTTCTTTCTGATATTTCCCGCCCTCACCCACTTCCCTCACTTCCTTCAAGTCTTTGCTCAAATGCCACCTTCTCAGAGACACCATTCCAGGCCCTCCTTTCAAAAATAGCAGTGCCCCAGCACTCTTTACTCCCTCACTCTGAATTTTTCTCTACAGCATTTACCAACTGACATTAGTTTCTGTCTGCTTATTGCCACCTCCACTAAAAAGTAAGTGCCAAGAGAAGAGGGTTTTTGCCTGTTTCCCTCCCTGCAGTATCCCCAGACACTAGAAAAGGGGCTACCACCTGGGAAGCTCTGGATAAGTGCTCATTTGAATAAAGAACAGAGAAAATGGGCAAATATTATACACTAGTCAGCTAGGTAGACTCCATCCCTACACTCAAATAGCTCATATTCTAGTGGGAGAAAAGGATAAGTAAATGTAACATTGCAGTTATAGTAAGTGCTACAAAATAAAAGTATACAGTGCAAGCCTCAAACAAGGACGCCAACCTAGTCTTGGGGATAGGAATGGCTTCCTGTAAAAGTGTGGGTTGAGCTGAGATCAGAAGGATGAGTAGAAGGCAGCCAGGTAAAGAGTGGAGGAAAGAGAAGTCCAGCAGAGGGCCTAGCATAGGTGAAGAACTTGGGGTAGAAGGAAGTGTGTGATGAGTTTGAGAGCTGAAGGAGACCCATGTGGTTGTCATGGAGGGCTCGATAAGGAACGTGGTAGGAGACGAGCCTGGAATTACCAGGTCAGGTCACTGCAGAGCCTTGCAGGTGAAGGAATTTGTTCTTTATCCTCAGAGCAGTGGAGAGCCTCACTGGTGAATATAAGTAAAGGATTAACAAAACCTTTTCCTCTTTTGCATGAGAATTTGACCTTTGGAAGCTCTGTTTCCTAGAAACAGATAAACATATGTCTGCTATGTTACTAAGCAACATTGCTTCTGATAAAAATGACCCCTGAGGAGGAGGCTAGAACAGATTAGAATTGGAGATACCAGAATGAACTCATGTTTAGCTTAATATAGATGCAGATGATTACATATAGAAAGTTATATATACACACACACACACACACACACACACACACGGGCTAGTATACACACATATATTTCCTTGCTGTCAGGCGAGAGGGCTTAGTAGCAATGATACTCCATAGCAACAAGCACACGTAGCACTGAAATTTGGTTTCTAATACCATTCTCCAATAAAAGGATCCAAGCCTCCTTGGAGAAGTTGCTGTTTATAGGACTTGGGCAGGAAATACTACAAGATGAGCCTGGAGCATCTGATAGTGCCAGAAAGTAAAGAAATGCTACACGCACACACTCTACACACACACTACACATACCTACTACACACACACCACACACACCACACACACTCTACACGCTACACACACACTACACAACACACACTCTACACACCACACACCACACACACACTACACACACCACACACATGCTGTACACACACTATACACACATACTACACAACACACACACTCTACACATACCTACTACACACACACCACACACGCCACACACACTACACACACACTCTACACATACCTACTACACATACACACCACACACACTACACAACACAAACACTATACACACACAATACACACACCACACACACTACACCACACCACACACACACTTTACACACACACTACACACCCACACACTACACACTACACACACTACACACATGCCACACACACACTCTACACACACACTACACAACACACACTCTACACATACCTACTACACATGCCACACACACTACACACATTACACACACTACACACTACACACACCACACACATACCACACGCACACACCACATGCACACACCACACGCACCACACACACACACCACACACACTACACACACACATCACATACATACACTACACACACACACACCACACACTACACACACACCCCACACACATACACACACACCACACATACACACACACACAAATGGTGGAGGTAGGAGCTAACTGAAAGAGCTCCCAATGGCCAAAGCTGGAAAAATTTAAGTGACAAAATAAATAAGGTAATATTGGAATGTAACAAAAAGTATGGAAATAAATATCTCCAAGTCCATACCGATAAAAATAACTGAACAAACAGGTGGAAAAGATAAATCTCCCATGCAGAATTCCAAATTCTGTAGGTAGATAACTCAGTCCTCGAGGAGGGGAACTATAACTCCCCATTTTGAAAGTGTGAGTTGCACATCATGATTCCTTTTCCAAGGGTGTTTTATGGAAAGCGCTGGGGTGGCGGGGCAGGGGTAGGGCGGTGTGAAGTAACTTTACAGTGGAGAAACTGACAAACCTGATGACCTCAGCCAGGTGATGAAAGTCAACTCCAACAGTCAAATCAGGTACCCTGGATATGATGTGGCACAAATGGCACTTTACCTCTGTTGTCTTCCGCCCCAAAACCCATAGCTGTAATCTAATCATCAGATAAACATCAGACAAATCCCAATGAAGAAAATTCTACAAAACATCTGACTAGTTCTCCTCAAAAGGTTATCAAAACAAGGAAAGTCTGAGAAATTGTCACAAACAATAGGAACCTAAAAAGACATAACAACTCAATGTAGTTGGTACCCTTGATGGGGCACTGGAAAAGAAAAAGAAAATTATGCAAAAACTACAGAAATCTAAATAAGTATGGACTTCAGCTAATAACAGTGTATCAGTATTGGTTAATTGTAACAAATATATCATACTCATGTAAGATGTTAACAGTAGGGGAAAGTGGGTATGGGGTTGATATCCTTTGGATGTTTGTCTCCTCCAAGTCTCATGTTGAAATTTGATCCCCAGTGGTGGACTTTGGGCCTGATGGGAGATGTTTGAATCATGGCTCTGTGCCATCTCCACGGTAATAAGTGAGTTCTCACTCTGTTCGTTCACTAGAGAACTGATTGTTAAAACAAGAGCCTGGCACCTTCCTCCCCTCTCCCTCTTGCTCCCTCTCTTGCCTTGTGATGTCTGCCCCTCTTCTATTTCTACCATGATTGGAAGCTTCCTGAAGTCCTTACCAGAATCAGGTGCTAATGCCGTGCTTCTTGTACAAGCCCACAAAACCATGAACCAAATATTAATAAACCTCTTTTCTTTATAAATTACCCAGCCTCAGATATTCATTTCTTTTCCTTCCCTCTTTCTCCTCCTTCTTCTTGTTCTTTCTTCTTCTTTTCTCTTCTTCTTCCTCTTCCTCTTCTTCTTCTTCTCCTTCTCCTTCTTCCTCTTCCTCTTCTTCCTCTTCCTCTTCCTCTTCTCCAACTCCTTCTTCTTCAGAGATAGGGCCTCATTCTGTCACCCAGGCTGGAGTGCACTGGCAGTATCATAACTTACTGCAGCTTCGAACTCCCAGGCTTAAACGATCCTTCTACCTCAGCCTCCTAAGTAGCTGGGACTAGGTGTGCACAACCAAACCCGGCTAATTTTTTTCTTTTTCTTTTTTTTTTTTTTTTGGTAGAGACAGTCTCACTATGCTGTCCAGGCTGGTTTTGAACTCCTGGGCTCAAGCAATTGTTCCTCCTCAGTCTCCCAAAGTGCTGGAATTACAGGCATGAGCCACTGTGCTCTGCCTAGGTGTTCTTTTATAGCAACACAAAATAGACTAAGAACAGCGATATATGGGAACTCTCTGTATCATCTTCCCATTTTTGCTGTAAATCTAAAACTGTTCTAAAAAAATAAGTTGCTGTTGATGATGCTTTTAAATACCCCTGAGAGATAACTTGCATCTGGGCTGGAGGGAACTATAAATACCTGGTGGGAAGTCATACTTTTGGCATCCTGAGCATAGTGATTCATGTAACTGGACAGGTCCAAAGACATTGGCTCCTGTGGGACATGAAACTTTTAAGTCAGGATCGTTCCTGCACCCACCTGATGGGGATTTCATCTGGCATCTGAGTGGTACTGCTCTGCCGGAAGAAGCAAAGATTCCTGCCAAGAAGAGCACTGAGTGCTGTGCTAGCAAGTGAAAGTTCTTGTGCTATATCCTTCAGAGTAGGTCAATGCCAAGTGTGGTCATTTGCTGAACCTGAGTGTGTAGTTGAACCTAAGAAGACTCCCTTGTGGACATGGCAGTGGGTGACAAGCGAGGGAGTGATGTGAGTAGATTTGTACTGTGAAAACATTCTCCCTCTGGCTACTCCCAGGTGCAAGGGGACAAGAGAGAAAACAGATCATGTGAGAGATTATCATGGTCATGTTGGCACACAGAAAGTCCTCAACCAGATAGCTGTAATTATGTATCTGTGGAGCTGTGTGATCTGTGCGAGACAGAATGAGGACTTCCTATAGGAACATTAAGAGCATCACTTAGTCTGCAATGTTCCAAAAGGTAGTGGTATATAACATAATTTTAGGTGTTAAGTAAATAAAGATGTTTTGATTATCTATCACTGCATAACAAACCACCCCAAAACAGCAGCTTAAAAGAAAATTAGTATTTATTTGCTCACAGTTTTGCAGTTTGGGCTGCTCTCAGCTGAGACAGCTCCGCTCTTGTCTTTATGGTGTCAGCTGGGGTGGCACAAACAGCTGGGAGCTGGCTCAGACTTGACTGTGTGTCTATGGGCTTGGTTCTCACTGTCAGCTGGGTTTTTTCATTCTCTTCTACGTGATCTCTCCATGTAGCTAGCATAGGCTTCCTTACATAATGGTGGTCTCAAGGTAGTCAGAGTTCTTACATGGCAGGCAACTTTCCCCAGAGCACAAAAGAAAAAGCTGCTGGACCATCTTAAAACTGAGGCTTGGAAATGGCCTGGCATTGCTTCTGCTGCATTCTGTTGCTGAGTGCAGCTCATGGGCCAGCCTAGATTCAAGGGGAGGGGTCTACATAAGGATATGAATACCAGGAGGCATGTGTCATTGGGAGCAACTAGAGTAACAGTTCCCCATCATCTATACTACATTTATCTCTGTATCTATATACACACATATCTATACATGTGTATTTATTTCAATGGCTAAGTGTTTATTTTAAATTGTTTTAGAAAATATATAACTAGCTCATGAAACCAAAGATATCATGGGTGATATTGACTAGAGTAAGGGCAGAAATACGAGTCCATATGAAGTTGATGCATTAAAGTCTGCTGGTTTCCTCCAGTATTCACTCACTCTTTCTTCCACCGTAATAGAAGCTTTGATCAGCAGTGGGTATAGTGCACCAGAAGAAGGATTTCATTTCCCAGCATTCCTTACAGCTAGGTATGGCCAAGTGAATGGTAGGCCATTAGGATATTAGAGGAGGTAGTGTGGGAAAAATGCATGAAGTCTCCTGAAAGGAAAGGAGTGTGCCCTTCTACTCTCTTTTTGTCCTTCCTGCTGCCAGGATGCAGAACTGATGGCTGGAACTTGAGCAACCATCTTGGGTCATGAGGTGGACGCCTATTCGGTTGGAAGAGCAACAAAATTGAAGGAACCTGGATCACAGATGACTAGTTGGAAACACTAGGATGGGATAGTTCCTCTTTTGTGGGTGAGAGAAAGAAACATCTGTTTTGTATAAGCTACTATTACTTGGGATTTTCTATCACTCAGAAGAACTAAGTTAATCAAAGTAGAATCAGGCTGGGCATGGTGGCTCACCCCTGTAATCCCAGCACTTTGGGAGGCCAAGACAGGTGGATCACCCGAGGTCAGGAGCTTCAGACCAGCCTGGCCAACATGGTGAAACCCTGTCTCTACTAAAAATACAAAAATTAGCTGGGCGTGGTGGCATGCACTGGTAGTCCCAGCTGCTCAGGTGGCTGTAGCAGGATAATCGTTTAAACCTGGGAGGTGGAGGTTGCAGTGAGCTGAGATTGCGCCATTGCACTCCAGCCTGGGTGACAAGAGCAAAACTCAGTCCCCCCCCCCAAAAAAAAAAGTAGAATAAGTAGGCAAAAACTGAACAGGTATATGAATAGCTGAAGATTGAGAAATACAGATGCAATCTGATCCCCTGTGTCCCAGGTAAGAAATCTCTGAAGCCAACCGGTAGTGTGTCCAGGAGGATGATAGGAAAGAAGTAATAACCGAAGGGAGACTAAGGTTTTCTAGGTGAAGGCAGTGAGTGGAGCAAGGAAAAGTTCCTGGAAAAGGAAACAACACTGAAGCCCAGAGATGAAGTAATAGTAGCGAATTATTTGTGTGTTTATTTTATTTGACAAACACTTATATAACCCTTCCCCTATGCGAGGCACATGTTTTTACAAATATTAACTCAGTCAATCATCTTAACCACCTGATCATGTGGATATTATTATTGTCCCCGTTTTAAGATGAGGAAATCAAGGCACAGAATGGCTAATAACTCTGTGTCCAAGGTTACACAACTGGTATCTCACGTTTGGGGATTCAAAACCAGAACTCAGTTCAGTGCTTGTAACCACTCCGCTGGCTTTCATTGCAATTTTCAAAGCACTCACAAAATTCTTAAGAGGCTGTTACCATCATCTCCGTTTTCACATTTGGGAAATTTGAGTGCCAAGGAGAAAGGAGATTACCTTACTACTACACTAAGGAAGGAAAATTCCAGTCAGACCCAAGGGCCCCTGACTTCAGGTTGATTTGGGGACCTTAGATAGACCTAAAATCCTGGGGCTGATCAGCCCCTTGCCTAGTCACCCATACCCCACTGTTTTCACCTTTCTGTCAGAATCTGGCTGGGATCTGGTGTTTGGGTTTGTTTACTTATATCATATTTACCCCTGGCACGAGCCTGGCTCATCTGGCTTTCCTGGAGCTCTAATACTTTCATGGAATGGCCTTGATATCATGGTAACGGGACATGGTTCAGGGATTTCAGGAAATTAATTGGTGGTCATGCTCCAGGCCCTGGAAGGAGTGTCCACATTCACACTCACACGCACACAAATCTTCCACCGGCCTGGCTGGCATTCCCTCCCTTTCTACCTGGTCTGGATGGATCTCCCAGCCTTGGGGGATAAAAATCCTGAGTGTCGTGTTCTCTCTGCTGTGGAAAGAGTAAGCGGGGAGGCAAGGAAAAAGAGAAATCAAGACCCATATTCCTAGTTTCACCAAGAGTGAGTGCCCCTACTTAGCAGCTCCTTAGGGGCAGAGGTCTTATTGTCTCTCATCCATGTGCCAGCACAGGGCCTAGCACACTGGGAGTGCTGGGTTAGGTAGATTCCAAGCCACTCCCCTGGGAGAGGGTGGGCCCAGGGAGAAAGGAGGTTGTTTGATGGAGCACCTTCTGTGTGGCAGTCCCCGCAGTTGGTCCCTCTGCACTCTGACAGATTGGAACCTGGAGTTTATTCACCATGGGAGGAAATGGGGGCTCAGATCAATCAGGCTACCTGCCTCAGAGTCACACCCAAGCCTAGCTGAGGCCAAGGGATGCTCTTCTCTCTGTCCTATTCTGCTTCACCAGAGTCTCCACCATCTCACCAGGGTCAAGGGCTGCCCTCCATACAATAGAAAATGGCAGGATGGTGTCCTAGATACACTGGCATGAGACAGGTGTGCATAGAACACAGGTGCAGAGCAGAGGGCGAGAATACCCGTGTCCAGAACACTCCAGACAGATACGCAGATGATAGATATGTGCGGAAAGGGGTGCAGGGTGCTGATGTGTACAAGGCACATATGGATAGGACACTGTTTTTGTCCCTTTTTGCTGCTATAACAAAATACCTGAGATTGGATAATTTATAAAGAACATGGCTAGGTGCCGTGGCTCATGCCCGTAACCCCAGTGCTTTGGGAGGCCAAGGCAGGAGCATTGCTTGAGCCTAGGAATTTGAGAGCAGCCTGGGAAACAGAGAGAGACCCCATCTCTACAAATAAATAAATAAATTAGCCAGGCATAATGGTGCACACCTATAGTCCCGGCTACTTGGGAGGCTAAGGAGGAAGGATCTCTTGAACCCAGGCTTTTGAGGCTGTAGTGAGCTGTGATCGTACCACTGTACTCCAGCCTGGGTGACAGAGACCTTGTCTCAAAAAAAAAAAAAAAAAAAAAACCCAGAAATTTGGAGGCTGGAACATCCACAATCAAGACACCAACACTGGCATCTGATAAAGGCGGCTCTGTTTCCCAGATGGTGCCTCATTGCTGTGTCCTCACACAGCAGAAGACAGAAAGGCAAGAAAGCGCTCCCTTCAGCCTGGTGCCTTTTTATATGGGTGCTAATTCCATTGATGAGGTCAGAGCCCTCATGAATTGCCTCCCAAAGACCACACTTCTTAATACCGTTGCATTGTGGATTAGGTTTCAACATCAGTTTTGGAAGGGACACCAACATTCAAACCATAGCAAATGTGTTGTAAGTTGAGTTCCCTCAGAAGTAGGCCCAAGACAAGAATTTGAGTGCAAGTGGTTTATTTGGAAAGTCATCCCAGGAAGCCCAGCAGAGGAATGGGAAGTGAGAGCAAGAAGGAAGTGCATCCAATACACTACAGGTGCATTCGTGAGTCCCTGACTGCCATGAGCAACTGGGGCTTAGTCCCATTGGACTGAGTACTGTTCCACCTGAGATCTGAGGCCACAGGGCTCTCACTATTTATCCACCAGCACCTGTTTGTCATTGCTGGGGGCTATTCCTGCACTTCTAGACTGTCCTCTGCACATGTCAAGCATGTTCCTTAAGCAGAGTAAGACCTGCTTGCAGTAGGAAGCCATAGGCACACATGGAGAAGGTAAGTGTTGAGGGAATATGGGTGGGGCCCACAGCATTTGCTAGAAGACACAGAGAACAGGGCATGTGTGTTCAGGACCCAAAAGGACACAGTACAGGGCATAGGCAGAAGACAGATGATTGGATTACTGGTCTTGCTTGTCTAGGCCAAAGGAAGAGCCTGCTGAAAGTGGGTAAGGAGCTACAGAGAGATGGTACTGGGCCCCCTGAGCCAACTGGTGCTCTGTCCCCATGCCCCCTCTGGTTAGAGTGGCTGCATGTGCTTGTGTGGTAGGAAAGGCAGGTTGAAGGGTTCAGGGGCTCTAACGGTGCAGACACTTCTCTCTGCTAGACCTCCACCTCATTTGTATTTCACAAAGGGGATGAGCGCTCATGTGCCCAGAATAGGAGGGGAGGCAGCCCAAAAGGATGGAAGAGCCCTGGACTAGGAGTTGGACACAAAGGCAGAGCTAAATGACATCTCTGAGCCCACTTGCCCTATCTGAGGAATGGGAATAACTCCACCCTCTTGTCTCAAGGCAGATTACCTACCACGCTTGCATCTTGTTTTCCCTGTCTGCATAGTGAGGGTCACAGAAGTCCTCTCTCTCCTATGGACTTCACAGAGAGCTATTGTAAGGAGCAGATACAGTCATGAAAAAGAAAACACTTGAAAGAGGGTAAAACACTTAAATACATAGGTGGGGGGATTATGGAAAAGGCTTGGAAGGGGAAATTAGGGGACTTGGCTTCTGCTCTAGCTCTGTGCTATATTGTTAATAAAGACACTCAAAATAATCGTGCTTTCAATAAAACAGAACGTATTTCTCTCTCATAGAAAGCTCTACTTGGCAGCTAAGGCTGACATGCTGGTTCGCCAACCACGAGAGACCCGGGCTCCTTCTGCATTGTTGCTCGGCCACCTTGCACCTTGCTGCTCCAGCTCCAGCCCTTGTCACACACATTGCATCAGCAGAAGGAGGATGTGGGGAAGTAGGAGGCACCTTCTTCCTTCTTCTTAAGAGACATTGAACCTTAACCTAGAAATTGAACTCATCACCTCCATTTGTATCCTATTGGCCAGGATTTAATCATGTGACACACTTACCTGCAAATGAGTCTGAGAAATGCAGTCTTTTCCCACGTGTGAAAGGAAGAAGGGATATTGAGGGATAGCCTGCAATTTTTGTCATATCCACTGACTTGCCTCATTTATGTATTTTATATGAATATAAAATTATATTTTATATAAAATTATATATATATGTTTGTTTATTTTGAGACCAAGTCTTGCTCTGTTGCCCAGTGTTAGGTGCAGTGGCTTGATCTTGGCTCACTGCAACCTCTGCTTCCTGGGTTCAAGCAATTCTCCTGCCTCAGCCTACCGAGTAGCTGGAATTACAGGCGCACACCACCATACCTGGCTAATTTTTGTGTTTTTAGTAGAGGTGGGGTTTCACCATATAGCCCAGGCTGGTCTCAAACTCCTGGGCTCAAGCAATCCGCCTGCCTCAGTCTCCCAAAGTGCTGGGATTACAGGTGTAAGCCACCATGCCTAGCCAAATTGTATATACATTTATATAAAATTATATTTATATAAAATACATAAGCCCACTTCCCATATAAGTATATTATATACATATAATTTATATATGTAAAATGTATATATATAAAATACATGAGCCCACTTGCCATATATGTGTGTGTGTGTGTGTGTGTGTGTGTGTGTGTGTGTGTATGCACCAGGCTTGTGGTATAAAGTAAGATTTTGAACCAGCTGATTGCGAAGGGACCCTCTTACTTGCTGGGCCACAAGCCCTGAGAGGTCTTTCTTGCTCACCACTGTACTCGAAGCATGCATTGCGGAGTCTGGCACAGGGAATCCATAGTAGTATTGGCTGCCCATGGATGATGAATGGCTGGCCATTCTGGCTTTCGTATTTGCTAGTGACATTTTTCCCCACTCAGGGTTTTAAGTTCTTTCCCTTTGCAGGCCTCCTGGCTCCGCCTCCCATCTTCTTCATGTGCCAATCCTTTCTGAGCCCATGAAGTAAAATGTGCTCTGAGCCAGAATCCTAAGAGTGGGATTAAAAATAAATGAAAATGCATCCAAACAAGTTAACCACAAGAAATGGCTTGCCAGGGTAATTAGGCGTCAGCGCTGGAGGCCAAAGACAGAGCGCCAGACTCTAACCGCCAAGAGCTCCTGTCAGCACCACTACTGTGCAGGGCAGAGAACACCCTAGGCCTGGCCTGAGCCCTTGCTTGAGTCTCCACCACTTCGAGACAACAGGCAAGACCCTCCCCACAAAGATGAGGGAGGATGGGTCCTAACTCCAGTTCTGTCACTTATTGGCTGAAGTGATCCTAGGGAAATCCACGCCTCTCTGAGCCTCAGTTTTCACATCTGTAGTAAGTTGTGAGTAATAGGATCATCGTCTACGTAATGCAACCTCGTAGGCAGAGGTCCCCAAACTTTCTCAATTCATGACACCCTTAGCATCTTAGTAATTTTTCACAGTGTACCAGGCGCCCCAGAAGGTGTAGCTGTTGTTTATCAGGTAGTTAGCTTCAAACAACATAATAATAGTTGTTGGCATATTATCTGACAGATGTCATTGTGTTTCCCTCAAAATTTTCAATACGTTGTAGTGCCTCTGTGAGTTTTCTGTCGTGCCTCAGGGTGCCTCAGTGCACAGTTTTGAAACTGCGGTCATCAGGTTTTAAAGATGAAATGAGGTTATGCATGTCAAGGACTTAGTGTGATGCCTGGTCTGGAGTAGATCAATAAAGCTGGTTGTCCTAAATCATCCTTCAAGTCTTATCCTGAGATCACTTTCTCTCTCGCTCCTTGTGTGTCTCCTCCAACTGCCACAATGACATCTGTCTGATACCGAGCCAACAATACTTCCGGCCTCCCGCTCTTGCCACTTCATGGTTTCCACTTCTGACCCTCCCTCTGGGCACCTCCAGGCCTGTGTCCCCACTTCCACGCAGTGCCGTCTTCTGGCGTAGAATCGTCAGTCTCACTTCTTCATCCCTCCCTCAGTCCACACAGTTGCCATGATCTCTTTGTAGTGACACATACATCCTTGCCCCTTAGCTTTGGGCTTGACCATGTGACTAACTTTGCCCAGTGGCACATGGCAAAAGCAACAATAGGACAGTTCTGAGCCTAAGCCTTAAGAGGCTTCCCATGGTTCCACTTGCTCTCTTCTCCTTTGCCAAGTAAATGTGCCCCAGCCGTCCTGTGATTCCAGGAGGAGGATAAGAGATCTGTGGAGTTGACTCAGAGCTGCAGATCTGCAAACATGAGCAATAATAAATGATTGTTGTTTGAAATGTGGAGTTTTAGAGAGGTCTGGTACACAGTGTTCTTGTGATAATCCAACCTCTCAATCTGTGGCAAATTCAACATGTCTGAGAAGATCTGATTGGATCATTTGGTCATCACCCAAAATGCAGCTCCTCAAAAACCAGTCACTCATGAGCCAGTGATCTTTCTCCTGTCCAGTCTGTAGATGGCTGCTTTGGGCTGGGGCACTCATCTCTGCTCCAGGCGGTTGTCCCATGATTATAGGGCATGTGACATAAAGCCTGGTGGCCTGTTTGGAGGAATCATCTCTGGTCTCTTGCATTCAAGGGGTGTGAATGTGGCAGGCAGGAGTTTCTCTGATTCTCTTGCGTTCTGAAAAGTGACAGCTGAACTAGGAGAAATAGCACATAAGATTTGTCTGCGTGTGGCACTCAGAATGATTCTCAAGCTGTAAACGCCAGCATATAAGAAATGTGACATTCCTTACAACTCGATGTAGTAACTATTTTGAGCCTCATTATGCCTAACAGGGAAAGGATGAGGCCCGAGTTCACACAGACAGTTTGGCAGAGCTGGAGTTGGAACCCAGATATCCTGGCTCCTTATTCCAGTATCCCTTTTCCTGCCCAGTCAGTCTTACACTTGGAAGGAACTCCAGGTCCCATCTCCAAGCCAGTAGAGCCCCTACTCCAGTCTCTGATCATCTGGGCTATGCTTCTGTCCTCCACTGACTGAGTGCCCACTGCTTGGAAGAATTCTAAACAACACCTTCCTCCGACTGAATCCCAGTCTGCTTCCCTTTGTCCTGTACTCACTGTATGTATATATATATACAGCTACTGCTGTAGTGATGCAGGTGAACCCGAAAATTAGGGCTCAGTCAGGAAAGGTTCTTGGCTTCATAAAGGAAAGAATTCAAGAGTGAGCCAACAAAGTAAAGTGAAAGCAAAGCAAGTTTATTAGAGCAACAGAGTACGGGAAAATAACTGCTCCATAGACAGAGCAGGGCTACCCCATCAGCACGGTAGCATTCGTGGATTGCTGGCTGACTATATGAATAACTACTTTTTATTATATGCTGAATAAGGGGTGGATGATTCACAAATTTTCAAGAAAAGGGGTGGGGTATTCCCCAAACTGGCGGTTCCTCCCCTTTTAAACCATATAAGCTAAGTTTCAGGCATTGTCATGGCATTTGTAAACTGTCATGGCACTGGTGGGAGTGTCTTTTAGCATGCTAATGAATTATAATTAACATTCCATGAGGAATGAGGGCAACTAGAGGTTGCTTTCATTGCCATCTCGATTTTAGTTGGTTTTGGCTGCCTACTTCATGGCATCCTTTTTGAACAGATCCTGTTTTGATCAGTGGAGTTGTGACTGGGATTGTAACCAGTGCTCGGAGAACAAGTACTGCTGATCTCCTACCTCACTAGCTCTGTCTTCTGGTGCTACAATAAATATACCGTCTTTTCTCTTTAATTTATAAACATTTACTGTAATTTTAAGTTCTATAAATTCTATTGCATTCTTTTTCAAATACGCCTTTTAAAAAGTGTCTCTTTTGGCCAGGCCCAGTGGCTCACACCTGTGATCCCAGCACTTTGGGAGGCCGAAGTGGGTGGATCACTTGAGGTCAAGAGTTCAAGATCAGCCTGACCAACATGGTGAAAACCCATCTGTGCTAAAAATACAAAAATTAATTGGGTGTGGTGGCAGGTGCCTATAATTCCAGCTACTCAAGGGGCTGAGGCAGGAGAATTGCTTGAACCTGGGAGGCAGAGGCTGCAGTGAGCCGAGATTGCACCATTGCACTCTGGCCTGGGTGACAAGAGTGAAACTCCTTCTCAAAAAAAAAAGAAAAAAAGTGTCTCTTTTTTTGTATGATTTTGATTCCTTCTTGTATGCCTCTTATTCTTTTCAAAATACTTTTCTTTTGAGACAGGGTGGAGCGCAGTGGTGCAATCAAAGCTCACTACAGCCTCGACTTCTTGGGCTCAAGCAATCCTTCTGACTCAGCCTCCTGAGAAGCTGGTACTACAGGCATGTGCCACCACACCTGGATAATTATTTTATTTTATTTTTTTAAGATATGGGGTTTTGCTATGTTGCCCAGGCTGGTCTCAAACTCCTGGCCTCAAGCAGTCCTCCTGTGTTGAACGCCTCTCAAAGTGTTCAGATTACAGGTGTGAGCCACCATACCTGGCCTCAAAATACTTTTAATTATCTTCATCTGAAGTTCTTGGGGGAAGGGGATGAACGGTGTCTGTTGACTCTCATTTATGGTGAATGGCTTCCATGTGTGTTTTGTCTTTTAGATTATGAGTTCATCTTCAGGGGAGCTCTATCTGAGGATATTTTGTGTAGCCAGATTGAGGGCAAGTTTCCACAAACTGGGCTGACTTTGTTTTGCCAGACAAGTCATTTCACTTCTTTATCTGGGGTCACTATGCTAATTCTTGGTTTGGAGTTTCTAGTGCATGTGAGTAGAATAAATTTATATATATATAAATTTGCAATCTCGGTTCACTGCAACCGCCTCCTCCTGGGTTCAAGAAATTCTCCTGCTCCAGCCTCCTGAGTAGCTGGAATTACAGGTGCCCACCACCACACCTAGCTAATTTTTGTATTTTTAGTAGATACGGGGTTTCACCATGTTGGCCAGGCTGGTCTCGAACTCCTGGCCTCAGGTGATCCGCCTGTCTCAGCTTCCCAAAGTGCTGGGATTGCAGGTGTGAGCCACCACTCCTGCCCAATAAATTTATATTTTAAAAGACCTATGTGAGAATAGATTCTACTTATTTTCATCATAGCATTAATTTGTTTCCAGTGACTACTAGGATGTCAGCTCCAGGAAAGCAGGGCCTTTATTTCTCTGATTTTGGTTGATAACCCCAGTGTCTAGAGCAGAACTTGGAACACAGTAGACATTCAATAAGTGTTTGGTGAAAGACAGAATTGAATACCTGCTTCACAGTGTGATGATGTCAGTAGCATTTGAACCAGAGCAACTCCAACTTGAATAGGGGCTGGGTAAAATGAGGCTGAGACCCACTGGGCTGCATTCCCAGATGGTTAAGCCATTCTAAGTCACAGGATGAGATCAGCACAACATACAGGCCATGAAGACCTTGCTGATAAAACAATTGCAGTAAAGAAGCCCGCTAAATCTCACCAAAACCAAGACGGCCACAAGAGTGACCTCTGGTCATCCTCACTGCTACACTCCCACCAGCGCCATGACAGGTTACAGATGCCATGGCAACATCAGGAAGTTACCCTACATGGTCTAAAAAGGGGAGACATGAATATTCTACCCCTTGTTTAGCATATAATCAAGAAATAACCATAAAAATGGGCAACCAGCAGCCCTCAAGGCTGCTCTATCTATGGAGTAGCCATTCTTTTATTCCTTTACTTTCCTAATAAACTTGCTTTCATTTTACTGTATGGACACCCCTTGAATTCTTTCTTGCAGGAGGTCCAAGAACCCTCCCTTGGGATCTGGGCCGGGATCCCTTTCCTGTAACGATGGGGAGAATAAATGGTGTGTCAGGACTGTGTTTGCCTGCAAGTAGCAGAGTGTCCCATTAGAAATGGGGTCTTTGGTCTCATATAGATGCTGTTGCTGATTCGGGGGTGCAATGCTATCTAATGGCTCTGTGATTTTCTTGGGCTTTGTCTTATGGTTGCAAGATAGTTACTGTAGCTCCAGACATCACATCCACATTCAAGGCAGAGGGAAAAGGGAAAAAATAGGAGTAAAAGGGAAGCAGCAGTGACATTTTCCCTTTTATTAGGAAGGTAAAAGTTTTTCTGGAAGCCTAACAGCAAATTGCTGCTTTGATCTCATTTGCCGGAAATGGGTCACATGGGGAAATCAGAAACAAGGGAACTTGGAAAGTGAGCTTTTCCCTTTATCTAGACTCTATAGATACGTAAATGAGGACAGGGACTTGAGAAAGCGGTGGAGGTATATGCCAAATGAGACATATACATACTTTACATGTAAAGCACAAAGCAAACCCTTAGAAAAGAGTGCCTACTTGCCTAATAACCATTATTGTTGCCATTTAAAGCTTTGCAGTCTCTGTGATCCTGTTGGCATCACATATTCTTCGCTTCTGGAACCAGCAGGCACCAAGGTACTTGGACCCCTAATGGTCTCCCTCCCTTCCTCCTTGTTCTGTTCAGAGCACTAAAGCCCTTTAAAAAAAAAAAAAAAAAGCCAAATTACATTTTTCAATGTGAGCTACTTCCTGCTCTCATTAACTCCATCTTCTATGATTTGGCCAGAACCTGCTGCCAGTCTGAAGGAGTTGGGGGAATGTACAAGTCAAAGATCCCTCAGGCACAGAACCAGGTCAGTGTCAAGGTCACTCCCAAGGACACAGAGATGAAAACAGCGGAAGAGCCCAGTCCGAGTCTTGGGGAGACCCTGGAGTGGCTGAGAAAGGAGCTGGTAAGGTTTTGCATTTCTTTTCCTTGATGCCCCGACCACATATTTTCCAAGGATCTCTAGTTTTCCCTCCCAGATCCCCCGTGGGGCCAAGGCTGCAGGCTACGGTATGGACCCTGCAGTCTCCCCTCTGGGACCTGCCACACAATGCACAATTGTGATCTCAGGTGCGGGGATAAGTAGGTCATGGCCTACATAGGAGGCGCTGGGTGTGGTGCTGGCCAGACTGGTTTTAGAAAGACACTGAGTCCTCGGTGTGTGCCCAGCTCTGCTGCTGTGTGGCTCTAGCAGGGACCTTACCTCTTTGAGCCTCAGTTTCCTTACCAAAAAATGGGAATAACACTACTACCAATATCGTATGGGGTATTGTAAGGATTCACTGAAGAGATGCTTGTAATCCTCTTAACAAATACTTGGCACATTGATGTTGGCTATTATAATCCTGACCCAGATGGACATGCGCACACCCAATGTCTTAGCCTGGGTCCTCTAGAAAGCAGAGGCTTGGACAAGGATTGAGAAACCAGCACTTTATTTGGAAGTACAAGCCCAGGGTGGTGATAGGGAGGAACACAGGGTGTGGCAGCAGAGGCCAATGCTATGCCAGGCAATTATGCCAGACATTGTATTACCAAGCAGCCTACGGCTTCAGAAGGCGCCTCAAGGAGGCCCAGTGGGTGTCTCAGCAGCTGAGATGTTCTGCAGGGGTTGAAGGAGGAACTGCACATTGGGGGAGAGAGAACGAGAGGAAATTCATCTGCCCAGCAGATTCCTGTCTCTCATTTCCCATTGGCAAGGGCCTCCCCCATGGAGCACTAACTCTCCTGAACCTGTGTTATGTTACTTGGTCCCGTGGTTGCTGCTCAGGAACCTTTCATTACGGTATTTTCTCCAAGTCCGGAAAAAGAGGGGTGCCCCCAACTGTGTGGGGACACCTGCCAGGAGAGAGGAGGCAGTTCAGGAAACCTCAGAAGAGGTTTGTTTCTCTATACACCCACTTCTCATTCTGGGGAGAGACAGGATTGTCCGAAAATGACCTTTCTGGGTTGCCAGGCAACAGGCCAGCTGGGACCCAACCCTTTCATCACCCCAGAGGAAGGGCTGACCCAGTAGGGCTTCTCATGGGACCAGGGGATTCCAGCAGCAGGGACTGCAGCTTCCCACAGTCAGCAGGCATCCAGCGCTGGGCAGCTGTCTTCCTCATGCTCCCTGAAACTGTGGGTGCCTGGGTGCCTCAACATCACCTCCGTGCTGGGAACCCCATTGTGGTCTTACAGTCACATACCCAGAAATGGTGCTGAAGGTTGGACAAAAATATGTGCAGGAGGAAAACCCTAAAATTGAGAAAACACAGAGTGAATGTTTTCTGAGGAAAAAATGGGCCCAGGACCACTCGCTCTGCAGCCTGAGTTGTCCCAGTGTTCTGAGGGAGGCCAGCTACACCTTTGCTTCACGTCTTTCGTTTTTTTTTTTTTTTTTTTTTGAGACAGAGCCTCACTCTGTCGCAGGCTAGAGTGTGCAGCGGCACGATCTTGGCTCACTACAACCTCTGCCTCCTGGGTTCAAGCAATTCCCCTGCCTCGGCCTCCCCAGTAGCTGGGATTACAGGCGCATCCACCATGGCTGGTTAATTTTTTTGTAGTTTTAGTAGAGACCAGGTTTCACCATGTTGGCCAGGCTGGTCTCGAACTCCTGACCTCAGGCAATCTGCCCACCTCAGCCTCTCGAAGTGCTGGGATTACAGATGTGAGCCACTGTGCCCGGCCTCAAGTCTCTCTTTCTAGCTACCTATTCTCTTGGCAGTGTTACTCATGCTTGGGTAGAGGATGCAGACTTGGTCTTCTCACTTGTAATCAGCTTGTCACAAAAATGAAAACACTATTTTTAGTGGGGAAATAATGTTCATAAGTATCTCTTGCAAAGAGAGACAGAGAAAGAGAGAGGCTGAGAATCTGTATATCTAACCATGTGTTGCCCCGACCAGCTTCGGAAGGAAAAACGGAAGCATTTGCGGTGGTTGCCTCTGGGGAAGGACGCTTGAGTTAGGGATAAAGTAAGGTGGGTGGGAGAGACTTTTAAATATATGTCCTTTTGTAGCTTTGCAGTTTTCTATCATGTGTGAAGGATTACTTAGTCAGAAAATAGAATTTTAGCATTTTTAAAGAGAAAGCAAATTTTGGGAGCTGAGTTGGGAGGATCGCGTGAGCCCAGGAGTCTGAGACCAACCTGGGCAACAGGGCAAGACCCTGCCTCTACAAAAAGTACAAAATTTAGCCGGGCGTGGTGGTGTGCACCTGGAGTCCCAGCTACTCGGGAGGCTGAGGTGGGAGCATCAGTTGAGCCCAGGAGCTCAAGGCTGCAGTGAGCCGTTATCGCCCCACTGCACTACAGCCTGGGCAACAGAGTGAGACCCCACTTCAAAAATAAATAAATAAATAAATAAATAAATAAATAAACAGAAAGAAAAAGAGGGAAAATGTATGGGAAAAAATTCCCAGGGAAAAATCGGAGAAAGAAAGGAGATGGCTGAAGATGATAGTATAGTTGTAATACAGCAGTTCTGAAACTTTCGGGTCTTAGGACCCCTTTATGCCCAGAAAATTATTAAGGCCACCAAAAAGCTTTTGTTTATGTGAGTTATATAGAACAATACTGACTGAATTAGAAGCCAAAGCTGAGACATTTTAATATATTTACTAATGCATTCTAAAATAATAACAAACTCATAATATGTTAATAAAACATTACTTATTCAAAATAACTGTATTTTTCAAAGCAAATATTTAGTGGGAAGAGTAGCCCCATTTTACATTGTTGCAAATTGCTTTAATGTCTGTCTTAATAGAACACAGCTGGATTCTCATAGCGGCTCCTGCATTCAATCTGTTGAGATATTACATGTCATTAGCTTCTGGAAAACTCCACGGTATGCTCATAAGAAAATGAAAGCAAAAAAAGGAAAATAATATCTTAGTATTGTAATCAAAGTAGTTTTGACCTCGCTGACCCCTTGAAAGGATTTTCCCATGGGCAAATTCATTCAGTCCTCATGAAAGCCTTGAAAAGTAAGCAATTTGCTTTCTGCTTTGCAGAGCAAGAAACTGAGGCATTGGTGGATATGGCTCCTGTGAGGTTGTGCGAATCACAAGTGGGCTTGTCTCTGATGAGACAGAGAGGGAAGGGGCTTGATGGGGAAACATCCAGGGCTCCGCGCATCCCTTCACAGGCTCCTTCTGTCTCCTAGTCTGAGATGCAGATTCAAGACCAGAGGCTCCTGCTCACACTGAGGCATCTTCACAGTGTCCTGGAGGAGCTGCGTGCTGACAGCGCCCACTGGGAGGACACCAGGTCCAGCGGAGGGACATCCCCCATCAGAGCTCGAGCAGGCTCTGAAGGCAGGGGCTGCCAGCCTGTTTGCTCAAGGGGTCTCGCCCAGCTCCTCCGAGGGGAAGAGAGCAGACGAAGCTCTCTCCCTTAATTGGACAGAGATGACACTGCGCTTTAACACTCTCACCATTAGTCTAAACTTTCACTGTGATGTTTTAGGGGCAGAGTGTTGGAATGGGAATCAGAAAGCCAGGGCTCTGGGTTCACTTCTGCCCTCATCTGCTGTGTGTCCCTGGATCTGTCACTCAACTTCTCTGTGTCTCTGGTTCCTTTTCTGTCACTTGGGATTTCTTGGTGAGGCACACATAAGGTATTGGATGTGAACACACTTTTCAACTGAAAACACAAATGTGCTCTAGTGCTCTGGCAAGCACCATGGCAGTAACCCTATCCTTGGAAATTTCTCACAAGGCAATTGTTAAAACAAAGAACTAGATGTGCAGTAATGTTTACCAAGTGTTGCCATGGTGAAAATTCCAAACCCTGTGTAGTGACTTAGTGGCTGTTTTCTGTCTTCCCAGGAAGCCTTCCCATTCCCCTTCATCTGATAACATATCAAGCCCTGTAAACACCCTGGCCATAAGCACGGGTATATTACCAGGCCTGGCCAATGATATAATTCATGGTTGCCCTAAAAAGATGATTGGCCCAATGGATGGGCATGTGAACCAACAGAGCCAATTACCGACCTTCCCTGAGATTGCTACCTGGATGCTCTTTCTATTACACTTAGAAGACTGAGGCTGCTGGTGGCCATGTTCCTACCAGGTAAAGAAGAACTGTCTGCAGTAGGAAGGAAAGAGGCTAATCTCCAAAGAGAAGTAGAGAGAGGGCCACACAGCAGTTGGACAGAGAGGAAGAGCGCAGGCTCTTTTTGGTCCCTGGTTTTAGGTCCTAGTTTTGTGAGTTACTCCTGCATTCTTTCCAGCGACCAAAGCCAGTCAATTTCACCCCCCCACCACAGCCACACACATCAATTTGTTTTTGGTTAAGCTGATTTGAGCAGTTTCCCTTATTTGCAGCTAGAATGGTCCTGAGGAATACGATCCAGATGTTCAAAGAATCACAGAGGAGAAATCAATAAGGAAATGGCATTTCATTCAATGAGGGTTTGTGACAACAATGTCCGTAACAGCAGGCAACCAGGCTTGTGACACAGCAGAGACACTCAGTTGTGTGGGGTGCTGCAGTCATAACTGAAAAATTACATCTGCCTATAAGAAAGACTAAAACAGAAAATGTGAAAATAAAAAAGTCATGGTGTTAAGATGGTCTGATGATTAGTAGGCCTTTTTGTTTTTGAAAATCTACCTGTGTGTTGCTAGAACATTGTTTTTATGACTTTGAAAAAGTAAATCGACTGCATGTAGAGGCAGAGTGGAGGGGGTGCATTCTAAGTATAATGCTTGTAGTCAGATCCACCTGTGATTTTTATATTTGATAATATAAATGATAGCTGCTCTGTGATGCTGGGGCTGGGTTCCTGCAAACCACCTTTTGGTGTTACCAGCTGCTCCCTGTTAGAGTTTATTAGGCTTTGCCGATATACAGGGTGGAGTTAGACTACAAGTCTACAGGAGAGAAAAGGGTCTTGCTCCTTCTTCTTGTTTCCCTGTGGGCCACCTGTTCTTATGAGCATCTCCCAGCAATGTTTCTTCACTACAGGCAGCAGTTCCTTCATGAAGCACCAGACTTCTCCAGGATCCTGGTTCCAGACTCCCTGGGCCCCTTCCAGGAGCTCAGAGACATCAGCTTCAGATGCCAGTCCCTCTTCCCTTGAAGTGTGGGTCCCTGAATTACCTACCTGGCCCTTCCCTGAGCTCCGCGACACCAGCCCCAGCTGAGCTGAGTTCCTTTCTCAGATATCTGAATTTAAGCTCCAGGGAATTCCTCCTCTAAGTTTTAAAGTTTTGATAGTTTCTGCCTCTTTGTTCCCTCAGCCCTGGAGATGGCAGATGCTTCCTGCAATTTCTACCTTAAAGTTTTTTTTACAACCTTTCAGTCACCCAGTTAACAACTTTATACCTAGTTAGCAATTCTTTATATTAAATTTTCTGTGTTAAAATAACTGGTGTGGTTTCTGTCTCCTACCTGTCCCAGACTGACACAGCTTTTTGCTGTTATTACCAATTGCCACTGTAACTGGTTACAAAGGAAAGGCTAATGAATGGCACCTTATTATTGCTGCATGATTATGTTCTGACTTGTGAAACTATGACTGTTACAAATGGACAAGCTGACTAGCCACTATCATCTTGACAGATATCTGCCTGGCCATGCAAAGTAGAAATGACATTGGTCTCCCATGCCCAGTGCTAATCACTATCACCCTCTGTCTCTCCCTGCTTTCCACATTTGGGCCCAAAGACCAAAAAGCCCTGCCAACCCCTCCATCTACAATCTGGGAAAATAGACCTAGAGCCCCGGAACCTGCCCTTCTGGTGGGATATTTGTTGTTCTCCAAGACCCTACATTCGGAACCAATGTTCACTTCCTGATCCTACGTCAGAGAAAGCCAAGGCTGAGCCCAGATGCTGGACAAAGAATTGGGATGGAAATGACATCTTCAGCGTTGGTCCTGGAGGGCTGGGTTGGAAATCATGGCCATGCAGGACAGTGAGCAGCAGAGGGAGCATGTGGATCTTGGTCTCAGGAAAATCGAGGGTTTTCTCTGTTAAGGCAGCAAAAACAGGACTGCACACCTAAGTCTGGCATCCAGGATGAGGAGAGGAGGGGACAGAGATGGAAAAAGGAGTCATGAGGTCAGAAACTAAAAATTTAGGAGCAAGAAGAACAGTTCAAAATGTGAAACCTAGAGTGGGTCAGGGCGGCAAGGCAGGGCTTACTTATGCTGTGACTGATTAGAAATGATCTAATCTCTCACACCTTTACATGAGAGCCGGTTTCCAGTCCTGGGTCAGCTGTGACACCTTACGGAGCCCATGTGTTGTGGCGTATATTGGTGTGTAACAAACTGCCTCCAAACTGAAACACAGCAATCCCTTTATTATTGCAACAGCCATTTATTATTGTTGTAAATTATGTTTTTCATAGTTCTGGGCTCAGCTGAGTGGTTCTTGGCTTTGGGTCTCTCAAATGATTGCAGTCAGGTGGTATCTCAAAGGCTGATTTGTTCCCCTCTGGCAGGTGATGCTGGCCTTAGCTGAGGCTGTCAGCTGGAATGCCTATACATGACCCTCCAGGTGGCCAGTCTTCCTCATAGCATTGTGTCAAGGGTTGGGCTCTACTTTCTGGTCTTTCTGCATCTTTTCAGGTCCACTCCCACTGCTAAAGATTTTACTCTCCTGCTATTTCTTTAAGTCGCAGTTTATAGAGAGGGAATCTGATTGGTCAGCTTAACTTTTGACACCCATCATCATACATAGGTAATTAAGAGGGAGGACTTTGACATCAGGCTGCCTGGGTTTGAATACCAGATCTGCATCTTATCAGCTCTCTAACCTTGGGCATATAACATAAGTTTTCTATGCTTTAGTTTGTTCTTCCATAAAGTGGGGATAATAGAAATTACCGCATAGGACTATTGAGCAAATGCAATGAGTCAACATGTTCCTGGCACATAAGCAGTGCTCAGTAAATCTTAGCAATTATTATTAATAATGACAGCTACTATTTTATTTTATTTTATTTTATTTTACTCTTAAGTTCCAGGATACAAGTACAGAACGTGTAGGTTTGTTACATAGGTATACGTGTGCCATGGTGGTGTACTGCACCTATCAACCCGTCATCTAGGTTTTGAGCCCCGTGTGCATTAGCTATTTGTGCTAATACTCTCCTTCCCCTTTCCCCCCACCACCGACTGGCTCCAGTGTGTGTTGTTCCCCTCCCTGCGCCCATGTGTTCTCATTGTTTAACTCCCAGTTACGAATGAGAACATGCAGTGTTTGGTTTTCTGTTCCTGTGTTAGTTTGCTGAGGATGATGGCTTCTAGCTTCATCCATGACCCTGCAAAGGACATGATCTCTTTTGATTTTCTGGCTGCATAGCACTCCACTGTGTATATGTACCACATTTTCTTTATCCAGTCTATCATTGATGTGCATTTGGGTTGGTTCCATGTCTTTGCTATTGTAAATAGTGCCGCAATAGATGGCTATCTTTACCTTTTTTTTTTTTTTTCTTTGACACGGAGTTTTGCTCTTGTTGCCCAGGCTGGTATGCAATGGCATGATTTCAGCTCACCACAACCACTACCGCCTATGTTCAAGCGATTCTCCTGCATCTGCCTCCCAAGTAGCTGGAAGTACAGGCATGCGCCACCACGCCTAGCTAATATTGTATTTTTAGTAGAGACAGGGTTTCTCCATGTTGGTCAGACTGGTCTCAAATTCCTGACCTCAGATGATCTGCCCGCCTTGGCCTCCCAAAGTGCTGGGATTACAGGCGTGAGCCACTGCGCCTGTCCGATAGCTACCATTTTTAAAGTCAGGATAGTTTAGCAATTGTATATACAGCCTGGAGCCTCATTGCCTGTGTTCAAATCCCAGCTCTACAATATACTGATTGTGTGCCCTTGGGCAGGTCTTTAAACTCTCTATGCCTTAGTTTTATCATCTATAGAATGGGGATAATAGTATTGCCTATCTCCTGGGGTTTCTGTGAGGAATAAATGAGTTAATACATGGAAAACACAACAGTGCTTGTCATCTAACAACTATATGTCATGTAAGCTATTCATCGTCATTATCAATCATCTGCCCTAACTACCAGCACCACACAAGGCACTGTAAAGATCTTATTGCACTAAACACACTCGACATCTCTGCAAGGGTGATATTAAAACTCCATTTTATGGATGAAAGAACTGAAGTTTAGTTGAGCTAAGTTGCCCAAGAAAAAGCACAATGAGTAAATGGCAGTAGTGGCACTGAATCTCAGGTCTATCTCCTGCCTAAGCAGAGCTCTTACTATGATATGATGTTGCTCTTCTGATCAGCCACAGTGGGGGAGGGGTGCCATGAAGAGAAGAAGCAGTGATGTCAGGCTCATAGGATCCCTGCTCCCTCCTCTGGCAGGGTCTGGTGAAAGACAATCTCTAATGTGTGTGAAGGCAACTCTAGGACAATACCTCTGTTACCTCTCTAGTAAGTAAGCAGACACAGAATCTAGCGACCCCAATAATGCACACCCATCCCTGTCCCAGCATATCTTGAGCCCCAGTTCTGTCCTGTCTCTGCCACTCTGCTTTGTTTTGCCCAAACCCTCCCCAAGTCATGGGGACAGCTCCTGTTTCACTGGGCTGAGGTCAGTCTCACTGGACCAAAATCAAGGTGTTGGTCAGACTACTCCCTGCTGACTCCCAACAGAGAATTCCTTCCTCACCTCTTCCAGTTTCTCGTGGCTGCTGGTAGTCCTTGACTTAGGCTGCATAACTTCAGTTTCTGTCTCTGTCTTCTCATAGCTTTTTGCTCTGTGAGTGTTAAATCTCCCTCAATCTACCTCTTATAAGGAATCACATAATTGTATTTATTGCACCTGGATAACACAGGCTAATCTCTGCATGTCAAGATTCTTAATCACATCTCTAAAGACTGTCACCTGCCTTTCTTTCCATATAAGGTAACATATAAGGATTAGGATGTGGAGGCCATTTTTCAGTTTACCACAATAGGTGATCAACAGAAGGGAATTTCCCTCTCATTGCTTCTGGAAAGCATTCTCTGGCCAATGTGCAGGGCTAAGCAGAATCTCACATAGCTGCAGATTACCTTGGTGGCTGTCAGAAGAGTTTATCTTTGTTGAACACCTACAATGCACAGGCATTATAACAGACTTGACCAGTGAGTACGTGTTAATATTTCCATTTGACAGCGGAGAAAATTGTGACCCAAGGAAGCAAAAGCAGGACAATTACAAACAGATGAAACTGAAGTTTCAAAGTTGAGCTTCTGACAAATGTGTTTAGATTTCGTACGTGCGCCAGCGAAGACTAGGGTAATTACGCTGTGTGTGGGCGCCACCTAGTGTCCATACAGAGCAATTCTTCCGTGAATCAGCCCGTTGCGGGTTGCGTGTCTGGCTCCCTATCAGCTTTCCCATTGTGCGGCATCTTACTGGGAGGACCATAGACCAAGAGGCTTTCTGGCCCCGGATATCTGCGTTTGAACTTTAGCTCTGCCACGGACAGAGTGATCTGGGGCCTCCTTTTCTGATCCTCCACTTATCCTTAACTCTAAAATAAAAATGACACCTCTCAGAGTTGTGGAGAGGATGTTGGAAAATGCTTTGCAACAAACTGGGAATAACTGGAGAGAATGGAAAGAAACATTGTCTGCAGTTGATCAGGCTTGGATTCATTTTAAAAAATACTTAATGTGCACCTGCTGTGTGTCGGGCACTGTTCTGGATGTGGGAATGTCACAACAAATAAAACAGACAAAATTTGTGTTTTCGTGTGGTTAATAGTCCGCATTCCAGTTTTTGAGTCATTCATTCATTCATTTACAAATCTGTTTCTAGCACTCCTGTGTGCAGCACTTTCACAAGCAATGGGCACAGAGGGGATCTAATATGGCTGGAACCCAGGAAGCCGGGGGAACGGGATGGAGCAAGTCCGGGTTTGTGGGGCCTGAAGCTTATACAATTTAGAGTATCAATCACATTAAGAGAAAGAATGCAAAATCAGAAATACAGAATTAGGCTAGAAAGAGTTTTTTTAATAATGAGAGATGAAATAAACTTTAGCTGGCAAAAAATCACAAAACATAAAATCTAGGAAAATAGCACAATATTAGCTGCATGATATGGCTCTATAATAATTTTTCTCTACATTTTTTTCTGTATCTTCTTTGACCATCTAGTGATGACAACAATTTTGTTATTTTATTTTCTTCAAAGAGACTGTGGAAATAATTCAGTCTGTCCTCTACAAGATTAATTTTTTTGTGTGGTACTTTAAACAATTTAAATGTTGTAAAAATGCCATGTGTATTTTTGGGATTATTGTCAATTTTGGGGAAACCTCTACGTTCCTTTCATATGTGAGCTGTAAGCCTTCTTGTAAAGTGACTAATTTTAAATAGTATTTGAGGGGATGGTACGTTATCCAATTTATTGTTGCTGTCCCTATTGTAGGGGTGTATTAGGAGTTCTATATTTTCTTCCTGTATGTCAGTATTTCATGTTAAATAATTGAGAAATTAAAACTTTCCCATTGTATTTATATGATTCACTCCTTTTAATTACTTAGACTACCAAACAATCTAAGTCTATTAATTACTTTTGTTGCCGGAAAAGGGGGTCTTGATCCAGACCCCAAGAGAGGGTTCCTGGACCTCGCACAGGAAGGAATTCAAGGAGAGTCGCAGAGGGCACTGAGAAGAAGTAGTTTTAGCGAAAGCTACTCAGTTATAGAGTAGGGCATCCTCAGAAAGCAAGAGGAGAAATACCTCATCTTTAAGTTTTTCTTATAGGGGGCATGTATCTATGTAAAGATTAAGATATGTCTACATGTGGGTGGAGTAACAGCATGACAAAATTTAGTGCTTTGTTGATTTAAAGAAAGTTATCCTTGGCATTTTAGTGTATACATCCATCAAAATGACTACAATCAAAAATACCCATCAAGATGACTGTAATTATCTTGAAAGCACATATTGTTATGGATACCGGGACATCTGGACTTTCCATTGTTGTAGGAGTGTGTCCTCGCAGGTGTCTTTGTTTTCTCAACTGTAAACGTCTTATGAACATGGGTCATAACTGGCCAGGAATGGGTCTTGCTAGTTTTACGATAGAGTCGATTTTAAAATGGTGTGACCCTGGCTCTCCTATGCTCCTGTTTCCCTGACACTTTGATTTGAAATGTGTCTATTTCTCTTAATGAATCACTACTTTTGTTATAATCTGCAGGCTAGTTCATCTGTAAGCACCTGACATGGCGAAGGCAGAGATGGCCAAAGAAGACATGAGCCAATACAATGAGATCATAAACATGCAGCTTCCTACGTGGATGTATTAGCTGTTTACAGCACTGCCGCATGTTTGTGCTCTATGAACACAAATGAGACTCTGATATCTTCTAGTTTGTGCAATTCCTATTAGAAAGGATGAAAAAATGTGCAGTGCATTTTTAATTGCATATGTTGTCTTGTCAGATAGATTTCAGGTAGACAGAAGGAAAGAACTTCTGCTTTAACTGGGCTTTGATGAGAACCAAATCCTCTGCTTATAGTTTAATATGTCTGATGATTGGAAGAATTCTCGACAGACTAGTTTCTGACTCTGTATGTTTCAAATTTTGTTTCTTATCCAATACATACGTACTCCTGATGCTATGCTTTAAAACGATTTATGGCCCTGTACCTTTGTGTCACAGTGCAGGGTGAGTCAGTATGGTGGGCCGTAGGTGTGTTCCTGGAAGCCATTCCTAACTAAGATAGATAGCAATGACTTGACTATAGATCAAAGTAACTGTAGACCACATAAATAGATCCCTCTGAACCTGCATTAAGTGTACATGTAACTCAGCTCTGCCTCAGCCACACCCTTCAGCTACTTCATTGCCACCCACACAGTGTGACAGAGAGAGTTAAAGTGGAAAAAGACATTCATCTTCAAAGATTATGGTAAAATATCTTATTTTTGAAAACTTTACAAAAACACACGCCCATATGAAAACACTGCTATGCTTCTCCCAGGGCTTTGGAGGAGGCCTTGCAAGTGAGGGTCCTGAAACTGAAGATTTCTAATTGTTAAGGTAAATCCACCCACATAAAATGAAGCCAGAATTACAAGTAAGAGGGAGACCATGTAGGGCCCTGTAGTTATTAGGAGGAAGTTTGAGTTTTTTTCTAAGAACAACAGGAAGGCTTAAAAGGCTTTGAAAGCGAAACCCGCTGGTTGTGGTTGGAGGATTACCTAGGCGCCGAGGCAAGAGACTGAAGGCACAAACTGTTTCAGTATAATAAAGGAAATAGTTAGAATAAGAATAGTCATAATACCAATTAGACAGCAATGATCATAAACCATTACCAATCATTATTATAAACATTATTAATCATTAGCTTTTAATATTACTCTTTGTTGCATTACTAATATAACCTAGGAGTAACCGGCGGGTATAGGAACAGGTGCTGAAGGGACATTGTGAGAAGTGACCTAGAAGGCAAGAGGTGAGCCTTCTGTCATGCCTGCATAAGGGCTGCTTGAGGGCTCCTTGGTCAAGCGGTAATGCCAGTGTCTGGGAAGGCACCCCTTACTTAGCAGACTGCGAAAGGGTGTCTCCTTTCCTTGGAGGAGTCAGGGAACACTCTGCTCCACCAACTTCTTGTGGAAGGCTGGATATTATCCAGGCCTGCCCACAGTCATCCCAAGGCCTAAACCCCTCCCTGTGGTACAGTGCTTCAATGGTCACGCTCCTTGTCCACTTTCATGCTCCTCCCGCACTCCTGGTTCCTCTTTGAAGTTCACAGTAGATAGTGGTAGAAGAAATAGTAAAAGTCTCAAAGTCTTTGATCTTTCTTATAAGTGCAGAGAAGAAAACGCTGATGTATGCTGCCTTCTCTCTCTGCTTCCTGCTACCTAAAAGGGAAGGGCCCCCTATCCTGTAATCAGGTGACTTGCTTCACCTTGTCAATCACTTAGAAGATTCACCCTTGTTATCCTGCCCGCTTGTCTTGTATGCAATAAATATCAGTGAGCTCAGCCGTTTGGGGCCACTACCGGTCTCTGCATCTTGACGGTAGTGGTCCCCCAGGCCCAACTGTTTTCTCTTTATGTCTTTGTCTTGTGTCTTTATTTATTACAATCTCTTGTCTCCGCACACGGGGAGAATACCCGCTAAGTCAAGTAGGGCTGGACCCTACAGCTCTTAATAGGATTTGATCTATATTTTGAGACAGTCTCTCTGTTGTCCAGGCTGGAGTGCAGTGGCCCATACTCCGCTCACTGCAATCTCTGCTTCCCCGGTTCAAGCGATTTTCCTGCCTCAACCTCCCAAGTAGCTGGGATTACACGCATCCATCACCACTCCCGGCTAATTTTTGTATTTTTAGTGGAGACAGGGTTTCACCATGTTGGCCAGGCTGGTCTGCAACTCCGGGCCTCAGGTGATCCGCCTGCCTTGGCCTCCCAAAGTGCTGGGATTACAGGCGTGAGCCACCACACCCGTCCACGATCTATATTTTTCAAAGACCCCTCTGGCTTCAGTGTGGAGCAGCGGTCTCCAACCTTTTTGGCACCAGGGACCAGTTCTGTGAAAGACAATTATTCCACAAGCTGGGTGGGCGTGGGGTCATGAGAGTCTCGTGAGGAGGGCGCAACCTAGATCCCTCGCATGCGCAGTTCACAATAGGTTTCGAGCTCCTGTGAGAATCTAATGCCTAGGCTGATGTGACAGGAGGCGAAGCTCAGGCGGTGAGGTTCACTCGCCCGCTGCTCACCTCCTGCTATGCGGCCCTGTTCCCACCCGGGGTTGGGAACCCCTGGTGTAGAGAATGAGCTTTAGGGAGGTGAGTGACAGGAAGGAGACCGATCAGGAGGTTGGAGCTTTTCCAGGAGAGAGGTGGCTTAGACTAGGGTGGAGTGGGTGGAGATCTTGAGAAGGGATAGATTAAAGTCATATTTGAAGGTGGAGTGATGGGCTTGCTGATGGGTTGGCATTAAAGTAGACATGAGGGTGGCACCAAGGGTGTCTCCCAGACATCCTCTTGAATGGTTGCCGTGACACCATTTCCTGAGGTCAGAAATTGGGAGCTAAACTTCAATTTGAATCCTGTCTCTACAATTCCCAACCACGTGACCCTAAACAGGTTGCTATTTTTTTCCCCAGCCCTTTCCTTATTCAAAAGAGGGAAAACCAATAACTGCCTTGTGAGATTGTTTGAAAAGTAAATGAGAAAACCCATGAAAATGCCCAGCCAGGAGCCTGAACCTTATCAATAACCTTATATTGGATGGCATTGACGCTCCAAGATTTATTAGTATTTACTATCAAACTCAAGAGAGGAAACCAGCTTTGCAGCCTGATACTCTTGCAGGATTTTTCTCAGGTTCTAGCACTTGGCTTTGGCTACTGATGATATTCCAGGCTGGAAAATATTTGCTGTCCCCAAAGGGCAGGTCAATGTGAATAATCTTTTTAATAATAATAATAGCTAATATTTGTAGAGCACTTATTATTGCTTGGCTCTTTACATGGTTCATTTTATTTATTTCTTACAATACCCTACGGCGCAAGTACTTTTATTATTTTCACTTTACAGATGAGAAAATCTGAGGTTCAAGGGATTACAGAATTTCTCCAGTGACCTCCAGCTAGTAAGTGGAAGAGAACAGACTGGATTGCATCATAGGGATGTTCAGAGATCAGCCAGAAGGATCACCTTTCACAACAGGACTATGGGGCCCAGGCCCGGTCCCTATCATGCCCCTGCACAGGTGTCTCGGGTCCGAGAGCCAGGACAAAGCCGGAGACTGCGCGCTAGGACCGGTGCGCCTTGCTCACTGTCTGCTTCTATCCCTCCTGCCCCGTCCACTGTCCCCACCAATTCCCCGCTCCCTCGTCCCTCTCAGTCACAGTCCGCTCCAGTCTACCGCACTGCCCTAACTCTGTCCGAGCCCCCAGCCGCCGCAGCCGCTGCGCCGTCCCTC
>NW_012102099.1:3377819-3378429 GCF_000951045.1 Mandrillus leucophaeus
CAAGCCCGGAGGGTCCCGCCTGAGGAAGAAAGGTCGTCGCCCGCAGCCCAGCTGGGGCTGGGAGCGCGACCCGGGGTCTCCTCGCCCGCACGCGGAAGAAAATGGGCGCTGTGGCCTCAGTTTCCCTCTGTGAGCACCCGGCCCTGCATTCTGAGGAGTCGTCTGTGGAGGAGCCTTTGGCGTCCTCCTGCCCCTGAGGGTGGCCGTCAGCTCCTCCCAGCCCAGCACTTTGCTTTCCCCTCCCTCACGCCCCGAAGGGTCTCGCCCTTTCTGGCTCACCCCTCTCTCCCCGCTCTCTTCTCCTCCCACTCCCCTCTCCCAGGGTCCCCGCCTGGTCTCCTTCCGGCCCCTTCCTCCCTCCCTCCCTCCCCACCACCGCCACCACCCTGCCCTTCCCGGGCAGGTTCCCACGGATTGGCCCCATCCCGTTAGCTTCACTTTGCACGAAGTCAGTTCAATCTAGAGATAGAAATAGCCTCCAGGACGTGGTGGGGGGTTGAGGTGGGGGGGAGTTTGTGTGCATATTTTGTGGCGAGGGGAAAAAGGGTAGGTAATATGTGTTTGGGAAAATCAATGTCTCAGGAATAGTAAATCGCAGGATTTGGGGTTT
>NW_012102099.1:3378848-3411090 GCF_000951045.1 Mandrillus leucophaeus
TCAGCCTCCCAAGTAGCTGGGATTACAATGCCCGCCACCGTGCCTGGCTACTTTTTGTATTTTTAGTAGAGACGGGGTTTCACCATGTTGGCCAGGCTGGTCTCCAATTCCTGGCATCAAAGTGACCCGCCCATCTCAGCCTCCCAAAATGCTGGGATTACAGGCGTGAGCCACTGCACCAGGCCAAAAAGTACATTTTAAAAGTACCTCACACCACTGGGAGCAATTTAAAAAGATAAATAGGAATTTATTCAGAGATAGCGAAACACACAGACTAAAAAGGAAAGCAGTGGAACCAACGCAAGGCACAAGTCATATGCACTAAAATTTCCAGCTGCCCCGTAGGGGAACGTGGTTTGGCGGATTGCGTCACCTTTAGTTGGGGCATAATGATTGAATTCTTGCGGTACAAATGGACACTGATCGAAGTTTACCTAAGTTTTTAATTCTGTGGCCAACTTTGTGTTTGTCTTGGCTCAGTTTTCTCTTAAGTAGAAATAAGTAGAAAAGAAGCAAAAAGAAGCTTCTATTGTGGCAGTGTAAATTTACTTATATGTAAGCAATAATTTGATTCTTTCCTAGAAGTCAACCAAAGTGCTATAACATCCCTTCTCATCTTTAGCTTAGTAATAGAGCCCTACGGTGTTACCAAGAATAATACAGTTTGTAAAAATGTGCATTAATTCCTTCTCTTTGTTTTAAGTGAAGATTTTCTTTTATCGTTCTTATTTCAAAACATTTAAATTTGATTCTTGTTTCTTCCCTTGCCTTCTAATTATTTTCCTATAGTTTCTTGTTTTCTTCATTTTTCCACTTTATGGAGTGGAAACTCCACTCCACTTTTTGGAATCCCATGATTTTAACTTCAAAAATTAAAATATTGTTGAATAAACCAGAGCATCTTGAAGAGGGCAATGAAATTCAACACCTGCATATAAATCAATAATCCAACACTTCTTAAATTCTTAAATTTTAGAAAAGATGTGCCTTGTATTAGCTTTTCTTGGTTTTATCTGCCTTTTCCTACTCTTGTTTATTTCCTATTTCCATATCTTATATTTTCAGCCTTCCTCCTTTATTTATTTGACCATGTTAGTAAGAAGAGAACTCAAATCCTTTTTTGGATAAAATAACTGAAGTGTAAGAAGAAATCATTAATCAGGATGCATTTAAGCCAGATGTAGAGGTGTAGTTCACAATTTACTACAGCTTTGTCATTAGGTTATAATTTTACATTCTAAATAAGTTTCTCTTATTTACAAGAGAATAACTTGTATTGAATAATTGGATTAGAACACAATCTGAATGTTATTTTGTAGAATTAATGAATATTTTTCTTATAAAATAGCAATAAAAAGTTTTTGTAATAAAATTTTAAATATCTTTTTGTGTTCTCTCTAGTTTGTTAAATACAAGTAAGGAATACAGGCAACATGTTCTACACACATGTGCTTATGAGTAAACGAGGGCCATTGGCCAAAATATGGCTTGCAGCTCACTGGGAGAAGAAACTCACAAAGGCCCATGTATTTGAATGTAATCTAGAGATAACCATTGAAAAAATTCTTTCACCCAAGGTATGTTACTGATTAAAATGATAGCTTGTATTTACCATGACTTTGGAGGAAGAAAGGCATTAAGATACACTTATATCATGAAATACATTTTGAAGGAAGTTTTACTTGTCAAATGGTCTTTCCTTTAATTCCTGTAGCATTTAATGTTATAACAAACATATTGGTTTCTGTTGGTAATTAACTTTTTCATATATCTATCATAGATAGATTGGACCCTAAGGGATGAAGGCCATATTTTATTTATATTCATATTCCTTTCTTACTCACTAACAAAATACAGTAGACATAGTAGGTACTTAATAAGCATCTCGTAGAAAATAATGAACAAATGGGGAGGGTAGAAAGAAAGAGGACTGGTTATAAATCCAAAAATATGTGAAAATATGTCATAAACAGTAAAGTACTATGTTCATTATAAAACACTAAAACAGTGATTAGAATTTGCATTACAGTATTTAATATTGTTATAAGTTAAGTATTTTTCAGTTTTAGAGAAGGACAAATTGAAAGTCTATGGTGTGTTAGGCACTGGGCTGGACTTTATGCCTATAAATCTATTTAATCTTTACAACAACCCTATGAAGTTGGCTTCTTTTAGCTTCTGTGAACTGTGGTTAGCATGTCTTGAGTTGGTCAAATTTATATTTAATTATTGCTTTATCTGTCACTTAATAATTATATTACTTTGGGCATCCTACTTAAAATATCTGAGTCTCAGTTTTTTCTTCTGTAAATAGAGGTTGTTGTCAAAATTAAATAAGCTAATGTATGAAAAGCTCTTAGGACAATGCCTGGCATAAAATAAGTATGTAATAAATTGTAGGGAGGCTGAGGCAGGATAATTGCTTGAACCCAGGAGGCAGAGGTTGCAGTGAGCCAAGATCGCGCCACTGCACTGCAGCCTGGGTAACAGAGCGAGACTCCACCTCCAAAATAATAATAATAATAATAAAAAATTGTAGCCATTTTTATTAAACTGAAGTTCAGGAAGGTTAAGTGACAGCCTCAGCAACTGAACAAAGACCTGAACCCAATTCTGACTATAGAGTTTATATTCCTCTCATAATACCAATAATAGTATACTTCACTTAAATACCATATTAGATTAATTCCCTTAAATAAGAATAAAAAAATTATTTTGCAAGGTGAGGTAAAAAGTGATTTACTTCAAATAAGAATACAAAATATCTGCTTTTTTAAGAGAACCAAATCTTACGATGTAAGTAACTTTCAAAGAATAGGATTTATGAACCTAATTTTTACTCTTCTAATACTTCAAAAATTATTGAAAGGTGAAAATAGCACTTCGAACTTCAGGACACCTTCTTTTGGGAGTTGTTCGAATCTATAACAGGAAGGCAAAATATCTTTTGGCAGATTGCAGTGAAGCATTTCTTAAAATGAAGATGACATTTCGCCCAGGTATACATGTAATATTGATTTGTCTCACTCTTCTTGGTTCCCTTTTGCATTTTAATTGGGGGTGGGCTCTTTTAATATACTTCAGGGGAGTATGGTGAATGTAAACTTAGTTTTGAATGAATCTAAGTTTCCATGGTTGAGGATAAATTGTATTCATTTCCTTGCTCTTTTTGTATGCCTGCAGGAAAAGGTTATGCTTTCCAAAACTTGTAATGTTCCTGCATATTTATGTAAGACATATACTTAAAGCCACTACACTTGCATAAGAAACTCTGATATTCTGTTTTTAATGGGTCAGTTAGTTTGTCATGCCTGTTTGACAAACTATGATTGACAAAACAGAGATATCAGTAATTGTAATTGTTTTCAGAATTCTCGACTCCAAGCAGCATGCTACTTATGACGTATCAAAAATTCCTAAGCATTCCAAAGTGCCAGAGATTTACATATGTCATAAATATAATGCCTTCAAAATTTATATAGCATCTGTTTCACTTTGAAGACATTTTTTATTTTCCACCTTGTATTATGGCTATTTAGGTATGGATCTTGCTTCTGTCACTAGTCTTCAAGCTTCTTAAAGGCAAGGTCTTTGTTGTAACTATTTTCTGAATCTCTTATAGTATCTGTCTCAGTGCCTTGCCCATACCATTCCCTCAATCAACATTTGTTGAATCAGGATTGACAGATTTTTTTTAATCTTCTTCATTTAAAATATTCGTATAATCTCTAGGTGGATTTCTATTCATATCAAGTATAGGTTCATTTGTTCATTTTTGTTTTTACATATTCCACAAATATTTATTGATTTCATACTTTGTACCAACCACTATGGTAGGCTCTGGGATACAAAGACAAACAAACAAGATAAGTAAGATCCTTTTCAGTCAGGTGAGGAAATAAAATAATTAAAGTATTTTAAAAACTTATTATACTAATTGTCAATTGTAATTGTGCTATAAAGGAAAATAAACAGAGTGCTACAACAGAAAATAACAGAGAAGTTCGCTTTAGTTAAAATAATTGGGAAAAGCCTTTCTGAGAGGATAGAATTCAAGCTCAGACTTAAAAAATGAGAACTACCCAGCCAAGTAAAAAGTCGCTGAGGGAATAGCATTCTAGGCAGAGGAAACTGCAAGAGCAAAGGTCTTGAGGTGGAAAAATGCTTGACTTTTTCAGGGAACAAAAAGGCTAGTATGGTCAGTATGGTGAATGTCATTAGATGATCCGTGATAGGTTTGTAGAGCTACAGAGGCTCCAATTCGAAATTTTGATTTTATTAAATGCACTGGAGAAGTCACTAAGTCATTATAAGTTTTAGAGACATCTAATCTGATTAGTTTTTTGAAATATTACTCTGTCTGCTTTATAAATAATGGACTACAGAAGGGTAGGAGTAGATGGAGGAAAACTAGTTAGAATATGCAGTAGTCCAGTAAAAGAATATGGAGTTAGTTGGGAGTTCTTTCTTTTATATAGCATTGCTGCTTATTGAGTGTGATTTTTTATTCTTTTCAGGACTGGTTGACCTTCCAAAAGAGAATTTTGAAGCATCTTACAATGCTATCACATTGCCAGAAGAATTTCATGATTTTGACACCCAAAATATGAAGTAAAATATTTTATTTATTTTCTTTCGATTTTCGGTTTAATTTTCTTGATATTTTGTTTTTATATTCAAATTTCATTGAGGCAAATGGAATGTAGTTAACAACTGAACAAGTACAGATGTGATTGATGAAGACTTATATTTGGTATAAAATCCCAAAGTACAACAAAAGTGTGTCATTATATTGAATATAGTTTGCAATATTGACAGTATATTCATCTATTCATTCAGTAAATATTCACTGGGTGCCTTCCATATGCTGGAAACTGTTCTAAGCACTGAGGAGATAGCAGTGAATTAAACATAGCTGCTGGCCTCATGGATCTTAAATTTTAGTTGGGGTGGATAATAAACAAACAAATAAATGTATGCCAGGAGATGATCACCATTGTGAAGAGAAATAGAAAATGAAATAAACAAACAGTAAGACAGGAAAGACTTTTCTGAAAAGGTAAGAACAGAAATCTGAAGGAGGTAAAGGAACAAATCAGTAATGTGGGGGAAGAATATTCTAGGAAGAGCAAGTAGAAAGGCCCTAAAGCAGAACACACTGGACATTTTCAAGGACCAGCAAGGAGGCAAGTGAGACTCTAGTGGAGTAAATGAGGGGCTGAGTGGTAGGAGATGAAGTCAGAGAGGTAGCAGGAGACACAGATTATGTAGGGTGTGATACACTACAGTGGGACTTTTATTTTACTCAGGGAGCACGGGAAGGTTTTGAATAGACGAGTGATGGGATCTGACTTGATTTCAACATCATCTCTCTGGCTACTTACTCTAAGAGGAAAGGGAGGAATCAAAGAGCCCATGAGAAAGTTATTGTAGTAAGAAGTCCAGATAAGAGAATATAGTGTCTATGATCAGTTCTCAGTTTTCATCTCACTCAGGTGGTAGCAGTCAACTTACAGATATATCTGGAAGGCAAAGCCAGGAGAATTTGCTGATGAATTGCATATGGCTTTAAGAGAAAATGAAGGATGCTATATGATGTTTGGCATGAGAACAGAGTTAACACTTAATAAGATTAGGATAATCAGATTTAAAGGGGGAAGAGAGAAGGAAGTAAACTAGGTTTTGTGTATAAGTTTTGGGATGACTGTTACACATCTGTTGTGGTCTAAATGCGTATGTTCCTCTGAAATTCATATATTGAAACCTAACCTTCAAGGTGATGGTATTAAGAGGTGGGGCTCTGAAACCACAATGACCTTTTAGGACAACAACAACCAAAGAATTGGAAGTGATTAGGTCATCAGAGAGGTGATTAATTCATAAGAGAAGTGATTAGATCATAAGGGTTCCACCATCATAAGTGAGATTAGTTCCCTTATAAAAGAGACCTGCAGGAGTTTTCTTGTCCCTTCCACTGTGTGAGGTCACAGCAAAAAGACACTGTCTATGAGGAACAGGCCCTCACCAGACACCAAATCTGCTGGCACCTTGATCTTGGACTTCCCATCCTCCAGGACTGTGAGCAATAAATTTCTGTTGTTTATAAGTTACCCAGTCTAAGTTATTTTATTATAGTGGCCTGAATGGACTAAGACAATATCGAAGGGAGTAGGTAAGTAGTTGACTCTCTGGGTCTGAAATTCAGGAGAGAGGTCTGATGTGGATGTATAAATTTGCAAGTTGTGAGTGTATAGATGGAACTTCAACCATGGACTCTAAGAGATCCCCAAGGTAGTGAGTATACCTTTAAAAAAAAGAGAGAGAGGGATCTGAGGACTGAGTATTTGGTCATTCCCAGTAGTTAGTCTGGGATATTAGGAACAGAAAAGGAGCAGGTAGGAAGAAAATTGAGAAATAGTGATATCTCAGAGGCCAAGAGAAGAATGTATTCCATGAGGAAGGGAGTTGTCTTAGTCTCTTTGGGCTGCTATAACAAAATACCATAAACTGGGTGTCTTATTTACAATAGAAATTTAGTTATCATCATTCTGGAGGCTGAGAAATCCCAGATAAACTTGCCGGCAGATTCATCGTCTGGTGATGGCCTACTTCCTGATTCATAGATGGCAACCTTCTCACCGTATTCTCACATGGTAGAAAGATTGAGGCAGCTTTCTGGGGCCTCTTTTATAAAGGCACTAGTCTTATTCGTAGGAATCTGCCCTCATGACCTAATTACCTGCCAAAGCTCCCACCTCCTAATATCATTGCTTTGGAGATTAGATTTCAATATATGCATTTGAGGTGAGGAAGACACAAACATTTAGACCATAGCAAAAGTCAACATCTAAGTCAAATGCTGTTTGTGCAAGTAAGATAAGGGACTGAAAATTGACCATTGGATTTGGGAGCCTAGAGATTATTTATATACATGTATATATAATAAACTAGTGTTCATGAATAATACTATTAAGAAAATGAAAATTGTTCTAGTTTCTTCACTATATCAATGATATTTTTACAGTATCATTGTTTTCTGTTCTCACGTTTTTCTCAACCTTTTATTTCTCCATAGTGCTATTGATGTTTCAGAACACTTTACTCAGAACCAAAGCAGACCAGAAGAAATCACTCTTAGAGAAAATTTTGACAAGGATCTGCTTTTACAAGCTGAGAGCTTTGGTGAGAATATTTGAGAACTCAAAATTACAAATTATAATCAATTATATTTGTATTTGTGTATTGAAACAATGCCAGTAGACGTAGCTATAGAATGAATCTTTTGATGCATAAATGTAATTCCCAATACATCTTTCCTTGCCTTTTCCTAGTATAGATGTCAATGCCAAGACTCAGTCTTAGGATATACTTCTATTCTCAGTGTATAACCATTTACTGAATACCTACTCTGTATCAGGTGCTATCAATAGACAGGGCAGTACCAAAATTTAAAGAAGCAGTTTCTGCCCTCAAGGAGATACTGGGTGTGAGAGAGACATGTAAATAAACAGTTGTGATGGTCAACATACATACAAGATTTTATATGTATGCTGCATGAAATGCCTTCAAAATATATTTCTTCTGGTATATGATAATATCAATTGTAAAATAATGCCTTTTAAATCAGCCTGGGGGTGAGGAAGAGGAAGCGCTAACACACTAAACATATATATTGATTGTGAAACATAAACTGATTTTTAAGATGTTAAACTCTGTTTGGGCAAGGCGATTGTACTTTACTTTTGATTTTTTTTTTTTTTTTGACACAGGGTTTTGTTCTCGTTGGCCAGGTTGGAATGCATGATCATGGCGTACTGCAGCCTTGACCTGGGCTCACTATCTTCCCGCCTCAGCCTCCTGAGTAGCTGGGACTGCAAGTGCATACCACCACACTCAGCTAATTTTTTAAAACTTTTTTGTAAAGACAGGGTCTTCCTATGTTGCCCAGGCTGGTCTTGAACTTCTAGGCTCAAGCAATCCTCCTGCCTCAGCCTCCCAAAGTGTTGGGTTTACAGGCATGAGCCACTGTGCCTGGCTAGTGTATTTTAAAATGGAAGCAACATGGTGTAATTTAACTATAGAGTATTTGCTCTTTTTTTCTGGCATCTACTACTCCCTGTCTTATGATATTTATACACGTCTTGTCTTGGTCTACAAACTCCATGAGGATAGAATCTGTGTAATGTTCACATTTGAATTTCCTATAGTGCCCAAAACAATGAGCATAGAAAGATAGCCTGTGTCTATCTTGGTCGGGGAGAGGAGTCAAGAAAGTAATGCTTGAGCAACATCTCCAACCTCAGCTTCTCATCCTCACTCTGCTTCCATAACTCTTCCTATATCTGCAGCTGTGTTTCTCAGCCTGTGGTGAAGGACCAGTTTTCTAATTTTTGTCAATTTTCAATCTGTTTTATATTTTACTTTGTAAAATACAGTAAAATGAATTATTAGAAAAATTAAAAAATTAAAAATCAAAATACAAGCCTCAAGTTTTGTTATTAGAGTCAATATATATAAAATTGCTCTGTCAAATTTCTGTAAAACTTTCTGAACATGTACTTTTATTTCTGTATTTTATTTCTTGTGGACCAATACCTGTCCCCAGATTATACTTTAAGTAGCACTGATCTCTTACTGGGTATAATCCCAGACCCAGAATTGGAACACACTGGCAAAGAAGTAATCATATTCCCTACTCCCAAGACACTCTTTACAAATTCCCCTACTATTCTTATTTGGGCCTGAAACTTTAGGATGACTTTTTTTTTTTTTTTTTTTTTTTAATGGAGTCTCACTCTGTCACCCAGGCTGGAGTGCAGTGGCACCATCTTGGCTCACTGCAACCTCCACCTCCCAGGCTCAAGCGATTCTCCTGCCTCAGCCTCTGGAGTAGCTGGGACTACAGGCATGCACCACCACACTCGGCTAATTTTTGTATTTTTAGTAGAGACAGTGTTTTACCATGTTGGTCAGGCTGGTTTTGAACTCCTGGCCTTAGGTGATCCACCCTCCTCGGCCTCCCAAAGTGCTGGGATTGCAGGCATGACCCACCATGCCCAGCCAGGATCACTTTTAACTATGCTTTTTGTCAGCTTCATACTAGTGCTGAGTTGTTTGTTTGTTCGTTATTTCTGAAATATCTCAGATCTTTTTTCTATTTCCTTAGCCACTGATATAGTTCATCAGTACCAAAGACCTGGAGTATTGCAATACCTTCTACAAATCTTCCTCCAGTCTCTTCCCACATTTTTTATGCCTTTGTAAGAGCAATTGTCTTTAAATTCCATTTTCGATATATCACATTCCTCTGCTTAAGTGCCTTGGGTCCCTGTGACTTACTGTATGATATACCTCTATCTATACTCAAGGCCTCTGCCAATTTATCACCTTCTTTATTTCATCAGCTTTATTTGTTTTCCTGTTAATGTGGACTTTTTGCTCTAGTCTAGCAAGTCTAGTGTCTTGCCACCCAACCAGTACAATTTAGTTGTTCACATTTCTGTATCTTCCTTTACAATTTTAAAAGGTGGGAAGAACATGTTCTTAGTAAATGGACAGATTTTGGTTTGAATCTGAACTTTCTCTATTGATTTTCTGTGTGATATTGGGCAAATTGCCTAACCTCTCTCAGCCTTACTGCCCCATTTGTAAAGTTGGGATATAACTGACAACATCATATGGTTATTTCCCTTATTCCTTCCTTTAATCTTCACCAATATGTGATTTTTCTCTTCTTTGAAAACTGCTTCAAACCTAATGTCCTCTAAGAAATATTTAAAATTAATCCATCTTATTCTAGATTGTAATATAAGATCAAAGGCAATGATTATTTCTTTTATGTATTTTGTGTAATCTGAGATTCTTGTGATGTTCAATGCTGAGAATATAGTGTCTTCATAAGTCTTATTCTCTGACCAATGCTGGCTTTTCCTTTGGGAGCTATCAAGCTGTACCTGGATGATGTGAATATATTCTTAGTTTTTTAAAAAGTAATTTAGTCTTTTTTTTCTGAGCAATTCTTTAATCCATTTTCATGATAGTTGTTTTTTTCCGCTCTTCCATTCTAGAAGATTTAAGTCTATAGAAGAATTTTCAGTATGGGTAATACTTCATGATTTTCTTTACTGTCTAACACTAACATGGGTTGTTAGAGGGAGGAGAAGACTAACCTTGGACCTCTGGGATTTCAGACTCCTGGACCTAGAGATTCAAATCCAAGAGAGGGAAATGACTGATTTCTGCTCAAGAGCTGACTTCTGGTCCCCTGGAACTATCAGTGTAGTGTTGTGATTGTCAGGATGTAGGCTTTGGAATCAGAGCTGGATTCAGATCCTGACTCTGTTGTTTATTATATTGTGACTGTGTGCAAGTTACAAAACATTTCTGTGCCTGTGTTACCTCATCTGTGCAATGAGAATTATAATAGTATCTTCTATTACATAATATAATACATACTATAAACACTCAGTTATTGTTAGCTGATGGGTTTTTTTTTTTTTTTTTTTTTGGCAGGCCTGTATCACTACCCCCAGCATATTCAATTTCTATTGAATGAATGTTGTAAGCCCATTCTTTAATATTTTACCTATGTTTCCATTTCCTAAGATGACTGACATGTTCCTTATTTTCCAAACCTCCACTATGCATGAACAATACAAGCAATTGTCCTTGAAATACTATGAAATATACTTGGTCAAGCAGAACTTACTTACCTAAAATAGAAGAAATTATTTTCCATAGTACTTTTACCTTAGGAAGTTATTAAATTATATCACAACTATAAACTCTATGTAATATTTTGGCATTTTTTTCCATTGTATTTGAAAGGTCATTAGACTAAAAATCCAGTCTCTACTGATTAACTGAGTGACTTTAGTTGAATAATTCAAGTAAGTATTTCAGCTATTTTCTTCATCTGTAAAATGAGGTGTTGGATGACAGGATTATGCTAGATGATATCTGAATTTCCTTCTAACTGTAAAATTCTGTGTTTCTATGAATTAGTATTAATGATATATATTTATTTAGGGGAGGAATCTGAAATTCTCAGAAGACATAGCTTCTTTGATGACAACATATTACTGAATTCCAGTGGTCCTTTAATTGAACATAGTTCTGGAAGCCTCACTGGAGAAAGATCTCTGTTCTATGACAGTGGAGATGGGTTTGGAGATGAAGGAGCTGCAGGAGAAATGATTGGTATGCTATCTGGTCATGTAGAAATAAAACATTTATTTTAATCAAATTACTACAATGTATTAGATTTATTATATCAATGTAAAATTTCAAATATGTTTTTGTGTTACATAGGTCAATACATTTTTCATACAAGTTTTCAAAGTCTATGGCATGTTTAAACATTTAGGCTAGGCCTAAGTAAATAGCCATCTGTTTAAATATATTTTCTATAGAGGTTATGAACTACTGCTTGTTTTTATTTTTACAAATTCCTAATTCTTGGAGGGAAGAGAGTGAGGTTAGTATATTCCTTATAAAATATACTAGACTATGTACTGGAAAACACTGTTTTCTTTAACATACATTGTGGGGCAGCTAAGGTATTTTTCTAGAATTTTATATTATTATTTTATATTTATATTCATCTGCTTAAGTGCCTTGGGTCCCCATGACTTACTGTATCAAATACTTCTACCTATCCTCAAGGCCTCTACCAATTTATTGCCTTCTTTATTTTATCAGTTTTATTTGTTTTACTCTTAATATAGACTATTTCACCTTATAAAATAGTCATAGAAATCGGATAGACAAAAACTGAGAGGTCCAAATGCACATGTTTTATTTATTCTTCTTCTTATTATTATTGAGATGGAGCCTTGCTGTGTCACCCAGGCTGGAGTGCAATGGCACCATCTCGGCTCACTCCAACCTCTGCCATGTGGGTTCAAGTGATTCTCCTGCCTCAGCCTTCTGAATAGCTGGGATTACAGGTGCCAACCACAACGCCTAGCTAACTTTTTTTTCTATTTTTAATAGAGATGGGGTTTCACCATGTTGGTCAGGCTGGTCTCGAACTCCTGACCTCAGGTGATCCACCCGCCTCAGCCTCCCAAAGGGCTGGGATTACAGGAGCGAGCCACTGCGCCCAGCCAAAATGCACATGTTTTAAAGATTGTTTATTGACTGTTCCTATCAAATCTTTTTAAAAATTCTCTAGTTTACATTAAAAATCTAGTTATTCCTTTACAATGAAATGCATAAAGTAACATTAATAAATGTTTAGTGAACAAATGACAGATTCCCATCTGTATGAAAAAAGTATTCATTGTGTTTTTCAAGACAATCTATTGCAAGATGATCAGAATATCCTGTTAGAAGACATACATTTGAACAGAGAAATTTCCCTGCCTCCTGAGCCTCCCAGTAGTTTAGCAGGTAGGTTGAAATTTTCCTTTATGAGAAAGTAATGGGTACTAATGTTTAAATTAAGCCTCAGAACTTCTGAATTTAAGTAACAATATAGTATAGTGAGAGACAAAGAACAATGTCCTTCAGACTCTGTTAATCTGACTGTAGACAATATAAAATAGGAAATTGGATTCTGAGAAAGGTACATTGAAGGGTATTTAGCCAGGATTGTTTAGCATGAGAGTGCTCTGCCAAAATATTGTGCTTTTGAATTATTAAAATAGTACATGGTACCTAGTAAGAAAATTTATTAACTAGTATCGTTTGATAATCTACATACAATTTGAGAGAAATTATAAATTGAGGATATTTTCCCTACTTGAAATTCATATGGCAGTACCTCAGATGATTTGAGGTATTTTAGTCCGATTTTTCTTAAGAATTAAAAGTACAATTAGCCCCATTTTTGATTAGCCACAATTTTTGATGTTATATTTGCTTTCTAAAAACAATAGTAGAAACGGAAAATACAAAGAGTTAAGTAATAAAATTTTACTTCTGGTTTTTTATGGGTCAACTGATAAGTATTTAACAGAATACAATTTTTTTTAGCAGACATATAGTCAAATTTTTATCAGTCATTTACTGTGGTTGCCACCACTGTTTTTACATCTGCGTGACTTTAACCCACCCTTAGATGTCTCATGTGCAAAAGGGGATGATGATACTTGACTCACTTGAATACTATGGGTCCCAGACCATATAATCTGTAAGCTTCTTCAACTCTATTAAATAAATGATTCTAAGAATTCAGATGTTCCAGTTAGTAATATAAATCTTCAGTTAGTTTATCTTTCTCTTTAATTCTCACACAGTCCTCTAGCCTGCATCCTAACTGTTTTTTTTCACAATTTCTTTTATGTGGATGTTGATTAGTTGAACCAGATAACCCAGAGTGTATATGTGTACCTGAAAATGAAAAAATGAATGAAACAACATTATTATCAACTGAAGAGGAAGGATTTACCCTTGATCCAATTGATATTTCAGGTCAGAGGCATTTATCATTTTGTTTTAATTTTTAATACACTGTTAACTTATATACTTTGAGATGTTTGAATAATCACTGAAATATTATAGGACGTAGTCAATCTAGTACTAGCACTTGTAATACAATAGAGGAGAAGACCGTGAAGGAAATTTTAGATGATCCTTTTGAGGTAGGAAGTGGGACTCAACTCTAGAATTGGGGGTTGGACGCCGAACCAGATGATGACTAGTTACAAAGTGGGTGGGGGGAGCTTTCAATCAGACCCACCCACCAGTGTGCCATGTCAATTTACTGCTGCCATGGCAACACCGGGAATTCACCCTTTTCCATGGCGATGACCCAGTGATTACTACTCCTTCCCCGCATAAACCGGCCCCCTTAATCTGCATGCAATTAGAAGTGGGTATAAATATCACTGCAAAACTGCCCTGAGCTGCTAGTCTGGGCCTACTGGGTAGCCCTGCTCTGTAGCAGCAGTCACGGTGCTAGAGCTGTAACACCACCAGAGCTTGAACACTGCCTATTCAGTAAAGCTGTTTTCTTCTACCTCTGACTTGCCCTTGAATTCTTTTCCTGGACAAAGCCAAGAACCCAGATGGGCTAAGCTCCACTCTGGGGCTCATTTGTCCTGTATCTCTGTATCACTTGCATTATATTCAGTCCTGTTCAAACCATGTATCCAGTTTGGGAAACTGAAAAATTTTAAACTAAGTTCAATTTAGGAATGTATTGAGCCATTACTCTGTGGTGGGCATGGGAATAAAGAAGACACACACTTTTTGCTTTTAAGAAGCTTAGAAAACAATCCAGTTAGGAAGATAAATAATCATGCAAGTGAATATAATATAAGGCAGAATAAAAGGGTCAGAAGAGAGGCACAATGCCTTCTAGCATTTAACTTCAAACATCATGTTTTAGGGATAAGTAGTAAGTATGAGTCTAATATAACTACTAGTCTAATATAACTAATATAACTAGGTCATTTAGAAGCATCCTAGTTTGTAGGTAGTATAATTGATGTGAATTTCAGTTTATAAACTCAGGCATGCAAACAGTAAAGCATTTTTTTTTTTTTTTTTAACTGAGTTTACCACTAAGCCTCTATCTCACTAGGCTGGCAGGAAATTCAGTCTGTGTAGCTTCCCTGTCTTCTTTCCATCATGTAGTTCCAGAGTTTGGGGGAGGGGTATAGAAGGTGGAAGGTGGAAGGGAACCTCTGGTTATCAGCCATACCAATTTGTAGTTCCCAGTGCTCCAGCTTACATAGCCTTGGGGATCATCACATAGCCAACCTGTCCGGTATCTTGCCTCGTTCCTGGAATTTTACTGAGGCACATCAACCAGCAAGCAGGTTCTTGTACCTTTTGGCTCCATTGATCTTGGATCTTTATCCATTCTGAGAAATCTAACCCTCTCTCCCCTTTTAGAGCTTTACTAAAGAAAAGCTTAACTTCTGCTTTCTGCCTGCTAAAATTCCCTGATGGAGTGAAATCCTATGGAACCTGCTTGGAATGTCTATGAATTTCAGTGGGAGAGGGAAAAATACACTGGACAAATACAAATTAGCATTGTAGAAAGTTATCCTATTACGTAAGCATTTTAAGGAACCTCCAGATAGGTTGAATTCCCTCTTCCCCACATTTCCTCAGTTGCTCACTTAACAGGTAGATCCCTTTCTAAGCACTTCCAAGCAACACCTTACAAAATGTATCAGCTATTGGTTGCTCAGCATAATTTTCAGAGGGGAGAAGGGATTTTCTTTCCAATGCAACACTGTATGTTGTACAGTGGTAGAAATTTCTTTTCTTTTTTGGAGATAGGGTCTTGCTCTGTTGCCCAGTCTGGAGTGTAGTGGTGTGGTCTCAGTTCACTTCAGCCTCTGTCACTCAGGCTCAAGGGATCCACCCATCTCAGCCTCCTGAGTAGCTGGGTTTACAGGTGCATGCTACCATGTGTGGCTAATTTTTGTATTTTCTGTAGAGACAGGGTTTAGCCATGTTGCCCAGGCTGGTCTTGAACTCCTGGGCCCAAGCAATCTGCCCACCTCAGCCTCTTGAAGTGCCAGGATTACAGGCATGAGCCACCGTGCCTGGCTTAGAAATTTCTTAAGTATTTAGTGTCTACAATATGATTTTAGAAAGCTGTATAACCAATCACATTTGTGCCTATTTCTTATATTTAGACATTGCTGAGAAAAGGAAAGGTAAAAAGAGGAGATTGCTCATAGATCCTGTCAAGGAGCTCAGTAGCAAAGTTATACATAAACAGCTTACTTCCTTTGCGGACACCCTCATGGTTTTGGAACTTGCACCTCCTACCCAAAGATTGATGATGTGGAAGAAGAGGGGAGGAGTGGATACACTTCTGTCAACTGCTGCCCAGGATTTGATTCATGCTGAACTGAAAATGGTAACAGTTTCTATCCTTCTACATGACAGCAATGTCTGGTTATAAATAAATAAATAAATAAATAAATAATAAACACATCTTTACATACATATATAACAGAATTTAAACTTCCAAAGAAATACTTCCTCATTTTGAATTAATTTTCTGGATTGTGTGTATGAATTATAGTTTTTCCTTTTTAGATATGTGCTTGTGTTTTCTTGAATTACTTTGCTGGTGCAAAAACAAAAAAAACCAAAAGGGTGTATTTTTACAGTTGTTTACAAAGTGCTTTCTGTCCTCTGGCTTTAAACTTGGAAGAAAAATGATACAGAAGGATTCAGTAAGGGAAGAAGTGGGAAACCAAAATATCATAGGTGAGACTTCTTAATTCTCTTGATGTTTTGGGGAATGTTGTGGCAACAAAAATTTGATGTTTTAAATTTCAAAATGAAGATGGGATCCAATTCCATGTTCTCAAGTATAAATGCTAACTCTGGAAGAGTAGTTGAACTTAAATGAAATTATTACTTCAGTATTGCATTTTTCTGCATTTTGGATTGATTTTTGTCCCAGAGATTTCATTAAAAAGATGAAGTATATATACTATGTAAACCATTCTTACTATCACTTTTTCTACCTCCTTCACTCTCAAAGGCAGTACTCAAAAATCCTCAAAAAAGAAAATCTTTCTATCTAGCAAGATAATGTTTCAATGTAAAACAACTAACATGAAAAGTCATGTAAGGATAAGAACAGCACTTAATACAGTTAACTTGAGACAGGTATTTCTGTCTACCCAAAAGGCACATGGAATATTAATAATTACTGATTATTATCATGATAATTATAAAGTAATAATAAAACCAATTGATGTGATGAGGGAGCCTCCACTTCCTGATCACCCTTCCTGAAGGCATTAAATCTACTGAACGATATACCACAATGGGCTTGAATTATCCATGTTGTCTTGTGAGTGAATGTGTGAGAGTGTGTGTAGAGGAGATGGTTGGCAGAGAATGGGGAGTGGAGGTGATAAAGAGACAGAGGACAGGAAAGGGAAGATACATATGTGAGACTTGGGAGCAATAAGAAAGTTTGTGTATCCTTTGCTTAAATTCTTAGATCCCAACGTGTCTGTCAGAAGTTTTCTTTTGTTACAACCATATCACAATTCAAGTTTGAAAGATATTTTGGTGAAACTGTCTTTATTTCCTTGATAATTTAGAGACATTCATGATGCAAGAGCCAAATTCCCAGCAAGAGTTAAGTAAACCTCAAACCTGGAAGGATGTGATTGGTGGATCTCAGCATAGCTCTTATGAGGATACCAATAAACATATTAACACTGAGGTAAGTTATCCAGAGAGAATCGTAAAAATATTTTATTTTCTACAGATATAGTAAAGGAATGTTGGGACTCTGGTATATTTTCTTACATTTGTATATTCATATTTCATTTTAAGTTGTTTTGCAATTTGTTTACTAAGTAGCAGGGTAAAACATGATTTTCTTCTACAGAATTTTTCCAGGAGTTTAGGATGTAAATCGCAAGATAAGGTGGTTTCATACTGAACTAGTATTTTGCATGATACGTTAAATCAATGATTGTCTGTATGTAAACCTGGTTATATGCTGAGAATCCTACTAGGCCTCATATTCTTTGTGTCATGGAATGTTTTAGAACTGCAGCCAGTATACCTAAGTTTTGCTTCTCATCGTAAATTCACCCTTACATCTCTAAGAATAATATATTTTAGACCCACCGATTACTTTGGCCTTGAATCTGAAAGACTTATCTAAAGATCTATAACCAAAATGAAATTTTAAAAACTTTTTAAGATATAATTTTTTATTTGAAAAACATTACTATTTGAAAACATAATTGGAAATAATTGCTTTGAAATATTTTCTCAATTGTTATTTTATTGGTTGTACAAATATAAATATTATAGCCATACCAGATAAAAATAAACCAGTGTTTTTCTGGTCTGTTCCATTATCACTGTATTTTGATAACCACTCAGGGAATTCAAAGTCAACCCATGTTGAAACTGAATGCCCTTGGAAGGAAAGACAATTTCACAGTGCATTCAAACAGAAAGTATTTTACTAAATATTTGATAATATACTGGATATTGAGATACTGGGTTGCCAGTACTACTCTCTCCCTCACTTGGACTCAGGCATTTCTTAAAGTGTACCTTCCAAAAATTACGATTAGGTAAACCTGTTTAGTTTATGATATTTTGGAAGGAAAATATAACTGCACTTATCATAGATATAACAAGATAGATTGTCCCATGGGCTTGAAGTAGAGAGAAGAGAGATTGATGTACCAGTTCTTTTGAACCTTTACTCCTTTACCCTATGTTTATGCTTTTTCAATTCTACTCTTATTTTGCTTCCAAAAATGGTTAACAAATGAGAAATATAGTCAAGCATGGGAGCACAAGAACAAGAAGGGACAAGAAAATATTGATTCTGATGAATCATTTTCAAATTTTCATAAAACAGAATTTTTATATATCATAACTGCAAAATTGAGAGTATCAGAAAGATTGAATATTCATAGAAATTGAAAGAGAAAAACAAGGCTTCACAAACATGTTTATTAAAGAATAAAATGTAACTCCTTATGTTTACTAACAGTTTTTAAAACTGAGTTAAAAAGCAACTAAACTATCTTAGAGGAGGCCCTTAGTCAAGACTGGGGAGGACACCTGGGGAATGAAGCTTAGAGACAGGTTGAAGATGAAAAGGGATTGACAGCTTCTATAGCAATGAGAAGGGAAGGAGATGATAGGGACTAGGAAATTTCTGGCTGTCTCTTTTTCTTTCTTCCTTTATGTCTTCACTCCCCTTCCAGCAGACAGGTCCTTCTTCCCTTTTGCCCGTGACAGCTCCAGCAGTGGTGGCAGGAATCCTATCATGGTCCTCAGTAGGGATATTAATATCCCTTTCCTCACTCTCACTCCCTCTCTGCTTGCCTATTGCAGATCTCTTTCCTCTGCCACCTGGTATTGGCATGAGAATAGAGTTAGGGGAGTGGGGCTAGATAAACTGCTTCAAAGCAAAGTGGTCTCAGTAGCACAGCAGTAGAGACTTTTAATGTGAGGCCTGCAGTAGAGTGGGAAAAAGAAAGGAAAAGGATAGGAAACAAGGAGGGAAGGGGCATGCAAGTTCTTCCTTTATGGGAGGCATATGGAAAACAGTAACATTTAAGTCAAAGACTGCCTATCTGGGATATTTCAGAGATAATATTTTGAGAATGTGGGTAGTATTTTAAATTAGTTTGAGAAATGAGCATTCACATGATTAAAGCATTTAACAAAATTAGATTGTTCCTGTATAACCACTGTCAGATTTACCTAACTTTCCCTAATTTGCTTCAGCAGGATATTGTTGAAATGGTGTCTTTAGCTGCTGAGGAATCATCTTTAACGAATGACTTATTTGCACAAGAAATTGAATGTAGTCCAGTTGAATTGGTAAATATATGTATAGTCTTGGGGATGTTCTTAAAAACTTCATTCCTAAATATTTTTAACACCTTATTTATCTGAAACTTGACTTTTAAAGCTGTCGTGTTACTTTCTGAATTTATAATTTAAATTTGTGATTACAACAGAGATGTTTGTGAATAGTTTGATAAAATATTCTGAATTGCTCTGATTTTTTGTCTTTCTTTAATTTCTTTTGAAACTTCAAATACTTTTAAGGGAAAATGTGAGATTTTTGTGCTTATCAAAAGTAGTGACAGGATTTAAAATGTTGAGAATCACTGTTTTAAATTATTGGTATAACATTTCTAGAGAAACAGAACTATATTAAGAGTATGGCCTAAGGCATTTGAAATTTTATCTTATTTACAACAAAAATTGTAGGAAATTTTTCCTTTAACATTATGTGGCATGAGGCTTTTATCTATACAAGGGTTCTGGAAATTTGAAACAAAATCATCTGGTAGTCAGAGGGCTACATGTCAATAGCAAAGACGGAAGTCAAGTCTGATTTACCTGACTCCCTGCTTGTTAACTGTCTTATTTCTCTGGTCTTGTCCCAGCGTACTGAAAACATTTTTAAGATTGTAAAGAATTTTAGTAAAAGTTTTTTAGTAAATAATATAAAAACACCCAGTAAGCCTGATATTAATTTGTTTCTATAAAATTATCTATATAATGAGTTCCAAGACTATTTGATTGTTTTTCATAAAAGGAAAAGAGACCGAATTCTCTGGATAATCTAGGGCAGAATAAATTACCTGAACTTTTTACCTGAAGTATCCAAACAGCTGAGCCAGAAGTGGTTGATTCATTCTCGCTATTCGCTTTGCTTTTATAGATGCAGGTTATTTTCATACATGGTCAAGCAAACCACAACACAGCACAAGTTCAGCTGTTTTAATAATCCACTGGGCTTTCTACACAATAGATTCAGCTGTAGGGTGTCCAGATAGATCAAGTAGACAGGCTTTAGCAGAATGCACAGACTATTTCTTCTGAGCCTTTCTCTGGTTAGTTTAGTTGTGCATTATAGGTGAAGCGAGAGTCTCATGGACCTTTAACAAAGAGGTTTTTACATTTCAAAAACTGCATTTGTTTATTTAACAATAAAATAAACATTAATAAGTGGGTGTCCTCATTTATCCAAGGACAGACCAGAAAAGAATAATCATAAATTGTAGCTGAAGGGATTTGGAAAACTCTCCAGAATAAAGTGACCATATTTTCAAATTAGTCTCTTTGGGATATAAGAAAGCATATAGCACAGGCAGGCCCAGGAAGCTGGTATAGTTGGTGGAAATGGGGACTCAGTAGTTCCCAGGCTGAGTCAAAGAGTCCCTTTAGCCTCACATGATTTAAAATGTCATGCAGAATATTCTGGTGCTTTCTGTAATTGTCTTGGAGTCTATGAAATTGAAAGCACTTTTAGCAAGTGTCTGGGCTCCTATACATGAAGGCTAGACAAACGGTGGACATGTGATGAGAGTGACACAGATGCTTTTGGGATGCATGGTCAGAATTAGCTTAGGAAAAATTATAAAGTAGGCCAGATTTGTGCCACTTCCCTTCCCCCAACCCCCTGTAAGCCTACTCTTTTATCAGATTCATGAACACCTTTCATATGCCCAGTTTCTGCTCTAATATCATAAGGTGTTAGTTTGTAAGGGATTAGAATAAATTCTTGCAAAGAATTTCAACTTTACCATTTTTAAATATTGAGGTATTTCTGAAAGTGGTTAAGACTTAAATACCAAAAAAAAAAAAAAAAAAGAATTTATTTAGACAACAATGACAGACAATCAGGCAGTGGGTTAATCTTTTTTGGACAAGGCATCTCGAAATCTGAAAGATTTCTAACCCAATTGTACACAAACTACTAGACAGCAGTTATGTTTAGAGCTTCCCTTACCAGGTAAGTTCAGATAAAGGTCTTTACAATGCAGAAATAGCTGTATGTTTACTCCTGTCAACTGAGTTCAGATTGACCAGAACTAGGATAGCCCTAGGCAAAAGTTGTTGTCTTTGCTAATTTTACTTTTCAAAGTAACTGAAAGGCCCTGGGCACATTACCAAATAAAGATGGCAGAATCTCCTATTTTGGAGCCTCTTATCAGAAGACACCCTGGAGAGTATAGGTATAATTGTGCAAAGGTGGTTTATATTTGTATGTTAGCCTTATTCTCTTTATAAATAATAAAGACTATAAGCTCTTTATTTGGCAGGACCCATTGTAATAATTGTGTTTCTTGTAGAAGCTAACACTATGATTGGTGAATAGTAAGCGTTTAGTAAAATTTGCTTAAATTAAATATTTTATTTATCAGTCATTCAAACAGGAGTCATTGAGGAATGAAGAAAATATTGAGACAGAAAGATGGAATCGAAGAATACTTCAGTTGTTAAATCGTTTACGGGTAAGATGCTAGGGTTTGTCAACCCTATTTTTATTTTAAAAAATAAGTAAATACTGACTTCAAGCTTCTAGATATTAATGAAAACGCAGTAATTTTCCTTATTTTTTTGAGGCCACATCCCACTGGAGTGCGATGATTTTCAGTAGTATACCCAGGGCTAAATATAGAAGTTTGGTTTTGGTGCCTGCATATTCTAATCAACTTCTTACCCACACTCATACCCTTAGATATCTATCTATTCTGTGTCCCATTCTCATTTTTAGCAGGATACCAACTAATTCTCAACATGAAACTTAGTTGATAGCAGTTCAAGAGTGACAGCTCAGATAATTTTTGAATTTAATTTATATTTTTATCAAAATAATACATGCATATTATTTTAAAAGTTCCATAGCACCATGCAATAAGGCTGAAAAGACAGAAAGGCCTTTGTCCTACCCCTCCTAAGTCCTGCTCACCAGAAGCAACTACATTAAGCTGCTTCTTTTAGTATTTATATCTATATTCTTAATAAACATGCTTTTAGTGCTCTTTCTTGGTATTTCAGCTTTAAACTTTACTGAATTCTTCTGACAGAAAACAAAAGTTTAACTTAGTTACCTTCCCCTCCCTACTATACTTTTAGCATAGTGTTATGTGTTTACAGTGTTATATTTGTAATAGTTATGATGCAGGTTTGATTGTGACAGGAAGCCAAAATATTAATGACTTAAAAAAGATAGAAGTTTGTTTATCTCTCAGGTAAAGGTTCAATCTGGTATGGCAGCTATGCTCACAAAGTTGTCAGGGACCCAGGTTTCCCTTGTCTTCTCAAGATCCAAAATGGCTAACTACCCACCAGGTCTGTACTCCAATCAGCAGCAAAGTTTCCTTTAACTGTGCAACCCAGAAATTTTATCACTTTTTTTTTTTTTAATTTTTTTTTTTTGAGACGGAGTCTCGCTCTGTCGCCCAGGCTGAAGTGCAGTGGTGCGATCTCTACTCACTGCAAGCTCCGCCTCCCGGGTTCACGCCATTCTCCTGCCTCAGCCTCCCGAGTTGCTGGGACTACAGGCGCCCACCAGCGCGCCCAGCTAATTTTTTGTATTTTTAGTAGAAATGGGGTTTCACCATGGTCTCGATCTCCTGACCTCGTGATCCCCCTGCCTCGGGCTCCCAAAGTGCTGGGATTACAGGCGTAAGCCACCGCGCCCGGCCAGAAATTTTATAACTTTTAACGCTTCATTGACCAGCACTTAATCACATTACCGCATCTAGCTGGGAAATGTAGTCTTTATTTGGTAAGCTTAGTCCCAGCTAATAATTCCGTTACTATAGAAGAAGAGAATGGAAATTAAAGGACAACTAGCAGCTGCTGCCATAAATACTATATAAAAATTAGTTTACATTGAAGCTTCATAGCGTGATTACATTTCTTGTCAAGTTTATGATTGTTTTGTCATTAGGCTTTTTTCAAGTTAATCATTACCTCATTTTTTTTCATTTGCTCAGTCTATAAACCCATTTTAATTACTTTTCCAAGCTCAGACAATATGACCAAACTCTGACAAAAATACCATTTTTATGGTTTTATAATATTTTATAATATCTCTTATCAAGTGATCCATCAGTTCCTTTTTTTTTCCTTAAAGGTATCTCTCTGGGGGTTCACCATCCTCTTGTTCTGATTGATACAAACTAATTGCTCTTTAGGTCTGCTCCATAGTTTTTGTCTTGGGATATTGCTTTGTCATAAACATGAGAATTTGTCTCTTTCCTGTATGTATTATTTCCTCTGTGGTTTTGGGTGCTTTGATCTTCCTTTATCTTAACTTTTTTGGTGATTAACATCCTTTCATGATTTCCTGAGATAAATAGTTCATAAGAGATAGAGACCCTCCATACCAGCCTGAGCATTTCTTTTACCTTTAACGTGACTGTCTCTAGACATAAGTTGAAAATATATTTCTCTCAGATGTTGAAGGCTTTGTAACATTGCCAAGATTCTTGTGATGTTATTGAGAGGTCAGATGTTGCCTTAGTTGGTGATCCTTTGTAAGAAATCTTTATTTTCTTTCTGGAAGCTTTTGATCTTTTATTATTAATATTATTATCCCTGGCACTCTGGAATTTCATGATGTGCTTTGGGTTTTTTTTTCTTTCACTTGTTGTGCTTACCATGTAGTGTGTTCTTTTATATGGAAATTTCATGTTCCTGAGTTTTAGAAAATTTTAAAAAATTTCTTGAACTTTCTTCTTATTACTGTTATTTTTTAAAGTTTTTCATAGAGTCAAGGACCCACTGTGTTGCTCAGGCTGGTTTCAAACTCCTGGCCTCAATTTCCTTGTTATTTATCTTCCTGAAAGGCCAATGGGTCAGATGTTGGATGTCCTGAACTGCTCCTTTAATTTTAAAAACATCTTTTATCCTCTATATTAATTTCCTTTTATTTGTGTTTTTCTACTCTCTAGATTTCTTCAACTTTGTCTTCTAGACTTCACTGAATTTTTATATCTGCTTTCACCTTTTTGTTTTCCAGGAGTTTTTTTCTTGTTTACTAACCTTTTGTTTTATAGCATCACAATATTTTTATTTAATTATTTAATTAGGTTTTTAAGCAGCTTTGTTGAGATATTATTAACATGCAGTAAACTATTTCTATTTAAAGTATGCATTAGATAAGTCTTGACATATGCATACAACTGTAAAACCTTCACCACAATCAAGGAGTAAACATATCTCAAACCAGAAAAAGTTTCCTTGTGCCCCTTGTGAATCCCTCATTTGCATACCTCCAACTGGCACCTCCATTCCCAAGCAACCACTGATCTGCTTCCTCTCACTATTATCCTAGCCATTTTTCATGGATACAATGAAAAACTTCTTAACTTCAGAGATTGCACTTCTGCTCCCTGCATTATCTTTCCTTAGTGATGTTCTTGAATGCATTCCTTTTTGCTGTTTAATATTAGAGATTTTACTCAAATTTCTTGTAGATCCTAGGATTATCTGTTTTTATTTAAGATAGAGACACCAAAAAACTGATTGGAAGTTATATACGCATGAAGGCTTGTAGACTTATGGTCTTTATACTGAGGTCATTGGATGGCACCCCTCACCTTCCCCAGATTGTATTATGTAACTGGGTTTTGTTCTCCCTTAGAATAGTTGGCTTTTCCAGAGTAATCTTTAAGTCTACTGCCTAGGACATGTAAGCACGATGCCAGTAGCTCAGGAACCAAAAGGAGATAAAGGAGAGGCTGGTTATCTCACTGTTCAGAGTGTAGAATTTCCCTTAATCCCACTGTTTGTGGTATGACACTTCACCATCCACAGCGCTAGTGCCTTAAGTCCAAAGCCTCAATGCTTGGTATCTCCAGAAGGGCAACGTCACACCTTCTACTATGTGAGTAGTGGTCTCTGATTCTGTGAGGTGGTGGAGTGGACAGAAGGGCTAACTGTTCCTAAGTAGATTCTCAAGGAATTCTCCTATTTTCAGCTTAATCCCTCTCCCCAGTTTATGATACACTGATGTCTCCAATTCCTGAGCTTTTCCAAGGTACTGTATCTCACTCAGATCGGCTTGCTTTTTGCTGGCTTCCCTGCTGCCAGCATTTAGGATTCAGTTGTCTCTACTAAGTCAGTTATGTCTTCCACTTTCTTTGTCTTTGTCTCCTTCCTTTGTCACTTTTTCTTTCTTTACCTTCATTTCGAAAGGTTTCTGAAGGGAACACAAATAAACACTTATGTTTAATCTTGCATATTTGTCCCTTTAGGGTTTTTCAAGAGAATTCTTGAAATTGAAAAAGCTGTCCTTATTCTCTCCTGGGAGGAAAAAGCCATCCAATTCTCATCTTTTCTCTCAAGGCAGGGAATAAATGTAGGCTGGATATGCCATCTTTGAAAGGTTACTCACCCTGGGTTACACCTTTGGTTAGGATAAAGTATAATAATGTATTTAATTTATTAATTTGTTGAATGTTATAGACAAGCAAAACCTTGTATATGGTATTTCTAAATATGCTTCATAACTATCCAAGGAGTATGATGCTCCTAGGGACATTGGCCAGTATTCACTACAGTGTTTCTTTCTTTTTTTTTTTTTTTTTCTTTTTTTGAGATGGGGTCTCACATCACCCATGCTAGAGTGCAGTGGTGTGATCTTGGCTCACTGCAACCTCTTCCTCCCGGTTTCAAGCGATTCTCCTGCCTCAGCCTCCCAAATAGCTGGGATTACAGGCACATGCCACCATGCCCAGCTCATTTTTGTATTTTTAGTACAGACAAGGTTCCACCGTGTTTGCCAGACTGGTCTGGAATTCCTGACTTCAAGTGCTCCGCCCTCCTTGGCCTCCCAAAGGATTACAGGCGTGAGCCACCACACCTGGCCACACTGCAGTATTTCTAACTAAAAAATTATACTTCTCTAGGAATCTGATTCCAAATCTTAGTCTTCATGAAAAGAATTATCTTCATCCGTAATTAAAATACTTTATTGTACCTCAGTTATTTTCAGTAGGTACTCAGATGTCATATAGTGAATCCGACATCTTTTTAATCTGTGCAAAGAAATTGCGAGATGTTTACATAGTCATAATCCCCTGACACTGAAACTAGAGTTGTTTATAGTCAACACCAGCACTAGTACCTTTAAGTAGAAGAAGACTGATAGGCTGATCATTTTCACTGTATTTGAAGCCTCCCAAAGTCCTGTGGAATTTTTTTTTTTTTTTTGTCTCTGCAAATATAGACTAATTGCCCTTTCCACAGGAGCCATTTATGTTAACATCCATTTTAAAAAGGTCTAACATTTGTATAATACATTACAAATTTGTATAACACTTTGGAATTCTTTTGCATGTGTGTTCTTCATGAACCAAGCTTGTGTACAGTGACTTGTTTTGTTTTTATGTTTACTAAGGAGTCATTTCCCTTTTTCCACTTAAGGATTTTATAGTCATTTATCCAAAATGTTAATATTTTGTTGTTCATTATGCATTTATAGCTGGCTTTACTTCTAATGATCTTGTTTCCCTTTTCTTTTTTCTTTTCTAACTATTTTCCCAGGAATCTAACAAGATGGGAATGCAGTCCTTTAGTCTGATGAAGCTCTGTAGAAATAGCAACCGAAAACAAGCAGCTGCCAAATTTTATAGCTTTCTTGTCCTAAGAAAACAGCGGGCTATCGAGCTGAGCCAGAGTGCTCCCTATGCAGATATTATAGCTACAATGGGACCAATGTTTTATAACATGTGAAGGAAACCCAGACATGTAGATTTATGTCATCACTGGAATTTCTGTGTAGATTGTTCCGTTTAATGCAGAAGCCATCTGGAAGCAGCTGAAGGTCTGATCCATTTCATAGATAGGCTGACCTATTTCCTCTCTGTAGTTCAGAATAATCATAGCTAGAATTGGAAACCTACATGCTTACAAAGAAAATACTTTAAATTCTGTTTTGTTTTGTTTTTTGTTTTTTAAAGGACAAAGGCCTCACTATGTTGCCCAGGCTGGACTTGAACTCTGGGCTCAAGTGATTCTCCTGCCTCAGCCTCCTGAATAGCTGGGACTACAGGCACATGCCACCATACCTGGCTCAGAAATACTTAATTATAGCTAAGTAATTTTTTTTTTTTTTTTTTTTTTTGAGACAGAGTCTCGCTCTGTCACCCAGGCTAGAGTGCAGTGGCCAAATATCAGCTCACTGCAAGCTCCGCCTCCCGGGTTTATGCCATTCTCCTGCCTCAGCCTCTCGAGTAGCTGGGACTACAGGTGCCCGCCACCTCGCCCAGCTAGTTTTTTGTATTCTTTTAGTAGAGACGGGGTTTCACCGTGTTAGCCAGGATGGTCTCGATTTCCTGACCTCGTGATCCGCCCGTCTCGGCCTCCCAAAGTGCTGGGATTACAGGCTTGAGCCACTGCGCAGCCAGTTAAGTAATTTTTTTAACTTAGCTGATTTGAATATATAGCATTTATCATTTCCCTGACTTGAATGTTGCATTTAGCATACATTTAGGATGCATTTTTTAAATGCTATATGTTTTTGACAAACATTCAAAGATGTTTCTTAAAAGGCTATTTTACATTGGAGTATTTACTTGAATTTTGTGGGGTTAATGATGAAAACTTCCTTATTTCTACACAGACAGTTTATTTGATTGCAATGCATATCATCCTTGATTTGACCTAATGCTATGGTTTTTAATCCAACATTTTAAAATTGAAGAGTTACAAAGCTCATCTTTGCTTTAAATTACCTGTGTGGGTTTTAGTCTATTTATAGGTCATTTAACCTTTTTATTTACTATTTAATGAGTATTATAATCACCATTAATATGTCAGCAAAACTAAATCTGCTTTTTATGTTTAAAAAAATTAGCAGACACTTGTTCCGCATGTTGTTTGCAGCTACAGTCTAAGTAAAGATCACCAAAATAAATGTTCTTTAGCTTGGCGTTTACCGAACATTTTTGACGTTTAAAACTGTTGTTTTCCTTTTTTCTTAATTGAAATTTGAGTTAGGACATTTTCATATTATGCTCTGTGAGCGCCATCATACACTGTAAAGTGAAGCCTATGGTACTCATTAAAATGTTGTTGTATATGGAAATATGCTGCAAACAACAAATTCTAAATAGCCTCTCTAAATGTATTAACTATAAATTTTAAATGGCAAAATTGCCTTTTTAAAATTTCTTTTATTTTTTAAATTAACATACAGAAAAATTGACTTCTTAATTTTGGTTCACAGTTCTGTGAATTTTAACATATGTATAGAGTCCTGTAACCATCTCCACAATTAGGATTCCAGCAGTAACATCACCCTAAAAAATTCTCTGTGTTATCCCTTTGTAGTAACACCCTTCCCCCATATAACATCTGGCAACCACTCTTCTCCATGACTACACTTTTGTCTTTTTGAAAATGTCATGAAAATGGAATTATATAGCATGTAACCTTTCGATACTGGCTTCTTTCACTCATAAATGTCTTTGAGATTCATCAAGTGGTTGCATGTGTCAGTGGTTTATTCCTACTTATTGCTGAGTAATATTCTGTTGCCTAGATATACCACAGTTTATTTATCCATTTACCCATTGAAAGATATTTAAGTTGTTTCCAGTTTTGACAATTATTAATAGAGCTTCATACATTTGTGTACATTTTTGTGTAGATACAAGTTCTTATTTGTTTAGGGTAAATATCTAGAAATGGGATTGCTGGGTCATATAGCAAGTGTATGTTTAACTTTAGAAGAAATTACGAAATTATTTTCCAGAGTGGATGTACCATTTTGCATTCCCAGTAACCATGTAAGAGAGTTCCAGTTGATTTTTTTTGTTTACTCTTTATTTTGAGATAATTGTAGATTCACATGCAGTTGTGAGAAATAATACAGAGATCCCATGTATCAGTTTACCTCAATGGTAACATCTTGCATAACTTTAGTATAATACACAACTAGGAAGTTGGCATTGACAGTATCCACCCAGCTTATTCAGACATCACCAGTTTTATATGCACTCATTATGTGTATGTATTAATTCTATGCAATTTTATCACATGTGTAGGTTTGTGTGGCCACCACCATAGTCAAGAAACAGAACAGTTCCATCACAAGGATCACTTGTGCTACCCTTTGTTAGCCACAGCCATCTCCCTCCTTACTGTCCTCCCTGGCTCCTAAAACCCACTAACCTGTTCTCCATCTCTATAATTTTGTCATTAGCACAATTAACTTTTATGGATTAGCCTTGTATCCTATGAACTTGCTAAACTCACAAATTAGTTCCAGGTGTTTTTGTTTTACATAAATGGAATTAAAAAATGTTTTGCCTTTTTTTTTTTTTTTTTTTTTTTGAGACAGAGTCTCGCCCTGTCACCCAGGCTGGAGTGCAGTGGCACAATCTTGGCTCCCTGCAGCATCGACCTCCTGGGTTCAAGCGATTCTCCTGCCTCAGCCTCCTGAGTAACTGTGATTACAGGGCCGTGCCACCATGCCCAGCTAATTTTTTTGTATTTTTAGTACAGATGGGGTTTCACCATGTCAGCCAGGCTAGACTCAAACTCCTGACCTCAAATGATCCACCCGCCTTGGCCTCCCAAAGTGCTGGGATTACAGGTGTGAGCCACCACTCCTGGCAATGTTTTGCCTTTTGTATCTGGTTCCTTTCACCTAGTATAAAAGTTTCAGGTTTTATCCATGCTGTAGAATGTATCTGTAAGTCACTCCTTGTTATGGCCAAATAATATTCCATTGTATGAATATACAACATTTTGTTTATCCACTCATCAGCTGATGGACATGTGGATTGTTTCCACTTTTGAACTACTATGAATAATGCTGCTATCAACATTAGTACCTGCGTTTTTGTGTATATAAGTTTTTATTTTTCTTGGTTATATACCTAGGCGTGGAATTACCAGGTCACATGATAACTTTATGTTTAACTTTTTGAGGAGCTGTCAAACTGTTTTCCAAAGTAGCTGCGCTATAGTACATTTCTACCAGCAATACATCAGAGTTCCAATTTCTTAATATCCTTGACAATACTTGTTATTGTCCCTTTTTAAAATTATAGCAATCCTAGTGAGCATCTCATGGTTTTGATTTGCATTTTCCTAATGACTAATTATGTTGACTATCCTTTCATGTGGATTTGCTAATAGTTTATTGAGGATTTTTGCATCTGGTATTGGTCTGTATTTTTCTTTTACTGTCTTTTTCTGGTTTTGGTATCAGGGTTATACTGGCCTCATAAAATAACTTAGAAAGTGTTTCCTCCTATTCTATTTTTCTACAATAGATTGTGTGTATTTGTGTTATTTCTTCTTGAAATAGTTGATAGAATTCACCCATAAACAATCTGGATCTGGATATTTGTATTTTGTAAAGTTTTTTTAACTATGAATTCAATTTTTTAAATAGAGGTAGATTATTCAGTTATTTATTTCATTTTGAATGAGTTTGGGTAGTTTCTTATTTTAAGTAATTGGTCTATTTCATCTACATTGCTGAGTTTATGTGTGTAGAGTTGTTCAGAGTATTCCCTTATTATCCTTTTAGTGTCTGTGGGGTCCACAGTAATAACCTCTCTTTCATTTCAGACATTGTTAATATGTTTTCTCTTTTCAGTTGTGCTAGAGGCTTATTAATTTTATTGATCTTTTAAAAAGATTTTCTCTTTTGTTTTTCTGCTTTCTGTTTCATTTCATTTATTCCTGCTTTTACATTTATTATTATTTTCCTTTGACTTGCTTTGGGCTTATTTTGCTCTTTCTAGTTTTATTAAGGTGGAGGCTTAGATAACTGATTTGAGATCTTCCCTCTTTTCTAATGTAAACACATAAAGCTCTATGTTTCCCTCTAGGCACTGCTTTAGCTGCATCACACAGATACTTATTGTTATATCTTCACTTTTGTTCTGTTAAAAACATTTTCTAATTTCCCTTGAGACTTGAAGGTCTTTTACCTGCAGATTATTTAGAAGTATAGTATGTTCAATTTCTAAGGAATATTTCCAGTAATTGATTTTGAGTTTAATTCCATTATGGTGAGAGAACATGCTTTAAATGATTTCAATTCTTTTAAATTTATTAAGATTTATTTTATGACCCTATACTAAGTTGAAAATTTGTGTATACGTTTTGACTCCCCAACAACTTAACTACTAATAGCCTACTGTTGACCAGAAGTCTTACCTATAACATAAACTGTCAATTAGCACATATGTTGTATATGTATTATATACTATATTCTTACAATAAAGCAAGCTAGAGAAAAGAAAAAGTTATTAAGAAAATCACAAGGAAGATAAATATATTTTCTATTCATTAAGTAGAAGTGGATCAACATAAAGGTCTTCATGTTCATGGTCTTCACATTGAGTAGGCTGAGGAGGAGGAGGAAGAGGAGGGGTTAGTGTTGCTGTCTCAGAGATGGCAGAGTCAGAAGAAAATCCACATAGAAGTGGACACACACAGTTCAAAGCTGTGTTGTTCAAGGATCAACTCTGTTCTGCATTTGTTAGGTGGAGTGTTCTATAAATGTCAGTTGGACCTAGTTGGTTCATAGTGTTGTTTAGATCTTCTACATCCTTGTTTATTTTGTCTACTAGTTCTATCAGTTACTGAGAAGAAATGTGTCTTCAGCTATAATTGTGGATGTTTATTTCCCCTTTCCATTCTGTCAGTTTTTGCTTTATATATTTTGAAGCTCTTTTATTAGGTGCGTATACATTTATAATTATTACATCTTCTTCGTGAAATGACCCTTTTATTATTTTATAATAATTATCTTTATTCCTGGTAATATTTTTTGCTCTGTAGTCTACTTTTTCTAATATTAATATAGTTATTCCATCTTTCCTTTGATTAGTATTTGCATGGTATATCTTTTTTTATCTTTTACTTTTAGCCTACCTATATCATTCATTATAGTTAAAGTGAATTTCTTGTAGACTGCATTAAATAATTTTCTTATCCATTTGGATAACCTCTATTTTAATTGAAGTGTTTAGATCACTTATATTTAATG
>NW_012102099.1:3411140-3434543 GCF_000951045.1 Mandrillus leucophaeus
TTTGTATTCCTCTGTTTTCCCCTTTCTTGCCTTCTTTTGGAATATTTGGAATTTTTTGGAATTCCATTTTTACTTCTTTTTCTTTTTCTTTTTCTTTTTCTTTTTTCTGACAGAGTCTCACTCTGTTGCCCAGGCTGGAGTGCAGAGGTACAGTCTCAGCTCACTGCAACCTCTCCCTCCCGGGTTCAAGCAATTCCCGTGCCTCAGCCTCCTGAGTAGCTGGGATTACAGGTACACACCACCCCACTCAGCTAGTTTTTGTATTTTTAATAGAGACTGGGTTTTGTATTTTTAATAGAGACCTGTTGGCCAGGGTTGTCTTGAACTCCTGGCCTCAAGTGATCCACCCACCTCTACCTCCCAAAGTGCTGTAATTACAGGCATGAGCCACTGCACCCGGCCTATTGTGGTTTTTTTTTTTTAACCATATTTTTTTGTTATAGATTTTAAAAATAGCTATTCTAGGGGTTACAAAATACATACTTAACTTTTCATGCTCTACTTAGAATTGATATTTTACCACTTCAAGAGGAGTGTAAAAATCTTACACCATATAGGTCCCTTTATACTGTAAAGGAATATACATACTCCTCCTTTATATTGTACTTGTCTTATCTACATACATTAAACCTCCATCAACAATTGTTACTTTCAACTGTCAAACATATTTTAAAAGATCAAGAGAAGATAGCCTATTAAATTTACCCAAATATCTACCATTTTTGTTCTCCTTCCTTCCCGATGTTCCACATTTCTTTCTAATATAATGTCCCTTTTGTCTGAAGAATTTAATTCAGTAGTTCTTTTAGAGCAAGTGTGCTGGCAATGGGTTATCTTCATTTTCCTTAATTGGAGAATGTGTTTATTTCACTTTCATTTCTAAAAGATATTTTTGCTGGGTTCAAAATCCTGGTTGACAACTCTTTAAGCAATTAAAAAAATTTGTTCTATATTCTTCTGCCCTCCATGGTTTCTGATAAGAAATCCACAGTTATTTAAATTATTATTCCTGTATTTTTTTTTTTTTTTTTTTTTGAGACAGGGTCTTGCTCTGTCACCCAGGCTACCCTGCAGTGGTGCAGTCAGTCATGGCTCACTGCAACTTCGACCTCCTGGGTTCCAGCAATCCTCCCACTTCAGCCTCCCGAGTAACTGGGACTACAGGCAAATGCCACTACACACAGCTGATTTTTGTATTTTTTGTAGAGGTGGGGTCTCGCCATATTGCCCAGGCTGTTCTCAAACTCCTGGGCTCAAGCAATCTGCCTCTTGGCCTCCCAAAGCGCAGGGATTACAAGTGTGAGCCACTGCATGCAGCCTATTCCTGTATTATTAATGCATCATTTTTCTCTGACTGCTCTCAAGATCTTGTTTTGTTTTTAATTTTCAGCAGTAACTGAAAACTATTATTATTATCATTATCATCATTTGGTTTATCCTCTCTAGGGTTCACCAGAATGCTGGAGTTTGGAGCTTTATTTACTCTGTTCTGCTTTGCTGCCTACTTTCCACAATTGAACTTGCATCTGGGACCAGGTGGTAGGAGGACAGAGACAAAAAAACAGCAGGGACTCACCCTCCCTCAGGACTACAGCTACTTTTATTGAAGAAGTTTCTCCTCCCTCAGAGTTTTAGACACCTGTGTCTGCTGTCACAGATACCACTGCAGGATGGCCTAGAGACTGGGTCATGAGACAATGGAGAAAAGATTTGAAAGGAGAAGAAAAATGATATCTCCCACATACTCTGAGCATCAGAAGTCCCTTTTCCTGATCTTCAAGTCAAAATTAGGGAGATTCTTTGGGAGCTTTCTCTTTATTGAGCCCCAATTCCAGATTTTGATCTGCCTTGAGACCAGGCCAGAAGTTATAGGAATAAATAAAAATGATAAATTCACCAGTAGTTCAGTGGTAGGGTATGTCAAATTCTGGCTTCTTCCCCAATGTGCCTGCTAGTATTTTGTCTTCAGAATCCTCAAATAGCTGCTGTATGCATTTTGTTCAGGTTTTATTGCTGCATTCTGTGGGAGAGTATGCTTAGCCAGAATTGGAATAAAATTGTTTTTGAAACTAAAAAAAAATTTTTATGTATTTTCACCTAGTCCAAAACAAAACAAAATTACTAATTTCTTAGGAATAATTTTGTTTTATATGCATAATCCTCGTTTGTTGCAATTTACATTATAACTAAACACAGTTCTCAATCATCTGCTTCCTGATGCTAAAGAGAATACTGGCTAACACCATTCCAGATGGGAGTAATGTGAGTGAAGGTGCTCTCTTACTTTGGGGAAGTTCCTTGTGGAGATTTCTGGGAAATGTAGTCTTCTAAGTATCAAGCAAAACAAAACAAAAAACCCCACAAACATACACACATGATGATGGGACAACCAGGCATGGTGACTCAAGCCTGTAATCCCAGCACTTTGGGAGGCAGAGGATTGCTTAAGCCCAGGAGGGAGACCATCCTGGGCAACATAGTAAAGTCCCATCTCTATTAATAAACAAAACAGCATGGGAACAGACAAAAACAATTTTAATGACAATCTCAGAAATGTTCTCCTGCTAAACATATAATAATTACATGGCTTCCTTTGGTTTTGCTTTAAGTGTAAAAATGTCACTTATATAATTTCAGTGAGCGTTAGAGCAGATAAAACATTTTATCAATTAACTTGCTAATATAGCGTTAGGTGTTTTGGACAGAAAGCCTCAATATTTCACATGGCTTTTTCAACTCGTTTCCTATTCCTGCTACAATTGCTCTGCCATGTTTTTCTGGAAAACATAATATAATAATGGCTATCTGATAGGATACAGTTTAACTGAATACTGGAGAAAATAGAATCAATGTCTCCTCCAAAATTTATTAGCATTTGTTGCGAAAAAGTAATGGATTTATTGCAGCTCAGAAATATAGGAAAATATTTGACTGTGAAAAGCAACAGTAAACTTAAAATAATTATTTTTTCATGTACATTATCAATATTAACTATTTCTCACCAGGCCAGTACTGCAGAGTCATGATGTAAATCAGCGAAGGCACTTCACAAATTCTTCTCTTGGAAAAGTCAGCTTGGCGCAGAGAGTGGAGGGTACCAAGTTCAGCACCAACGAGAGTAAACAGACGTAAGGACTTAAGAGCCTTAAGAGACTTAAGACAAAAAGACTTCCAGGATGGCATCTGGCCAAGTGTTCCCATAGAAGACTGGGGCTGGGCACAATGTGTGCTTAGTCAGTATTTATTGAGCTCCTACTATGTTAGGCACTACTCTGGACATTGGAAATATGGCAAGGGAAAAAAAGTGCCTTCCCTCATGAAGTATACATTCTAGTGGGAGTGACAAATGACAAATAGTAAATATACACTATGTCAGCTGGTAATTCAATATAGCAAAACTAGGGGCAAAGGAGATGGAGAGGAGGGAGTTAGTATTTTATGTAGAATGGTTAAGGAAGGCCTCCCTGAGACAGTAACATTTGAGCAGAGACCTGGAGGAAGGGACGGATTGAACCATGTGGCTCTCTAGTATGCTCTAGGCAAAGGGGACAGCGAATGCAAAGACCCAGCAGTGAGGCCTCAGCAAGAAGGAGAATTTGATGAGAGAAAAGTGAGTGATGGGGAGAGCCATGTAAGATGAAGTCAGAGAGCTGGAGTAAGATAAGGGCATGTGGTGGAGAGCGATACAGAAAACCACTGGATGGTTTAGAGCAGAGTAATGGCAGATCAGACAGGGCCGGTTCAGAAAGAAGGAGCCCAACCTCACTCACCTACTTCCCACACATGAAGCAGATAAGAAACCAAGCCCAGAAGGTGAGTTAACTTACATAAAGTTGTATGACTAGAAATGGAAGGGCTAGGCAGAAAATCCAGTTTTTTGGAGTTTTTGGTCTTGTTGTTTCCCCTGTGATATCAGATGGAAGACAGAGGGAAAAGAGCCACGATGAACATTTTAAGTTGTGATTGCTTATCTCTCCGAGATCTTTCCAATGATTCACCTTTTTACTACTTCAAAGGAAAACATTTCCATTTTCAGGCACTTAAGATTCCTGCTATCATTTTTAGTGGCCCAAGTGCTTGCCATTCACATTAAATACCCCTGGTACTCAGACTTGGTTTGGGCAATGAAAAATGTTCCTAAAGGCTTTTAGATAAAAACTACTATTTAACTAGAGCCAACTATGTGCCAGGGAGTGAGATTGGTATCATCACCCCATGTTATGGAAGAAAAAGCTGAGGCCCAGAGAGGTGAAGGGACTTGCACAGGGTCACACAGCTGACCAAGACTCTTTCCACCATGCCCGATCGATCGCCCAGCTCAAAATACCCGCTGGTGTGTAGGTGGGAGCCCCCGTTCCCCGTGTGCTCGTTGTCTCTGCTCCCAGGCCCTGTAGAGCAAGATACTAACTATCTCTTTAAGAAGGAAAGTAAAGACGGGCCGCTTACGCAGCTGCCGGCGAGCAGCCGACTGGCTGGTCCCCTCCATCCACCTCACCCTCCCCGCCCCTCCCTCCCGGCAGCCCCAGCCCCGGCGAGCACCCAGCTAGCCGCCTCCTGCAGGGGCTCGGGAGAGCAATTCGGCGGCCCTGGCAGGGCAGCTGAAGCCATGGAAGCCTCCGCAGGTGATGACAAGGACCCCGGGGACCTCCAGGCCCACCGCCCAGCTGCACCCGCCGCAGTCCAGAGTGCCAAGTGCCAGGGGGTGGGGTGGGGGCCGCGGGCCGCGAGGAGGAGGGGATGGAGCGCCCGGCAGGCAGCCTGCCCTCCAAGCCTTCTGGCTGCAGCGGCCCAGCTGTCAGCAGCCGGGGGCTCAGCTGCCCGTGTGTCCCCCGCCCGTGCTCACCCGCCCCGGTCTATCTCTTTTTCCTAACCCCGCAGGTCGCTGATCAGGGCCAGGCGGCTGCAGCAGCGACTGCAGAGGCGCTGCGCCAAGCCGGGCCGGAGTGGTGCGAGGCGGCTGGGCTGCGGAGGGCGAGTGGACTCAGGTGAGGAGGCCGCGGCGGAGCTGGGAGCTGGCCCCACCACCGCGGCAGGTGGGGGCCGCTTGCAACCGCTCGCTGCGGTAGAATCCCTTGGAGGGCACCAGCCTAAGAGGGGTTAATCGTGACTCATTCTTACCCTCCCTTCATTCCCCTACATCCCTTTAAGCGCTTCCCTCCCTCCCCCTCCTTGAAATGTACGAATTAGAGGGTGCTGATTGCAGCAGGGAAGATGCCCAAAGTGGGCGATTAGCAGGTTTTTAGGGAACCCACCCCCCAATTTTTATTTGTCTTCCTCTTCTGGAATTTGGCAAACATTTAAGCTTCTCTTTTCCTTCTTGGAGGAGGAGCAGGGGTACCTGGGGATGGGAGAAGGATGGAACCCCACACCCACCCCAAGGTCAAGTGCCAGTGACTGCTTCCGTCCCATCTTTCCCTCTGAGAAGCATCAGGGCCCTGCAGTAGATCTGGGGGAAAAAAATGCCCGTAAGTCCTAGAGTGGACGATCTGAGCCTCAGTCTCCCTGGAGCTTCCCTGGGGTATGAAACCTTCCACTCCCCAGCAGGGAGCTGGGCTGTTTGCAACACCTACTAGCCTGGGGAGCCCCATATTCCCTTTCCCAACCCTGCAGACTGAAGGAGAGGCCGGTCACATGCTGCCTGTTTCTTCTGCCTTCTCTGCCCATCTGGTGGTGTCGGGATGGGCTGGAGGAGCTTCTCAGAAAAAGGTGATCTCTGCAGGCAGAGTTGTGTAAGAAAAGTGCCAGAGATTGGGGTTCTAGGCCCTTAACTTGCTAGTTGGCCACAAGTAGCCATCTTAAAATTCTTTAGGCGTGGGTGTCTGTCTGCTCATCTGTTAAATGCAGGAATTGGAATAAATGATCTGTATAATTTTAGTATATCACTCAAGCAGCTTTTACATGTCAGGGGGAACCCTCTGCTAAGGCAATTTAAATTTGGGTCCATGAAATAACTGGGGTTTCCTCAGTTGATCTCTTTCAACTCTGACTTCTTAAGTGAAACACTGACCTTGTGGGCCTGAAGGAACTGGAGGTGCCAGACAGTCTTATGTTGACATCCCTGAGCTGCCAAGTGACTTCCCTTCCCCCAGCTTCAGTTTCTCCATCTGTAAATCTAGGGGTACACCCTGCAGAGGGCTGATGTGAAAATTAAATGAGATGTATGTGGAAGCACCTAAAATAGTTCCTGTGCCTGGCACATAGTAGGTTCTCAGGAACTCACGACTTGGGAGATGGACTGGGGAAAGAGAAGAGGTGGCTGCTTTTAGTCCTCTTCTCCTGCCCCTCCCCTGCCTGTCTCTTCCACACCCCTGCAGATGGTGTCCCTGCCAGGGGTAATGAATGCTGAAGTGTATTGGGCCACCAGGCTGAGGGCCTAGGCAGCAACATTTCCACTGCAAGGGTTGTGACATCATTCTAGCAAATGATGGTCCTAAGGAAGCCTGTAGCCGAGCACCGGGTTTGGAAACTCCTGGCATCCAAGGGCGGAGTCTCTGATGGAACAGAAGAAGCAGAATCCTGTGTGCTGGCAGCAAGGCAAGGATCAGGTCTTCCGGATCTCACACGAATCCCACTGTGGCTCTCTTGCCTTCCCTGGAGTGTCTCCCTAGAGTCACCCTGAGGCCAGGCAGTCAAGTATTTGGTGCCTGTATTTTTGATTCTTTATCTTCCTTCCTGCTGTCATTTTCAGCCTAGCACTCAAGCCTTTCTCACTCCTCTTTATTCCACAGATACTTCCTGCATTTTGACAGCATGATAAAGGAGGTTATCCATAGGGTCGGGTGCGGAATTTTGCTGCTGCACCATTTGGGCCAAAAGAAGTTGTCATGTCCCCCCACCCCCACCCTAAATTCCTGTTTGACAGAGACCCTGTCATTTTCCTTTCTGTGTCTGCAGTCTCTGGCCCATGAGTAGGCCCAAAGTAGGTGCTCCATAAGTGTTGAATGAAACAAACTTGAGGAAATTATGTCCCTAAGCCAGCTAGGTTAGGGAGAAACTGTGGGAATGTGTTGATTGTATAGGTGAAAGCCATTTTAAGTGTAGGACGTTGTCCAGGTTGTTGGTTGTTATTATTATTGCTATTACAACTACGGTTATTATTGCTATTGCTGGTGATTAACAGATGCTTTGCCTTCTCCTCTAGGGCTCCTGACTAGACCAAAAGGGGCCAGATGTGCCTGGGTGGGTGGTGATGTTGGCAAAAAGGGATCCAGATGGTGCTGGCTGGTGTGAGATGACTGTGAAGGGAGGAGGATTGGGAAAGGAATGATTCTAGCCATTTTCTGTGTTTGAGGGAGGGAGCAGATAATTAGAATCAAGTGGGCCAACATGGATATTAAGTAGAAAGTCAGGAGACCCAGGTCCCATGTCCCATTGAACCACTGCTTTATTATGTGACCTTGGGCCAGTCAGGCCTCCCCTCAAGGCCTTGCTGTGCCCATCTATATAATGATGGGACTGGACTAAGTGATTTCTAAGACCCCTTCTGCTTCTGATATTCTGTCAAGTGGATTTTATTAAATAAGAATCGGACAATTATTATTACCCTCAAAGTCATTTATGGAGTCCCAGACTATTAACTATCTCAGGTAATCCTTAAAGAAAACTATGCCTATTTCAAAGATGAGGAGACTGAGGCTTGGAGAGATTAAGTGACTTGCTCAGGATTGCACAGCTAAAACTGTTACCTGACACCAGGTCTGTCTGGATCATCCTCTTCCAAAGGTTTCCCTGCCTCTTCATGCATACCTTGCTGATGCTGTGAGTTGTGTGTGCACTTGCAGGTGTGAATAGGGGTTTGGAGAAGAAAAAGCTGTGAACAATTTATAGTGGGAGATCAGGCATTTCTCCCAGGTGATTGTTGCAGGGTATTTCCTGGTTGAAAACTGTGTGAGCCAGGAATGGAGAGTTTTCCTTTCACCATGAGCTCTATGCTGATGGTTGGTGGATGCCCCTTTACTGAGGATGATGGTTAGGCCTGAATGACAGTCAGGACAGACACATTTTTAGTCTTCTTATGTGTTGTGCTCTGTTTTACACACGTTCAATAATTTACTGCTCAGATCATCCCATTATGTAGGCACTATATGTAAATTTACCCATTTGTATAAGTGAGAAAGCCAGGGTAGAGAGGCGAAGGGTCTTATGCAGAGTCATACAACCAGTGTGTCATAGAACCGAGAAAATGTTTAGCTGGAAGTACACTGGACTGGGTGTCCAAAGGGTTGCTTTTAGTCTGAGCCCTCTTAATAACTGAGTAACCTTGGGTCAGCCAGTTTCCCTCCGAGAGTTCCCATCCCTCAAATGATCTGCATGCATCTACTGACTCTAAAAGGCCTACATGCAACCTTGTTCCAGTATTGGAGGTGGAGGGGATTCCTGAACTTGCTAAACATTGATCAGCGTTTGTCCTTATTTATTAGCTAGGCCCTGGGCTAAGTGCATGCATGCAGGAAAGAGTAAATGGTGAGTCCTAGTTGCAGGAAGCTCATATCTAACAGAGGGAGACAGATACCTAAACATGCAGATATGAGAAAACATCTGGAAGCTATAAGACATACTGATATGTGTGTGATGGGAGGGGACAGGGAGAGGAGAATGATCTTTCCTACTGAGTAGGTCAGGAAGGCTTTAGAGAGATGATGCCATTGTTATCTCTATTTTTGGCATTGAGCTTGTGAATAATAATTTAATAATAATAGTAAAGGGTTGTACTCGATTTAGAATGTTTCCAAACAGCCCTAAAGACTTATTGGCTCCTGTCCTCATCGATACACAAGGTGGACACAGAGTCTCGGGGACCATCCAAGCTCACTCTGTGGCACAGTTTCGATGGAACTCTCCATTTGTCCCAGGTAGACCAGAACCTTTCCTGTCCTTAGAGACTTCTAGAAGCAGGATTTTGAAATTCCTCTGACAAAGACTGTCTTGTGCCTATAACCATCTGCTAGGCTTGGGGAATTCTTCTTCATTTCTATTCTAGGCATCCCACCTGCCTGGAGGAACACCTAACACCTGAGAGGTGAAGTCATTTGCCTAAGATTACTCAGCAGGGCTTGGTTCATAACTCTGGCCTAATGGGGATTGCATTTCTAAGCCACATGGGGTCTTTCTACATTTAGGCCACCAGAGGCCCCGGGTGCCAGTTCTCCATTTGATGGGCAGCTGGTGCTGAGGGAAGTCTCAATGCAGGTGGTCTGAAGCTCAAGCCGAGGGCCTTGGAGAGGCTGAGGCCTGTGTGCCCCAGGCTGCTTTGCATTAATGGACAGATATTTGTGACATGTTTGTCACATGCTCAGCACTGTCCTCTGAATTGAGGTGCTGAGCCAACCAAAAGGGAGTGGCTGGAGAGCAGCCTGGCGCAGCCGGAAGAGCCAACACTGAGGAGTCAGGAGACTTGGGTCCTTACCCCAGCTCTGCCATTGACCCACTGGGTGGCCTTAGGTCAGACCCTTTGCTTTTCTAAGGCTGCAAAATGGGAGTCACGAGTGATGATCTCTAAGAGCCCTTCTAGCTCTGAGTGGCTAACAATTCAGAAACTCTTTCTTCTTCTTCTTCTTCTTTTTGTTTTTTGGAGGCAGAGTCTTGCTCTGTCACCCAGGCTGGAGTGCAGTGGTACGATCTTGGCTCACTGCAACCTCCGCCTCCCGGGTTCAAGTGATTCTCCTTCCTCAGCCTCCTGAGTAACTGGGACTATAGGCATGCGCCACCATACCCGGATAATTTTAGTATTTTTAGTAGAGACGGGGTTTCACCGTGTTAGCCAGGCTGGTCTCGAACTCCTAACCTCAGGCAATCCATTTGCCTTGGCCTCCCAAAGTGTCTTTCTTCTGTTCTGTAATGACTTTGGGGGTAGAAGGGTGGATAGGATACATATAATTGTAACTTGAGGAATAATAAACATAACAAGAGGCATGAACAAATGCTCTGTGGATTTGCTGGAGGGAGAGGGCTTGGGAAAGGCTCAATTCAAAAGCCACCTCTTCAAAAATAGCATGATGCAGATATGGTTAGATGAAGTTATGAGTTTTTGTTTTTTGTTTTAACCAAGAGGAGTAACAGAAGATTGCTGTCATACTGGTACAGGAAGTCTGTAGCAGAGTAGTGGGTCTTGGACTTAGATTTCACAAAGATCAGTGCATTTGGGAATCCATCCTCAGTTAGCTAGCTTTTTATTTTACCAGATGAGGACATTCAGATGACACGTAGGGTTCGCTTTATTATCACTGTCATATAATAAGAGAAATATTTTATTTCTATTATTTTAATATTTCTATTCCCCCAAGTAATGAGGCCATGTTATCAGGGGAAAAATGGTATTCCTTCAAATTGAATACATTTTGCTTTGTTAAAAACTCACTGCATTGTCTGTATTTTCCTCATTTTGCCACAGACTAGTGTTCTCATGTTTGGCTCTGAAGTTGGGCTGCTGGGGTTTGAATCTTGGCCCAGTTATTTTTTCCCTCTGTTTCCTCATCTGTAAAACTGGGAAATGATGTTGTCTCCTAAGGTTATTAGGAAGTCTCTACACCAAAATGAAATATGGTAAGCAAGGGATGTCAAATGTAGTTGTCTACAAAGGTAAAACAGGCTGGTTGGGCTGTTTGGGTATTGTAGCAAATTGGAAAGTGCTTGCTTGAAAGAGGCAGCTGCTATCCTGCTCCCACCATTCTTGCCTACAAGAACGTGTGCCCAATATTGTCAGATCTTCTGATTTATAAGATAGAAATCTGCATTTTTTGTGACATCTCCTAATTTTTAAAAATGTAGCTGATTAGCCAATATTTTTAAATGCACATATTAAAATGTGTGTGTGGCCGGCCATCCATTTGTGACCTCAGATGTAAAGTTTTAGATGCTGGGCACATAGTGCTCAGTCATTATTGGCTGACCCACAGATGAAGGCAGAGAAAGGAAAGAAGGCTGGAAAGGCAGCCTAGGCCAGGGAATGCCTTGTTTGCAAGGCTAGGGCATTTAGCCTGACTTTGGCAGCTTGTGATCTTCTGCTTCTGGCTCCCCCTGCTTCACAGGCCCTGGTGGTGTCCCTTCCCTTTCGGCAGCAGTCAGGATTGAGTCTCTGAGGATTGAGGCCTCCAGATACCTCTGTACCCCTTGAAGCTGGCCCTGGCCACACCTCCCTACCACAGGGTCTCTGGAAGCTTGGTCGGCAGCTTCAGAAGAGGAAACTTGGCTGGTGGCCTGTGCAGCCTGGCACAGAAGCCACCTTTGAGAAGGAGGGGTGGAGAGAGGCTCCTAGCAGGTCCTCAGTGGGTGGGGTAGTTCCTGTTCTTTGGAAGCCACGCCGGCCTTGCAGCAGCACTTCTGCCTCCCTCTCCTTGGGTTGTGCTGTGGTCTGGACAGCAGGCAGTCTGTCTGTGGACAGATCTCACACATGGTCCCTGCAGAGGAAAAGTTGGGATCTGGTTGCAGAGACAGCCTAGAGTATTCTTAGAGAAGGACCTCAGAGGAGCTCTTAATTAGCAGAAGGAACCCTACTACAGTTTCAGGGCCTTCTAGGATTCAGATTAAAGCCACTGATGACAGTTTACATTTTTTGTGGCTCCAATTAATCAAATATTCATCAAGCACCTGTCATGGTAAAGTTCTATTCTGGCCATGGTGAAGGAATTCAAAGAAGTATTTACATACATTCATTCAACCAACGTATACTGAGGATCTGCTCTACACACAGGCACCAAGATGTGGTCCCTACCCTCAGGGAGCTATTTAGCCTGGTTGGAGGGAAGGTATGTGGGTGGTACACAGGGCCTAACACATAGAAATATTAACAACAGCTGCCCTTTGACTGTATGTCTTCTGAGTATGAGGTGCTAGCCCTCATTAGCACCTATTTTAGAGGGTGGATGGGGATTTAATGGAATCTTCATCTAAAGCACTCAGCAGTGTGCCTGCCACACAGTGATATAGCTGCGTTATTGGTAGCCTGGAAAACTGGGCAGATGCAGAAGAAAGGCAACATACAGATGGGTCAGAGAAAAAAAGAAGCAGTCAACCAAACCGGACCCACTTAGTATATGTTATCCTTGTTTTTTTTTTGAGAGGGAGTCTCGCTCTGTCACCCGTGCTGGAGTGCAGTGGCCGGATCTCAGCTCACTGCAAGCTCCGCCTCCCGGGTTTACGCTATTCTCCTGCCTCAGCCTCCTGAGTAGCTGGGACTACAGTTGCCCGCCACCTCGCCCGGCTAGTTTTTTTTGTATTTTTTAGTAGAGACGGGGTTTCACTGTGTTAGCCAGGATGGTCTCCATCTCCTGACCTCGTGGTCCGCCCATCTCGGCCTCCCAAAGTGCTGGGATTACAGGCTTGAGCCACCGCGCCCAGCCTGTTATCCTTGTTTTATAGAGGAGGACACTGAAACTCAGAGAGGGGAGGAAATTTGTTCAAGGTTACACAGCGGCTGTGCAGCAGAGCCTACACTTAGATGCCAGTCTCTTTGGCATCAGAACTGCATTCTTCCCTCTAAGCCATACTGCCTCTAAAGAAGTGATCAGTGGGCCGGGCAGGGTGGCTCACGCCTGTAATCGCAGCACTTTGGGAGGCCGGGGTGGGTGGATCACGAGGTCAGGAGATCGGGACTATCCTGGCTAACACAGTGAAACCCTGTCTCTACTAAAAATGCAAAAATTAGCCGGGCGTAGTGGTGGGCGCCTGTAGTCCCAGCTACTTGGGAGGCTGAGGTAGGAGAACGGCGCGAACCCAGGAGGCGGAGCTTACAGTGAGCCCAGATCGCGCCACTGCACTCCAGTCTGGGCAGCAGGGCGAGACTCCGTCTCAAAAAAAAAAAAAAAAAAAAAAAAAAAAGAAGAAGAAGTGATCAGTGAACAAAAAATAAATTAAACTACCATTTGTTGAACACATACAACAGGTGAGGCGCTGTACTGCTTGGTAAGATAGGAAGTTTTTTAACAGTTGAGGAAACTAGGACCACTAGAAGGAAGAAACTGGCCCAAAGTTATATAAGCACAAGGGGTGGGGTGAGGACTCCCACACAGGTATACAGAATGTGGCTTCCCACACTGTAGTGACAGAATAGTAGTTTTCAAGGGTAAAGGTATTCAAAGTGCAGGCATGGGAGAGAGTGTGAGCTTCTGCATGCTCTGAGAGACAGATACCAGACCAGTCCTTGCAAGTGCCAGCAAGGAAGGCAAATTTTGGCTCAGTTCAAGGGATAAAAGGGAGAAAATTGTAAAAAAAAAAAAAAAAAAAAAAAAAAATCTAGTAACAAAACAATGTGTTTTGAGAGCTGGCACCTCATCTCTGGGCTGCTCACATAGGGCTGGATGTTCTAGGAGGAATTCTTGCCATAGGATGGAGTTTGGAAAGGCTGTGCTTGATAGCTGTAACCCAGAGGATATGGAATCCTAGTATAGGGCTGTTCACAGGTGAGGCAAGCAGTGGGTGCCACTGGCATTCCCAGGAGAAAGAACAGCCGTAGGTTGGGACTATCTGAGAAGGCTTCCCAGAGGAAGAGGAGGAACTAGAACAGGATCTAAAGAGCTGGCACTCGGGAAGGGAGCAGAGGAGGACTGTGTAAGGACAGTGAGTCTGAGGACACTGAGCTCTCTAGTCTGGCTAGGCCATCAGTCTGGTGCCCTTCAGCAAAGGGCAGCTCCCTGTCCTTTCTGGCTTTTAAAATGGTGGAAACAGAGGCACAGTAAATCCTGGGTCCTGCGTCTTTCCCAAAGCCTCATTAGGCAGCCAGTTTGGCACCACTTCCCCTGTCTTACTTCCCACACATCCCCTCTGTCTGCATTGTAAGATTCGCCTCCTTTCCAGCCTCCCTTTCAGAAGTGGCAGACTTTGGACATCAAGCCCCAGAGGGAGAAAGGGTGTGCTAAACATCACCTCTGCTGTGAGGCAACCTACGTCTTCTGACAGTAGCCACCTTCCTCACTTTTGGGGCTCAGAGCCAAAAGGGGAGGAGCCTCAGCTCCATCCACTTAAGCCGCCCTGGGCCTTCTGGGAGCCATTCGCTGCTTCAGAGTCAGGCCTGGCTCATTTCCAGTTCTGCCACTTGTTAGCCTGGGACTTCAGACAAATTGTGTTACCCCCTGGGCCATTTTCTCATCCGCCAAAGAGAAATTGATTATTCCTGCCTGAGAGGAGATGGGATGATCTGTTGCTGTCCCCTGTGGGAAAGAGGCTGGTATATAGCAGATGTCCCCACAAAGACTGCTTCCTCCTGTCTCTATGGGCCTCGGTTGCTTTTTTGACCCTCTAAGTCCCGACTGTTGTCCAGGTTAATGATAACAGCTACCCTACATGTCGGGCACAGGGGATATGTGACCTTATAGCATCCTCCTGACAGCCCAGGTAAGGAAAGCGTTATTACAGAAAAGGAAGCTGAGTTGTAGGAAATTTAAGCAATTTGTCCATGGTCCCACAGATCTTGCACGGTGGCTGAGCTACCAAATACCTGATTCCAGAGCCCAAACTCTCCCTGCCCCTCATTTTGCTTTCTCATTCTCTTCCTCTCCCCATTTCTGTTCTCTTAGGCCTGTGAATGTGCATTCCTTCCTCCTCAAAGCTTAGCTGGGCTCTTACACCAAGGTTGCTAGCCCTGCACCTGATAGGAGTGAGGTGGCCTAAGAGCTAGAGAAGGACATTTTGATGGTTTATGACTTCAGAAAAGTCCCTGAGTGACCCTCGGACGTGTTCTACCCCAGGTTAGCAGTATTTCCTCCCTGCTGTTCCTTTCTACCTCAATTACTTTTACTTGCCCTGTTCCCTCTGGCTGAAATTTTCTTCCTACTACTACTGCTATCTCATCATGTTCAGATCTGTCTCAAAGCCCAGCTCAAAAACTGTCTTTCAGGGGACGCCCTTCCAACTCCCACAGCTCCTTCACAGAGCCCAGGCTCTTAGTCACCAGTCTAAGCTCTGTGCTCTCAGAGGATGGAGAGGACCTGACCCCTCCACACCCTCCTATTCCCTGACTGCAGAGACCAGCCCTCCCGGGGTGGCACTCAGGGCCCAGATTGGCGCTGTGGACCATTTGAGCCAACTCTCTGTGGCTTCCTTCTGGAGAGCCCCTTCCCCCTCCACAGGACAGGGCCTCCTCGCTCTTGGGCCGTGTGCCTAAGAGAGAAGGCCTCAGAGGTTGTTAGGCCTGGTGGAGGTCGGTGTTGTAAGGAATCCCTGAGGCCAGCCATCCAGATGAAAAAGACCAGGATCCAAGCCCAGGCAGCACCGGCCCCCTTGCCCTGCTCTCTGAGTGGTTGGGAACAGAGAGTGCAGGCTGGAGCTGCCATGGACTGACTTTGAGACTGGGCAAGTCACTTAATTTATCTGACCCTTAGTACCTCAATAGTAAAAATGGGCATCATAATTAGAACCCAGGCCTCCTGACAGCAAAGCTGGCATGAGAGTTAAACTAGATTAGAAATCTTCTATGTGTAAAGCCCCTACCTAGCCCAGGGACTTTATTTATTAGACACAGTAGGTTCTTAATAAACGCCAGTACCCTTCCATCCATATTGTATAGGAATCTCTTTATAACTTCTCTAATTTCCCAAAGCGCCAGCACATCTTCATTTCATAGTGAGCTCCCTCCTCACTGGAGGTATTCTAACTGGGTCCGGGTGACTGCAGAACAGGAATGTTATTCCGAGAAACAGAACTTCAGTCAGGTGGATGTTGGGCTTTGAAACCTTCAGATTCTTTCCTGTCCAGCATTTTTGCGATTCTGTGAAGACTTGACTCAGATCTCGTTGGCCAATTATTAGAAATCAGTTGGAGTTCAGCTTGGGTGTCTGTTTTGCACAGATAAAAGACAGAATTCTGCTGGAGTTGTGAACTAATTGAAGGCTTTCTCCCAAGAGGTGGCAAGGGTAGAAACAAAATCAGGCCCAGGAGGAAGGACTCCAAGGGATCCTGTGAAGGGAATCTGGCTGGGATATTAGGGGCATGCGGCTAAATGTTTAGATCGAATTTGGGGAAGGCTCTACCACAGCTGCTAGAAGTAATTTCCTGGGGCAAGGATTGTTTGATTTGTCTCTGAATCCCCAGTGCCCAGCACAAACCAGGTACACAGGAAACATTCTAGAAAAATGTTGAGTGAGTGACAAGAAGCTTTGGTGTCCCTATCAGATGGAATCCTGGGTTGAGGGATTCCTTGGGAGTGGAAGCCATGTGGGAGTTTCGTACTGTGTGTGTGTATGTGTGTGTGTGCGCGCGCCTGTGTCTGTGTGTATCTGTGTCTGTATATATGTCTGTGTCTGTGTATGTGTGCCTGAGTGTGTGCCCATATGTGTGCCTGTGTGTGTGTCTGCCTGTGTATCTGTGTGTATGTCTGTGTGTGTGCCTGTGTGTGTGTCTGTGCCTGTGTGTCTGCATGTGTATCTGTGGGTGTGTCTTGTGTCTGTGTGTGTGTGTGTATGTCAGTGTCTGTGTGTGTCTGTGTATGTATGCCTGTGTGTGTCTGTGCCTGTGTGTGTCTGTGTCTGTGTGTGTGTCAGTGTGTTCTCTGTGTGTGCCTATGTGTATGTGTCTGTGCCAGTGTGTCTGTGTGTATCTGTGTATGTGTGTCAGTGTCCGTGCGTGTGTCTGTGTGTGTGTATCTGTGTATGTGTGTCAGTGTCTGTGTGTGTGTGTGTGTTGTTTGTGTTGTTTGCCTGGCTTCCTAAGACAACTCCTGTTTGCTATGCCTTCTCTTTCTTTCCTCCACTCCTTCCCATCTTCCTCCTTCTAGCTTTATTGAAATATAGTTGATATACAGCAAGCTTCACATACCTAAAGTACAGTCTGGTAAATTTTGACATATTTCTAGACTGATGAAACCATCACCACAATTAGGATAGTGAATATCTCCACCATCCCCAAAAGCTTCCTCCCCATTCATCGTCAGGCAATGACTGATCTGCTTTCTGTCAGTACAGATTATTTCGCATTTTCTAGTAGTTTATATAAATGGAATAATATGCACATTTCTGGTTTGACTTTTTCACTCAGCATAATTATTTTGAGATTCATGTTGTATATACTAATAGTTTATTCCTTTTTTTTTTTTTTTTTTTTTTTTGAAGAGAGTCTCAATCTGTTGCCCAGGCTGGAGTGCAGTAGTATGATCTTGGCTCAATGCAACCTCTGCCTCCCGGCTTCAAGCACTTCTCCTGCCTCAGCCTCCTGAGTAACTGGGATTACAGGCACGCGCCACCATACCTGGCTAATTTTTTGTAGTTTTAGTAGAGACAGGGTTTCACCATGCTGGTCAGGCTGATCTTGAACTCATATTCCATAGTATGGAGAAAGGATAAATCATCATTTGTTTATACATTCATCTGTTGATGGACATTTAGTTTTTTCAGTTTTTTGACTATTACAAGTAAAGCTGTTATAAATGTATGTGTATAAATCTTTCAAGGGACATATACTTTCCTATTTTCTTGGGTAAGTTCCTAGGAGAAGAATAGCTTTGGTATTCTTTTTGGTATTCATTTGGTAAATATATATGTAACTTTTTAAGAAACTGCCCGAGTGTTTCCAAAGCATCTGTACCATTTGACATTCCTACTGGCAGCATTATGGGAGTTTCAGCTCCTCTACATCCTCATCAGTACTTGGTATGGTCAGTCTTTTTAATCTTAGCCACTCTAATAGGTTTGTAATGGTATCTCCTTATGACTTTAATTAGCATTTTCTTAATAACTAATGCTGTTGAGCATCTTTTTGTGTCTATTTGACAGCCACACATCCTCTTTGGTGAGGTATCAGTTCAAGTATTTTGCCCATTAATTTTTAAAAACTGGGCCATTGGCCTTTTTATTGAGTTGTATGAGAGTACTTTATACATTCTAGATATAAGTTCTTTGTTAAATATATATTTTGCAAATATATTCTCCCAGGGTGTAGGGCTAGCCCTAGAGTGCCTTGTGGAAGTTTCATACTTAGTGTGTATGAGTGGGTGAGAGAGACACTGACAGAAAGACTAGTTTCCTGAGAGGCTCCAGCTTCTTCTTCTTTTTTTTTTGGAGCCAAGGTCTCACTCTGTCAGTCTGTAACCAAGGCTGGAGTACAGTGGCACCATCATGGCTCACTGCAACCTCCACCTCCTGGGCTCAGGTGATCTTCCCACCTCAGCCTCCCAAATAGTTGAGACCACAGGTGTGCACCACCATACTTGGCGGATTTTTTTTTTTTTTTTTGAGATGGAGTTTTGCCCTTTTGCCCAGGCTGGAGTGCAATGGTGCGATCTCAGCTTACTATATCCTCTGCCTTTTGGGTTCAAGCGATTCTCCTGCCTCAGCCTCCCAAGTAGCTGAGATTACAGGCATGCACCACCATGCCTGGCTAATTTTTGTATGTTTAAGTAGAGACGGAGTTTTACCATGTTGGCAGGCTAGTCTTGAACTCCTGTACTCAAGCCATTTGCCCACCTCGACCTCCCAAAGTGCTGGGATTACAGGCATGAGCTACTGCGCCTGGCCCAGACTCCAGCTTCTGAATTCAGTTCTTCCCTTCTACCACCAAGAATCATGGAAGGATAGTACCTGGACCTACATGAAGCTCACAGGTCTCAACAGTCTTATTTTGCAAACAGGGAACCTAAGTCCCTTAGATGCCATGAAGGTTTAGTGTCAGAGCCCACAAACAGCTCTGATGTCCAGAGAGGCGTGGCTGGCCCTTGATGCCTTTTATTCCTGTGACCCTGGGCGAGTAAGGTAACTTAGCATCCCTCATCTTGTGAGGATGTGCACAGCAGTGCCTTCCTGTGGCTGAGAGGCTGGAGTAGAGTTCTCCAGCCGACCCTCCCAACAGCAAGGGTGAGGAGCGTGTGTCAGCACCAATGCCATCAAAAGGCCTTTTGGAGGCAGAGATGGAGAGGCTATCTATTCAGGAAGGAAGGTTTGTTGAGCTCCACACTGACCAGATTGGGGGATGCACTGGCCGGAGCAGTGCTCACAGCTTTACTGCTTTGCTCTGAGCTATGTGGAGCCTGGACGAGGACCTTGTGACTTCTTCTGCCAGACCTCTTTCTCAGCTCGTCAGCATCACATACACGTGTGTGCATGCACGTATATATATAGGCTCATTAACTCCCAAGGGGTGGGAGACTGTGGTCTACAGGTGGGGATGTGTGTAAACAGCCTGTATCCTATTGGTGCACGATGTGCTCCAGCTGTGAATTCTGTCTCCTTTAAGGCTACACACAAGCATTCAGGCCTGGATTGAACTTGGAAAATAAGTAGGCTGAAGAGGCTTGGGAGAGCTTTCCAGGAAGACGGCACTGCATAGGCAGAAGTCCAGTGAATTTTCAAGATGAATTGCAAAGGAGGTGTGTGGGAAATGAGGCTGACAAAGCAGACAGAGGTCGGGTTGTCACAACTGCTCTATGAGGTGGGGTGTGTTATCTCCACTTTATAGATGGGCAGACTGAGGGACGCAGAGGTAAGAGCGGTATGCCTTAGGTATGAGTCATACTCAGTGGCAGAGCTGAGTGTACTGGCCCCAAGCACTGTGGTCTCCATACCATACCAGGCTTTGTCCCAAGAGGGTGAGAGGATGGAGCTCTCTCAGAGTCCCTCTTCCTGGTTCCTGGATTGATGGGATGGGGTTCTCAGAACTGTCAGGTCATCTGTTTGGCTGCCTGACTTCCCTCAGCAGGTGTTTACTAAGCCTTGATTCCGAATCCAGCTCTGTTCCTAGCACCTGGGAAGACTCCAAGCCTCTGAAGGCATGATGCCCATTTCTCTTTTAGCCCTTGCAGGATAGCAGACACCTACCTAGCCAGGTTCCCAAGCCCGGGGTGCTGCTGTTCACAACTCACAGCCCAGAACTGTCACAGCAACTCTGGGTAGAGTGGGGTGTGTGTTTGTATGTTTTAAGCTAGGTATCTTGTCACCCCTGAATAGGGTTCTATTATTGAGGGAGGAGGGATAGAACATTGGGTAGGCAGCAAAGTTAACCCACGCAGAGGCCTGGGTGTCATCACAATTCTTCCCTTTCCTTCATTCCCTACGGCCTATCTCTTCTGAGGGTCCTCAAGAGTCTACTTCCTAAATTTCTTTTGAAGCCACCTTTACTTCTGTTACCTCCTCACCTCCACTCTCATTTTAACTTCTATAGTCTTCATTAAAACTTCATCATCCCTGACCTTCTGTCCTGGTGCTTCTTCTCATCTCTTCCCAGTCCATACTTGGCAGATCTGGTACAGGGTTATCGTCTATAATATAAATCTGACCTTGAGCCTTAGACCTGCCTTGACCTTGAACTGTAAACCCGACTTTGACCTTAAACTTGACCAGAACTTTTTCTGTGGGCTCAAAAGGCTTTTTCCTGTAGGTTCAGCCCTTCTATCTATTCTCCCTTTGGCCCTGCACTGTGTAGTCTAGCAGTACCCAGCCCCCTGTAGCTCTCTTACTCTTCATGACTCTGTAAATGCTAACCCCTGTTCCTGCACAGAATGTGGAATGCTCCTCCACGGGCAGCTCCTGGGTACCTGGAGAACAACTATGCACCCGTCCTCCAGAGCTCTGCTCAAGGGCACCAGCTTCTGAGTTCTGCAGAGGAGTGCCTCTCTCTTCTGCCCAATCCCTCACTCACATGTGCTTTGATTATGGGACTATTGTCAGAGGAGGAAGTGGCACACAATAGACACTTGGTAAATATTGACTGAAACAGCCATGCCAGAACTGCCACACAGATAGGAAATGCTGTCATCAGAAGGGGGAGTAGCTTTGGGAAGCTTGCTTTCAATCTTGGAGCTAGGCCATTTCTGAGTTCGGCCTCAGTTCCCCGCCTGCATTGCCATGGGGCAGAGGGTACAGGGTGGAGGGTAGAGGTGAAGATACTTGCTACAAGGCTGGAGAGACATGGAAAAATCATCTTGGATGATTTGTATGTCTGAGCTTGAACACTTTGCCTTTTAAGGCTTTGGCTAAGTGCTGGTGGTTTGATCACATAGAAAACCCAGCTAATGGGTGTACATTATGGGTGGGAGAACCAATAGGCAACCTGGCCCTTCAGGAAAGCAGTTTGGCAGCACATTCATACTTTTTGACTCTATAAACCCATCACCAGGGAACCAGCCTAAAGAAATAATTCTAAATACAGGAAAATAATTATTCACAAAGATACCTACTGTAACATTATTTTTGATAGAAAGCCTAAATGTTCAGCAGAGAGGGAGGCTAAATGAACCATGATGGACCCATCAAATGGAATACTATGCAGCCCATAAAATACTTTTTATAAAGGATATGCCACATGGGCGATTCTTAAACTATGGTACATTTTGAAAATATACAAGTTATGTTTTTGCCACAGCTATAACTGTGTAAACCTAACAACCCCACACCCCCTAAAAATATCTGTGCTTAGAAAAAGGCCTGAGAAGGGGCAGCAGTCAAATTAATCAGTGGTTTATCTTTGAGTAGCAAAACTGGAAGGCTTTTAAATGGGTATGTACTATGTTTACAACTGTATTTAAAACTTTAAAATTACCCACTCGGAGCTAAGGGAGCCCATTTTAGTTCGGTACCTTTCTGGGATGAGTTACTCGATTGTCTCTGGGCCTTGGTTTATAACATACGGGAAAGAAATTACTGTTCATCCAGCAGTGTGTGCGCCAGGCTCTTTGCATGTGCCACTCAGTTCAGTCTTCACAACTGAAAACCCATTTTACAGATGAAGTTAAAGCTCGTGGACAGCCCTATGCTAAGAATTGGTTTCCAGCTTGATTCTGCCCTAGGACGAAGCCCCTGCTCTTTACATCACGTCAGGGGTCCCTAGGATGCCTGCTCTGGGGAAAGGGGAATGAGAGGGACACTTGAGAGTGCTATGTCAACAGAGCCAATGTAGGCTGAGCCTTTCCCCTGAGTTTATTTTACAAGGTTGGGGAGATCAGTGTTTGCCAGCAAGTGGGAAGAAGGAAGGTTTTAGCTGCATGCAGCCAGAGCTGGTGCTCTCTGCTTTACCTCGCTGGCCCCACCAGCCTTTTCCTGAAAAGGATTTCCCCTCAGCCCAAGTAGCCCATTCTTCTTACCTGACAGCTGGGAACCAACCAAAAGAACATTGCAAGGCTGCATTCTCAGCCTCCTTGTAACATTCCAGTGCCCTGGATTCAGAGCTGTAAGCTTGGGGTTACAGTCCTGGCCCCACTGCTGATTTACTTGGGGCCTTGGGCAAGTGCCACCCACCCCCACGCTGACCTCAGATCTTCTAGCTATAAAATGAGACTGGACCAGAAAAGAGATTCCAAACTCCAATGCCAGGCCGCTAACAAACAACACAGACCAGTTGTAAGAGCAAGAGCTCTGGTAAGAACTCTGACAAAGTACCACAAAGCTTTTTTTTTTTCCCAACCCCCTTTTGTTGACTTGCTAAGAAGCCTACACTTACTTGGGTGGTGACATCAACCCAAATCAGTGCAGACCCCGTTATTCATTCAGCAAAGATTTATTGAGGGCCTGTGGTGGACTGGCACTAGTCTAGGCACAAGGGACTAAATAAAGCATAAAATAGGCATCTATCCTTACCTTTCTGAAGCTTATATTCTAAAGACATAAAATAAATAAATAAATACATAAATATGTTAGCCGTTGCTAAGGACGGTGGAGAAGAACAAAGCATGGGAAGAAAGAGGAGTGCTCTGGGAGGACGGGTTGTATTTTAAACACAGTGGTCAGAGAAGATTCACTGAGAGGGTGACCTTGGAGCAAAAACCTGAACACGGGGCAGAGATCTGGGAGAAGAGCATACCAGGCAGAAGGAACAGCATGTGCAGAGGCCCTGAGGACGTGATGAGCAAGAAGGCAGGGTGGCTAGAGCAGAGTGAATGAGGGGGAGAGGTGATGAGGTCAAAGATAAGCGGGGGTCAGGGGAGGGATGCACAGAACTTTACATCAGCCAAATAGCAACTGGGTAGAGTTTGTAGGAGATAATGAGACCTGCATCATCCAGGAGAGAGATGGTGGTGGCTTGGACCAGGGATGGTGCAGTGAAGATGCTGAAAGGTGTCAGATTCTGTGACTGTGTCAGCCTCAGTTTCCTCATCTGTAAAATGCATACACTGTGCAGAGAATAAAAGCTGACAAGTTTTTCTGATAGATGTGAGAGTGTTGGCCTACCTGACTGGAATGATGGGATTGCCATTAACTGAAATGAGGGAAGCTGCAGAAAAACAGATTTTTAAGGCAAAATCAGAAATTCATATTTTGGATGTATTAATTTTGAGATACTCTGTTAGACCAAAGTGGTGATGTCCTGAAGTCCTGTTGTTGTCCGTGTCTCCAATGACTGGTTTAGGGTTTTTCTTTCCTTTTCTTTTTTTTGCAAGTAGACTTAAGAAAGCATAAAATGCCGGGCGCAGTGGCTCAAGCCTGTAATCCCAGCACTTTGGGAGGCCGAGACGGGTGGATCACAAGGTCAGGAGTTTGAGACCAGCCTGGC
>NW_012102099.1:3439449-3443158 GCF_000951045.1 Mandrillus leucophaeus
TCAAGTGATTCTCCTGCCTCAGCCTCCCGAGTAACTGAGATTACAGGCACTCACCACTTTGCCCAGCTAATTTTTCTATTTTTAATAGAGACAGATTTTTGCCATATTGGCCAGGCTGGTCTTGAAATTCTGACCTCAGGTGATCCACCCACCCCGGCCTCCCGAAGTGCTGGGATTACAGGTGTGAGCCATGTGTCTGGCCAAGAATTTCTTTTTAAACAACTTTCTAGAGTATGCTTACCTCTTATGTCTGTGATGTCCTGCTTTTATGGAAGCATGAGCAGCCCAAAATGCAGGTATATACCTGCTCATCTCCATTGTGGTATCTTAGAGTCTCATGGAAAAGAAGGTTTTTTCTTTTATGCAGCAGAACGATAAGTGTCCCAGGTCTACTATATTATGAGACCTTCATGATGCAGTAGAAATGCAGGTGCCTATGACCTGGAAATCCAGGGTCCAGCCCTTGGTGACTCTTGTAACCTCTGGGGCTTCAAGTTTGCCGTAGATCAGATGGACTAGTCTCCACCTGTCCTCCCTCTATGGGGAACTTGTGAGGATTCAACGAAGTTGTGAATATGCAAGAGCTTTAGGGGCAACCTCAGCCACCTGTCTCCTCCAGGCTGACCCAGAGTCAGGAGCTCTAGGTAAGCATCCTGGGCCCAGCTACCTGAAGTCAGGTAGAGGCGGGAGCACTGACTCTTGCTCCCCTTCTGCTGCAACTTGCTGAGCCATTCTGGGAGAGTCCCTACCCCTTTCTGGACCATGCCTGTCTTTTTATTAATACAACGGTTCATTTAAATACACACACACACACACGTGTGTGTATATATAATGGAGTCAGGGGAATGGTGGTTCACACCTGTAATCCCAGCAACTCAGGAGGTGACACTGGGAGATTTCTAGAGGCTAGGAGATTGAGACCACCAAGAGCAACATAGTGAGACCCCCACCTTTAAAAAAATAAAAAAATAGATTAGCCAGGTGAGGTGGCTACTAGAGAGGTTGACCAGCCTGGCCAATATGGTGAAACCCCATCTCTACTAAAAATACAAAAATTAGCCAGGGGTGGTGGCGGGCACTTGTAATCCCAGCTACTGGCTGAGGCAGGAGAATCGCTTGAAACCAGGAGGCGGCAATTGCAGTGAGCTGAGATCGCGCCACTGCACTCTAGCCTGGGCGACAGAGCGAGACTCCATCTCAAAAAAATAAAAATAAATAAAAATAAAAGGTAAAGGGCCTTTAAAATAGGACATAGTTGTTTGTAGAATCTCTCTTTCAAAACATTTTAGAATGCTTACTTTGGCTAAATTAAGAGGTAGGGCAGCTTCTCCAGAGAAGGAGAACTTATTAGGAGAGGCATTTATTAATCACCCACCCTCTTCCAGCAAGTGTGAGCCACACTGGGCATTGTTGAGGCCCTGGATCTTATCGAAGGTGAAAGAATTCAGCATGGCATGGGGAAGTGCCACTGGGAATCAGGTGGACAGCGATCAGCTGCTGAGGACAGCAGGCAGCTGCAGCTGGAGAGGGAGAAGGGAGCTGAGAGGAGAGATGAAGGAGCTGCTGCGAGATGGGCTCCTGGGCTAAAACAGGCATGGTTGGGTGTGCAGGGCTCCGTGTCTGCCTGCTGAGCCCCTGGGAGCTGCAGGAAGATAGATGAACCTTGGCTTCCAACAGGAGCGGCATGCCTGAAACCGTTGGTGGGATTAGAATGAGCTGGCCCTGCTTCTACAGCTCCATTGTGGCCTTTGGCAAGTCTTCACTTTTCTGTCTAGAAAATGTGGCAGTTGGGACTCGATTGTCATGAAATGCCAGGAAAGAGAGTGTGTGTGCACGAGTGACAGGGAGGGAATGCAAGTGCAAGAGAGAGCCTGAGTGATTTCATGTGGTTTCTTGTTTTGTATTACCAAGAATGAGGAAGCTTTCTGATCTCAGGTTGCATGGGGGCTTTGTCTGTGGAAAGGGGCTGTCCTCACAGGCAGAACAGATGACATCTCCACATCCCTTTAGTCCTTTGATCTGTATGTTCCATGTGTCCTTCAGTCTCACATGAGCAAAGCATAGCACACACAGGGCAACTTTGGGGAGCTCTGAGGGCACCATCTTTCCTTAGGACCCGCTTTGCAGACTCCCAGTGGACCATCATCTTGCCCTGCAGCCAACCCCATGCAAAAATGTTCCTTCTAACATTCATTTTAGGGATATCTTTATTTCTCCCAAAGAACCAATTTTTTTCCTGCCCTCCCACAACCATCAGAACAACAAAACTGAGCATACTTTCCCTGTTGGCATCAGTGGCCAGGAAACTTGCAATTGAGTCTCAATGTCATTATTGCCACCATGAATTCGTGGTCAGCATGGATATTCCCTTCTTCCCTGGGCCTCAGTCTCAATGCATATTTTTTTGCATGTCATTTATGAGCTGCCTTAAAATGGTCAGGACTTCTCCTGTCATACCCCTAGGCCTTCCTTCCAAGACTTCTTTACTTGAAAAGGTACCCTTTGTTCTGATTTTTTTTTTTTTATTTTTGCCCTGGTGAGGGCAAAGGTTGTGGTACAGAAGCCTCACTGCTAGATTCAGCAGTCTAGCCCCAAGCCCAGGCTCTGTCCCTGACTTTCTGGGTAACCTCAGGCAACTAACATGGTTTTTCTGGGTTTTGGTTTCTTTCTCTATAGAATGATAGGTTGTGAGGAGGTCTACTCCAGATCCTTTCCATTCTGATTCTGAGAGTGTTTTAGTCCCTGTTGGTACTTGGGGTAAATGCCAGGGGATTAGGGACATGACTCCAGGATCCTAAGAATCAAGGCAGAAATCTGGAAAAAAATGAGAATCTTTAGGGATGGAAGTCTCACCATGTTCCTCATCCTGTGATGCTTTAGAGCTGGAAGCTTGGGAGAAGGGGGAGGGGAGAGAAGCCGGACTGAGGCTTGACAGCTCTATCAGTCAGGAAACCCAGGGAAGCATATGCTGTGGCCAAGGTTGCTGAAGGGCCTCCATCTGCCAGGAGCCACTTGCCAGGCAGCCACCAAGCTGGGGCTGGCACCACTGCCCCTCCGTTCCTCACATTTCTCCATGGGTGTTTGCAGAGGGGCAGCCCTGGAGCAGCTGGGATGGTGGAAGTATGGGAACCAGTGCTCCCCCTGCTACTCCCTACCCAGACAGGAGGCCTGCCAGACATTGCTCTGGAAAGCCATCCCAGGTCAGTTGGCCTAGCAGAGGTTGCCAGTCACTTCAGAGTCACTCACGCCTGGGCCTGCTGACGTCTCCTGAGGTGATAAAGCAAGAATTATTTCTGAAGAAGGGAAAAAGAGAGATCTCCTTTGACAGGTAATAGTGATAGCAAGAAATGTTCAGTCCTCTAATTTCCCAAGAACTGCCCCCATCCCTCCATTCATTACCTTGGTTGGATCCCGAAGAGACAGGCAGGGCCAGGAAGGTGGTGCCTTCCTGAGTGAATGCATGAGATAGCTGAGACGAACAGAGGTCAAAGACCCAAGGTCACCAAGAGGGATGATGTGATATAGCTCAGAGGAGATGCGGGTCTCTCAGTGGTGGGCTTGCATAGCACCTGGGCTGCTGGGTGGGATGCAGCAGTTGTTGGAAGAGGAAAGAGCAGTGCTCCTCATGGAAAGGGCTTCTCCTTTGCCTGTGAGGCTGATTCTTAGAGGAACAGGGAGAGTCACTAGTTAGGAAGAAGGCACATGAAGA
>NW_012102099.1:3444258-3455771 GCF_000951045.1 Mandrillus leucophaeus
ACCACCAAGAGCAACATAGTGAGACCCCCACCTTTAAAAAAATAAAAAAATAGATTAGCCAGGTGAGGTGGCTACTAGAGAGGTTGAGGCAGGAGGATCACATGAGCCCAGGAATTTGAGTCTACAGTGAGCTATGATTTTGCCACTGTACCCCAGCCTAGGTGACAGAGTGAGACCCTGGCTCTAAAAAAATAAAATAAAATATATATTACATGTATTTTTAAAAATTTGTTTTTTATTGAGATATAATTTATATTCCATAAAACTTATCCTTTTAATGGCCGGATGCAGTGGCTCCCACCTGTAATCCAAGTACTTTGGGAGCAGGGAGGCCAAGGAGAGTGGATTGCTTGAGGCCAGGAGTTCAAGACCAACCTGGCCAACAAGGAGAAACCCCATCTCTACTAAAATATACAAAAATTAGCTGGGTGTGGTGGTGTATGCCTATAATCCCAGCTACTTGAGAGGGTGAGGCATGAGAATCACTTGAACCCAGAAGGCGGAGGTTGCAGTGAGCCAAGATCGTGCCATTGCACTCCAACCTGGGCAACAGAGTGAGACTCTGTCTCAAAAAAAAAAGAAAAATTAACCTTTTAAAATGTACAACTGAGGGATTTTAGTATACTCCCAAAATTATATAACCATCACCACTATCTACTTCTAAAAAGTTTTCATCTTCCCAAAAAAGAAATCCCATTCCCATTACCAATCATTCTCTGTTTCTTCTTCCCTTCCAGTGTGTTTTCTCTCTGTATGCTTTTGCCTGTGCTGGACATTTCATATAAATGGAATCATGCAATATGTTGCCTTTCGTATCTGGCTTCTTTCATTTAGCATATTGTTGTCAAGGGTCATCTATGTTGTAGCATGGATCAGTAATACTTCATTCCTTTTATAGCTAAGTATTCCATTGCATAGACGCATCACATTTGTTTATCCATTCTTTTGATGGACATTTGGGTTGTTTCCACCTCTTAGCTATTGAGAATAGTGCTACTGTGAACATTCTTATACAGGTTTTTGTTTGAACATCTATTTTCCATTCTTTGGGGTATATACCCAGCAGTAGAATTGCTGGTTCATATGGCAATTCTATGTTTAACTTTTCGAGGAACCACCAAACTGTTTTCCATAGCAGCAGCATCATTTTACATCCCCACCAGCAATGCATGAGAGTTCCAACTTCTCCACCTCCTTGACAACACTTGTTATTGTCCATCTTTTTCATGCTAGCCATCCAAGTAAATGTAAAGCAATATCTCATTGTGGAAAATAAGTATTCCATAGATTTTTAACCTGAAAACTCATTTTTAAAAAGTAGTCTTACTTCACACCTTCCATATGTAAAACATATATGAGAGGAGCCTCTTCAGGTGAAATGGGGAAGGAGGCCTGAGCCACCCCTCTCAGTAGGTGCAGAGGCAAGTCCTCTGGGGTGGTTTGAAGACCTAGGCTCAATGCCCTTCAGCTCTGGAGTCTGAGTCTAAGGAGAATCTGAGGACTGGAGACACGTCATGTGTAGCAGCTGCCTCAGCCCTCAACCTATCCTGGTTGCCTGGGGAACCTCCTCACAGCATTTGGCCAAGTTGTGCGTCTGCCTTGCCACTGTGTTGGGGTTGCCACAGTGAGAAGAAGTTGGATGGCACCTCATCTGTGGTCCCAGATTTGAGGGTGGCTTGTGCAGGAAACAGGAAGCAAGGTGGAGAAATGCCAGCAAGTCCTGGAAGGAAGATCCTGGGTTTTGTTGACAAAGGAGGAGCAGAGGCACATAGTGGCTGCTGAGGCCATAGTCAGTGCAGGGTTTACTGAACTCCTCAGCTGTGAATAGCCCTGATAGTGCTAATCTTCTGAGATCTAGAATGCAGCTTCTGGAATACTCCCAGGCCTGTCTTCTATTCCCACCTCTCTGCATTAGCATTCTAGGAGCACCAGGCGCTCTGCTGTTTGATGGGTGGAATGTTCTGCGTTCTAGTGTTGCCTTGGCAAAGAGAGGATCCCTCCCAAGTTCTGCTCTGTTGATTGCAACGCTCTGCTTTCCACAGCTGTCAGTGGTTTGAGTCATCAGACACAGATTGTTCTGTTCCCTTGGATTTTAGGATAGCTTTCTTCTTGTATCAATGGCTAATTCTTTGAAAGAAGATAAATTATAGTACATACAGGGACTTTTGCTTAGCTGGAATATTAGATTAACCCAAGCACCTGGTTTTTCCCCCATGACTTGTTGATTGAGTAAAATGCTATCATGTCTCTTTGAAGAATGGAGCTTCCTAATTTTACATATGTGGAAACTGAGACCCAAAAGTCCTAGTAATGAAGGAGAAGGAAGCATCAATGAGAAGCCCATAATTTCATTAACAGCCCTGGAATTAGAGAATGTTAGATCCAGAGCACCTTAGAGACCATCTAATCTGACTCTTTGGTCTATCCAATGTGCTTGTTTAAAACATTGTGTTACCAACAATTGTGTGTTGATTGGGTTTGTTTTTATGAAATTTCCCAGGGGATGGTGTTCCCTGAGTTTTGGTCCAAGGCATAGCATCCTAAGTGGCCGAGACAGTAAGTGATAGGAGAAGTCATCTGTGGAAAGGCTGTGGGTGGGGCCTAAAGAAAGAGTGCAATGTATGCTTGAGGACAGGCAGGGAAGGTGCTGCAGACAGGACAAACAGCCCATGTAGAGATGCAGATTTGGGAGTGACTAGCTGAAGTCTCCTGGATGTATCAGAGAGCCAGTTGGAAAGGGTGTCAATGGGAGGGCCTTAAACAGCCACATCAAGAGCTTTGCTCTGATTTTTACCTAATCTGGGACTTCCAAGGAATTTTGAAAAGGATCCAGGCCCTTTTCTCCATTGTTCCTGCCATGACCCTGGCCCAGGCCCTCCTAATTTCTCCCCTGATTGGTAACCTCCTAACTGGTATCCCTCCCTCTCCACACAGGCTGCCTACCCAGGAACTTTCTAAAATGCAAATATGATTGTGCCCCTTTCCTATAAAGCACTTGCATGGCTTCCTGTTGCCCACAGGACAAGATCCTGGCTTAGGTGGCTCTGTGTGGCCTGCCCCCCTCCTCCTGCAGCCTCATTCCCACTGTACTTCTGCCCTCACTGGGCTCCCTAGTTTCCAAGCAGCCAGCTGTCACTCACTGCCTGTGTCCAGGCTTCTCCTTCCCTCCCATTTGCTGCTGCTGCCTGGTGAACTCCTATTCATCCCTCAAAACGCAGTGCAAATTCCTTGTGTAGGGACGCATTCCTGGATCCTCCTGAATACACTATTATGCCTTGAATGTGTTTCTGTTTTGAAGTTCACTTCATGTTACTTCCAAAATACTGGCTGCTCCCATGTTTTAGTGTTTATTGTGTGATAGGTACTGGCCCAAGCCCCGTACTCACATTATTTTACGTTATTCTCACAGTAACCATGTGAGGTGTGCTCATTACAGCCCCAGTTACAGGTATGGGCACTGAGGCTCAGAGAAGTGGTGTGACTTGCCCAAGGCATGCAGCTGAAGGGCGATAGAGGTGGCATTTAGCCCAGAGCAGTTCATATCGATTTCTGCAGTCATTAGTCTCCTGCTCCCTGGACCCCCATTGTTGGGGGGCTTAGGAAGTGTTGAGCATTTGAGGGAGCAGTCAAAGGAGTGGATGCAGCAGGGTTGCTATGGTGTGGACAAGATGGGGAAGTGGAGGGAAGTTCAGTGAGGGCAGGGGCTGGGTTTACTCTGGAGCTAAAATGATGAGAGACTATCAGCCCAGCTTCCCGCAGTTAGAGGGTTTTCTTTCTACCTTCCTTTCCAAGTGGCAGCCTCTGGCCACCTGGGGAGAGGCCTGTGGGACTCCAGGCTAAGCAGGTGGCATGGTGACAAACACCATGGCAACCTGCCTCCTTTCTGGGGCCTAGAAGGGAGGGAGGACCTGAGAGAGCACAGGGTGCACACAGTTTTCTGAGTGAGATCCTGAGAAGTGGCTCCCTTTGGGCCTGGGTGGCCTCTGCCCTCCCATGAGGGACTCTGCCTACAAGGTCCCATCCCAGTAGGGGAAATGCCTCTTCCACCTTTGTCCCTGATGAATAGCTGGCTCTGGGTTCCCAGGAGACTGTTAGCTGTACCCAGGTACAAATGCCATCCCCTTCCCTCCCCCACGCCCGGGAGGAAGGAAGAGGGAACTCAAGAGGAGGCAGGTGTGGGGTTGCCAAGCAAGGTAGTGGCAGGGACAGCTGGGACAAGGCCCTCATTGTAGCAAGGCCACACACAGCTCTAAGACAAACCAGGCATTTTGCCTGCTTCCCAGGACTGGGCCTAGCACTCTGCCTGGACCTTCCTGGCTCCTTAGAACACTCACTCACGCTGGCTTGGAAGAGCCCATCCTCAGATATGAGTCCTGCCTCTGCTGGAAAGTCCTCCTGAAGGCTCAGCCTCCTTTTTGTATCCTCCCAAAAGCCAGAAGGGCAGGGGCGAAGGTGGGAGAGTTGTTAGTGAAGCCAGGCTGACCAGAAGCCAGAGCATGTCACACCTGCAGCTGTGTGACCTTGGGCCCAAATGCAATAACAAAGCCGGCCTTGAAGGATTGCTGCTTGAAGTAATGGGCCAAGGCAGACGAGAGCACTCAGCATGGCCACCTTGCCACAGAAGGATTCAGGCAATGGCAGGTGATCCTTGGAGCCCTTACCCATGTCTCCCTCTGCACCCTAAGCTGTCAGGATCTTCCTGTGCCCAGGAGGCAGTGAGCCATTTATGGCCATCCTCATAAGCGTGGAGGAGCACTGATGTCCTCTCACCCCCAAATCACCCCTCCTCCATGGTTCCTGCTCTAGGGGCCAGCCCTACAGTTCCAGGAGGCCCTGCCTGGGTGACTGGGGCATGATGAGTGGGAAGCATTGCCAAGCTGGGGCAAGCAGCTCAGGTGACAAGCGTGGTGTCGGCAGGTCCTGCAGCCCAGCACCCGACACCTCCAGGCAGACAATGCTGGCTGTGTCCAGACCCTCCAGGGGAACAGGCCGTGTTCTATGTCCCCGCCAGGAAACAGGCCATCTGAGCAGTGCCTTTGTCCACTCAGGAGGCAGCCCCGCCACTGGCTGGGATGACCAGGCTCGGGGGAGGCCCTGACGTGGGAAGGGGGTGGTCCCCGGGCCAGAGACTCTGGGGTTTGAGATCCAGCCCCTCAGCATCTGATGTTGACCGGGTTTCGATATTGGCTCTGCCACACACCTGGGATGTGACTTGGCCAAGTCCTTCCCTCTCGGTGGCTGGATTCCTCATCTGTAAAAGGGGACTAATCACAGCACTTCCTCATAGGGTTGTTGAGAGGAGTCAATGGCATAATGTACGTAGCGTGGTTGGCACGAGGTCTGGTGTGGAGTGGGGCTCAGTGAATGCTTCCCTCCAGCATGGGGAGAGGTCTGGGCATGACATCCTCAGCCAAGTCTCCTGGAACCCAGGCTGCTGTCCCCAGTCCCTGCTGTGAGCGTGGAAGGAGGGGACTGAGGTCTCTGGAGCTGGCACAGGACCAGCACATTGGCTGCAAAGAGCCCAGGTTCCCCACTCTGCCCCAGACTCCAGTAACTCTGGGCTAATGCCCAGTATAGCCTTCTTCCTCACAACAGTGAAAATCCAGCCCAGCATGGGGCCTCTCCTCTCCTGAAACCCCGGAAAGGCTGCCCTTGGAGCCCAAGCCTCTACCCAGGAAAGAAGCCTGAGGACTCAGGGGCAGGAACCAGGGGCTTGAGTCTACCTGCCCACTTAGCAAGAGGCCCAGTGATGGGTCTCTCTAGACATGAACGCTTCCTCCTGGGTCCACCCACTGGGACATCCGCAGTGGAGGGCCTCTGCTCCCATCCACCCCAGTGCTCTTCTGCTTTAAGTCTGTGCCCCTACATTCCTGGTAAATGCCAAAACCAGCATGCGCATTGCATGGGTGGGTGCAGATATGCCTGTGTGCCGTGTGGGTGCGGGAGGGCCTGGCTGCATGTCCTGTGCCATGGGCTGGCTGCCTGAGCACATTCGTGGAGGCACGTGTGGCACGTCTTGGAATGGCAGGGACATGGTACCTTCTCGTGTTGGTGTGTATCCATATGTCTTTCTACACATGTGCTGGTATGTTGGTCTGTCTTGTCTCCCCTGTAGACGGGAAGCCCCGAACCACGCGCCAACTGGGAAGGTGATGGTCGGCGAGACCAGCCCATCCTAATTCGGGGTTCCTGGTCCTGCTCCAGGAGTCCTACGGCCTGCAGCCCCTACCAGAGAGGGAGGACTGAACAGCAAGGGGGTGTGTGGGTCTGAGTATCAGGGTCCAGGGGAAGAAGCAGGCCTGGCTTGTAGAGTAGAAGACTCAGTACCAGCAGTCAGGAGGCCCTGCTCCTGAAGCCTCTGTGACCTTGGGCACAGCCTTCACTCTGTCTGGGGCACATTCACTCATCTGGAGAACACAGGGTTGGACTGATGATTTTTAGCCACTCCTGACAGTTGTGGTTTTAAGTTGGGTGGTGGGAACCTGTGCACCAGCCCCATTCAATTCACTGGTGGAGGCAGCCGTGGCCTGCCAGGCCCTCGCTCCTGGGGTGTCCTGCCGAAGGGTGAGAAGAGAAGCCATGCCGGGCAGCGGCCCCAGCGAGAGGATGACGTGGCCTGGCCCGGCCCTTTCTGCGGGCCCCCCAACCCGCCCTCTCTCCTCAGCCCCTGGGATACCACCCATCCCACCACTTACTCGGACCCGCAGCCTCATGGCCATGTCCCTGCCGGGAAGTCGACGGACCTCTGCTGGATCCCGCAGGTGAGTCTCCCCCTTGCTCAGAGCCTAGGCTTCGGAGGGCGGGAGGCGGGCGCGGGCCTCTCTCCACCTGCCACCAACTTGCAGTGTGTCTTTGAGCAAATCATTTCCCATTCCCATCTTTAAAATGGGCTTGCTAACACCTGCCTCCTCCTGGAACTATTCAATGGCTCAAATGACACAGAGTGGATGTGAGAGTTCTCGGAACGCATAAACCACTGGATTCCTACCAACAGTAGCCTCATCAATACTGTTTGATTTTTCACAATGACTGGAGGGGAGTCGTGCAGTCATCCACTCAGACTCACCTGGTGTCCCTTGATTTTTACCCCCGGGGGTCCCTCCTCCTGTCCCCACCCCTGTATGCCCCATTCTTCTCCACCTCTGTCTCAGTCTATGCAGGGATCTCCTCCCCTGGGTTTGGGGAACCCCAGAAGTTGAGGACCTTGATAAGCACATATGAGGCCCCACCCTTGCCCCGCAGCCCTGCCGGCCTCCATTCTTGTCCCTGGGGAGCCAGGAGGACCAGCCTTCTTCTGGTTTTCCATCTTGATTTGCACTGTCTGTTCTGTCACCCCTGTCTGTGCGTCTCTCTCTCCCTGCTTCTCTCCCCTGCGGTGACCCCAAAGCGGGGGCACTTTGGGCCGCAGCGGCCTGGCAGTGTTCGCCCAGTGTCCGCAGCTGCCCGCCAGCCAGAACGAGCACCTGCCTCTTCTTCCTGCCTCCAGGCGCACCTCTCCACCCGTGAGCGTGCGGGATGCCTACGGCACCTCTTCGCTCAGCAGCAGCAGCAATTCCGGCTCCTACAAGGGCAGTGACAGCAGTCCCACGCCAAGGTAATTGGCCCCTCCTCTCTGGTCCTGGCCCTGCTGGCTGGGAACAGGTTGTCCTGGGGTGGGGCAGGTAGGGGAGCAGGATCGTGTTCTAACCACCCCCGACACCAGCATAGTCGCTGGCTGTGTGACCTTGAGCAGGTCACTTCTCCTTTATGAGCCTCAGTTCCTATCTGTAAGATGGATATGACAATATGCAGCTGTACATTAAAAAAAAAAATACAGTGGCTTAAACAAACTAGGGGTGATGCTTGCAGAACAAGGAGCCAGGGTTGGCAGCTCCCTGAAGTGTCAGGACCCCATGCCCTCTCTCCATGCTCCACCATCCTTAGTGTACAGCTTTTGTCTTTGTCATCACAGGTGGCTTCTGTACCTCCAGGTATCAGGCCTGCCCTCCGGGAAGGAACAGGTGGAAAGGACCAAAGCCCTCCTCAGAGGTTGTTTTTCTGAGAGGGACACCTTGCCCCCAAATCCTGCCAGTTCTTGCTGGCTGGAACTGGGTCATGTGAATAACTCTAGCTGCAGGGCCAGTTAGTGTCTTCCCCAGAACAGCACCACCCCAGACAAAATGGGGGTTCTGCTACGAAGAAAGCAAGATGAGTGCTGGGAAACAGCCTACAGCGTCTACCATCATGCACTTCTCAGGGGAACACTTTGAGAGTGGCAGAGGTGGAATTGGCTTGGAAGGCGAAATGTTATGAATGCAGCAGATGCCAAGTTGTAGTCTTGGGTGAGGTGAACTTGGACTCACAAAGCAGGATCATGTTGGAGAAGCAGGTGTAGGGGAGCTGTGGGTCCTTGAAGACCAGGAAGCAAGAGCTATCATGGTAGGCCTTGTCCTGCTTCCCCAGCATTGAAATACAAGTGAGAGGTTGGGGCATGTGGGGACGAGCATAGGCTCTGGATTTGGTCTCTTCCTGTCTTCAGCCTCCATTTCCTTTCTTTAAAGTGGAGCTAATAACTCAGAAGCTTCAGTGACTTGATATCTACACACCGCCTGTGCATCCTAGTTGGCCGATAGTTGATACCTCCTGTTGTTTGAGCTTTGATCTGACTTAAGGCCAGGAGATGCCTGGCCTGCGGCTCCCATGGCTGGAGCACCTCCTGGGAGGGCTCAGTGGAGAGGATGTCATTTGTATGACTCGATGTCCCGAGCCACTGAAACAGCAGCTCTTAGATTTCCATCATGACACATGTGATGGGTAACACCCATGTGCAGGACCCATGCCCCAGCATCCTGGCTGTAACACCACCCCAGAGACTGGGGGACATAGGAGTAAAGTGTTAACTTACATTTTGAAATGTTAATTTACATTTTGAATACCATATAATTGGCAACTTAATACTTTTCTATTAGTAACAGATTTTGTAACACATCTCATAACTGCAGCCCATGGAGATAATCCCAACCCCGGGGCTGAGAATTGCTCTCAGTCTTCTTACCCACAATGAAGGTTGCTGCCCCTGGGTGAGCAGTGGGGCCACAGTTAGGTCCCCTCTGCAAAAAGCCAGGCTTTCCAAGGCAGGAATAGCTGAGAAACATGCACCGTAGCATATTTTTTTTTCTAATTTTAGTTTATATATATATGTATACATACATATATTTTACAAAGATAGAGCTAGTGACTAAAAATGTGTATGTGTTAAATTTTATATTGGGGAAAAATACTCATGAAAGCAAAATGAAAAATGTAAAATAGTTACTTCCTCTCTAATCCTCAATCCTTACTAGTTTAGCTAATCTTGGTTCCCCCACTCCTACCACCCCTTGCCAAGGGGTGACTCCTCCACCCCTTGCCAAGCAGAGAGGAGACCTGCGTGACTTGGCTTGAGTTAACCTAGGGGCCATGAGGTGGGTACATAGAAGAAAACCATGTCTCATTCAACTTCTGTAACCACTTTCTCTTTGACAGTTTACGACTTACAAGTACTTTTTCCTCGGTAAACACTATACAGCATCCATGGAACTTTTAAAACTGCCTCCAGCTTGGCTGCTTCAGCAAATGGGCCTCACCAGGGCCTGCCTTTTCCAGGCTCATAAAGGGGCATTGCCCCTCCCTAGACCTGCCAGTCACTCTCCCCTCAAGGAGCAGAGTTGGATGGATGGGAACAAGGCCTGAGTCTCTAGTCGCGTGAGAACATGTCCAGGTTTTAAGCCAAGATCCAAGGTTTCTTTATGAGCAGAACAACTGGCAGCCAGAATGCTGAGAGTAGAGCTGGCTGGGCCATAGTCTGTTGTGGAGTTGGGGAGTTCTCCTTCCCTCTGAAAGCCTGGCCCTCCCTCCCCTACTGGCACCTGACTGCCCTCTGGGTGGCAATTCCTTCTCCTTTGCCCTGGTAGGGTACCATGTCAGTGTCGCCCTGTGCTGGGAGCAGTGCACGTCCAGCCTGCTGCCACCCCAGAGTACCGCAGTGGACAGGTCCCTGCCCAGAGCCGGCAGGTATTCACGTTTGTGCTCCCATGTGTCCCCCGGAGGTGAAAGTGTGAACATGTGCCTGGGCTGGTGCCCTAGTACCTGTGAGTAGCTGCGAGGCACAAGTGTGTCTCCATGTATGTGGGCATGTAGGTGTGAACGGACTGGGAATTGACATCCCAGGAAGTGTGCATGCATGTAGTGCACACCCACATGTACACAGTGGGGTTGAGGAGTTAGAGTGCCAGGGCGTGTGTGGAGAAAGCTGTGCCTGCGCCTGTCTGCCTTCCCTGTCCCCAGGCTGTGAGGGGTCTTGGTTCTAGAGAGGAGAGCTTCTGCCTCCACCTGGGAGATGTTTCCTCCTCTGAGGAGGTGAGTCCTTGTCTGCCATGCAGACCCAGAATCTGCCACTTACACCTGAGTTTCCAGCCTTCAGGCTCATTCTCTGGGTTGGAAGACGAGGTACCTGGGTTCTGGGATGCACCACTGGGATTGCCTGAGGGCCTCGGGGCAAGAGCTAACCTCTCTGAGGCCAGCGGCCCCTCTAAAAGATGAAGACAGTCCCTACTTCCAGGGTTGCTGTAAGGATTGACAGCATTGGTCAAGCGCTTGGCCTGGTTCCAGGCTTACGCGTGTGCTCTGGGATATATCTCCCCACCCAGCCATAACTAGAGCAGCCCGGAAGCCTGCATCCTGACACTGGTTTTCACTTAGAGGAACTCTACTGAAACCCACCTGCCAGAAGGCTGAGGGTTCTCCTGCCTTGTGTGGGAGGCCTGGCTTGGAGCCATCTAGTGGCCAGGGGTGGTGAGGCTGGCGTCCCCTTGCTCCCCAGAGGTAAACCTCCTGTGCCTTGCCTGACCTCTTCCTCCCTCCCTGATGATGGGCATCCCCTTGCAGGCGCTCCATGAAATACACGCTGTGCAGTGACAACCATGGCATCAAGCCCCCGACCCCGGAACAGTACCTGACCCCCCTGCAGCAGAAAGAGGTGTGCATCCGGCACCTGAAAGCCCGGCTGAAGGACACGCAGGACCGGCTCCAGGACCGGTGAGCGGGTGGCCACGAGCAGCCCTGGGGGCACCCCACCAGCTAGCTCCACACTCAGAGAAACCAGGGCCCTGGCGTGCCTCTTGGAAGGAGGAGTGGCTGGGGGTCTCCCAGCATCCATCTGCTGTCTCCTTCCCAGCAAAGCCTCTTTTGAGCCCACTTGCAGACCCTCTTTTGAGCCCACTTGCAGACCCTCATCCCCAGCAGCTACTCACCTTGACTGCTCCACCAGGCTGCTGGGGGCCAGGTGGGAGCGGTCTCCCATGAGGGCCTATCCTGTGGGGCCTCCGGCCTGTGCTATCCTCTCCCAGCTACAGCCTGGCGGCCCCTCTGGCTACTTCTTTTCCTCTGGCTCCCGACTTCCAGGAGTTGGAGCACAGGGCTTCTTTCTGACTTACTTGTCTCTTTTGTGGGGGAGAAACAACTCTTTATCCTTCCTTGCTTCTCCTGAGTGAGTC
>NW_012102099.1:3455821-3528734 GCF_000951045.1 Mandrillus leucophaeus
AAGTGTGTCTCCATGTATGTGGGCATGTAGGTGTGAACGGACTGGGAATTGACATCCCAGGAAGTGTGCATGCATGTAGTGCACACCCACATGTACACAGTGGGGTTGAGGAGTTAGAGTGCCAGGGCGTGTGTGGAGAAAGCTGTGCCTGCGCCTGTCTGCCTTCCCTGTCCCCAGGCTGTGAGGGGTCTTGGTTCTAGAGAGGAGAGCTTCTGCCTCCACCTGGGAGATGTTTCCTCCTCTGAGGAGGTGAGTCCTTGTCTGCCATGCAGACCCAGAATCTGCCACTTACACCTGAGTTTCCAGCCTTCAGGCTCATTCTCTGGGTTGGAAGACGAGGTACCTGGGTTCTGGGATGCACCACTGGGATTGCCTGAGGGCCTCGGGGCAAGAGCTAACCTCTCTGAGGCCAGCGGCCCCTCTAAAAGATGAAGACAGTCCCTACTTCCAGGGTTGCTGTAAGGATTGACAGCATTGGTCAAGCGCTTGGCCTGGTTCCAGGCTTACGCGTGTGCTCTGGGATATATCTCCCCACCCAGCCATAACTAGAGCAGCCCGGAAGCCTGCATCCTGACACTGGTTTTCACTTAGAGGAACTCTACTGAAACCCACCTGCCAGAAGGCTGAGGGTTCTCCTGCCTTGTGTGGGAGGCCTGGCTTGGAGCCATCTAGTGGCCAGGGGTGGTGAGGCTGGCGTCCCCTTGCTCCCCAGAGGTAAACCTCCTGTGCCTTGCCTGACCTCTTCCTCCCTCCCTGATGATGGGCATCCCCTTGCAGGCGCTCCATGAAATACACGCTGTGCAGTGACAACCATGGCATCAAGCCCCCGACCCCGGAACAGTACCTGACCCCCCTGCAGCAGAAAGAGGTGTGCATCCGGCACCTGAAAGCCCGGCTGAAGGACACGCAGGACCGGCTCCAGGACCGGTGAGCGGGTGGCCACGAGCAGCCCTGGGGGCACCCCACCAGCTAGCTCCACACTCAGAGAAACCAGGGCCCTGGCGTGCCTCTTGGAAGGAGGAGTGGCTGGGGGTCTCCCAGCATCCATCTGCTGTCTCCTTCCCAGCAAAGCCTCTTTTGAGCCCACTTGCAGACCCTCTTTTGAGCCCACTTGCAGACCCTCATCCCCAGCAGCTACTCACCTTGACTGCTCCACCAGGCTGCTGGGGGCCAGGTGGGAGCGGTCTCCCATGAGGGCCTATCCTGTGGGGCCTCCGGCCTGTGCTATCCTCTCCCAGCTACAGCCTGGCGGCCCCTCTGGCTACTTCTTTTCCTCTGGCTCCCGACTTCCAGGAGTTGGAGCACAGGGCTTCTTTCTGACTTACTTGTCTCTTTTGTGGGGGAGAAACAACTCTTTATCCTTCCTTGCTTCTCCTGAGTGAGTCACCAGAGGGCTTGTGGCCAACCTCGACTTCAGGCCCCAGAAACCTTTCTCCTCATCTACTTCCTGCTGTGGAGGATGATCATGAGAAGCCTTTTGCTGAGCTCTTCCCCAGCCCAGGTGTCTCCCAGGAGCCCCCACAGGCCTGTCTGAGCTCATTCTCAAGTGCGTAATCCCTACCCTCCCAGCTTCTACCCTCCAGCCCAGTGGCTTCATCTTTGTGATCTGCACTTCAGGGTGGTGATCTCCCATTGTCTTAACTATCCTTCTCTGGACTGTGTCTATGCAAACGTGCAGCCTATTGTGAGCTGGACAAGGTGCTGTGTGGGGCTGGAGCTCAGAGCGGGCATGATGATCGCTCCTTTTTTCCTTTCTTTTTTTTTTTATATACAGCAGCTTTATTGCAATGTAACTTGCATACCATACAATTCACCTATCAAAAGTGTACAGTTGGATGATTGTTAGTACAGTCACAGAATTTTGCAACCATTACCACTATCTAATTTCATAAATATTTCTATCACCTCGAAATAAACCCCATTCCCATTAAGCAATCACCCCCAATTTCTCTCCAACTGCCCTAGTTCCTGGCAACCACTAATTTTTCTGTCTCTATGGATTTGTCTATTCTGGACATTTCATATAAATGGGATCACGCTGTATGCATGACCACATCGTTCTTGACCACAGCTCTGCCAAGCAGCCAACCCGCTTTGGATTGGTTGTGGTTTTAAACTGCAGGCGGTTACGGGTAGCATTCAGCGAGCTTCATTGTCTGCAGAGCGAGGATTTGAGGATTTCTATTTTTATTTTCCCTCATCTTCCCAGTGATGCCCAGGACCTGCGTGGCCTTTTGCACTAATGCCTCAGGGAGCAGATGGCCCATCTCCCAGCTTCATTTCTAGGGCCAGCCCCACAGCTTAGAGCAGACCATCTGCCCTGTGTGGTTTGGGCAGGATGCCCTGGCGTGGCTTTGCCCACACCTTGACTCCCTGGTCACTGTGGCCTGTTACTCCCACAGGAACCTATGGCAGGTCTCTACATGAAGTATTGTCAGTCTCCCCACACTCTCCATACTGAGTTTCATGCCTGTGCTTCCCGCAGTGGCCCACCTTCTGTTCCTCAAAGACACCATGTGCTTTTGCACCTCTGTGCTCTCGTATCTGTGTCCCCACCACTTGAGATGCCCTGCCCCCATCTTGCTCCCTGGGCAAACGTATTCTTCAAGACGCCCTTTAAATGTGATGCCCACTGAGGTATGGACAGGGCTCGAAGCCATGGCTCCCTGGGGTTTGGCTGGGCCCCAAGGAGAGAGGGGCAGAGACTGGCTGAGCGGCTCATGCCCAGTTCCTTCTTTCAAACTCACTCTTTCTCCCAGGGTGACGTGTGAGTGAGGAGCAGGGTGAGAGGCCAAGAGGGTTACCTAGAGTGGGCCCCCCACCTGGAGTCAAGAAGGGTGAAGACCAGGTATCTCCTGCTCCCCAGTACCTGTTGCCTTGTCTGTTATTGGTACTCTAAGCAGCTCCAGCTGTGTCCTGATGGGTGGGTGGGGCCTTCTAGGTGATACCATTGCTGACCTTTGTGGCCGCTGCATCCCCTCAGCCCCCAGTTCCTCCAGCATATTGTGGAATGAGATTCCTGGGCCCATTTCCCGAAGGAAATTTCTGATCTGGTTTTGAAAAGTATATGGTGCTTGATCTGGGACGGTCACTCTGCTGGGCTGATAAACCCCAGAGTGACAGCCACGGCATTTGTAGATTTTACTGATGGGAATGTAGGGTTTAGGCTGAGGGGGCTCATGCGGGCTGCCACTAGGAAGTGAGCACAAATGCTCAGGACGGGGTTTGACGTCTCCTGGATGCTTTTCCTTCTGCCTCACTAGTGTTAATCAGTTGCCTTCTGTCTCACTCTGGTTTTACCTCTAGATCTGATGGGATATTTTTCTAACTTACCTCCCTCCCCTTGCACCCCTGGATTCGTCTGTGACTTGGGAATTTGAAAAGCCTGAGCCTTTCTGGACAAGAGTCTGCTGACTGTCTTGTTCACCTGGTGCTTGCCCTTGTCTCTTAGGAGTAACTCTGTGCCTTTCTCATTGATCTTTTCAGCCTTTCCTCTTTAAGATACAAAGATACAAGGAGATACAATGATACAAAGAAGCAGCTTCTAGCATGGATAGATGAGAGTCACCCTGTTCTCACCATTCTCCCCTATTCCACCCACCACTTCTCATCGCTCTGCATGAGGGATGATGTAAAATCATCAGCCTCCCCCAACATTGAAGGCTCATTTCTCTCCCCAGGGGTCTCTGGCCAAATATTCCTCCACTGAAACTTTCTGCAACCTACTTTAGTAGGAGGCTACATCACTTTCTATAGAGCAGAGATTTTCTGCCTAGTTTTTGTGGTTTTACATTAAGATTTTATTAGGTTTTTATAGGAGTAGCTATAAAACTTATAAGGATCTTTGTTGTCTAGTCTCTTCTCTAGATGATGGATTTGAATGTTGAGAGTCGTCTGCATTCTGGGGAGGGGATTGGGGAAGGAATACGAGTGGCGTCTCCTCCGACCTTTCTTCCCTCTCCAGGTGGAGGCTTCTCCTGTCTTCACCCCCCAGCCCCTCTCCCCAGCCACTCTCATTCCCACCTATAATAAAAAGGCGTTGAGTTTGTCCTTCTGTTTTGGGCTCTGAGCCACAGCAGCACAGGGCCCTTCATCTTTGGCAACATTTTCCTCTCCTTGCCTCTCCTTGGCGGTGACAGACCAGGCAGGCGACAGACCAGGCAGGCAGGCAGTGAGCGTGTGTGTGTCTCCTCGGCTCACAGGGACACGGAGATTGATGACCTGAAGACGCAGCTGTCACGCATGCAGGAGGACTGGATTGAGGAGGAGTGCCACCGCGTGGAGGCCCAGCTGGCACTGAAGGAAGCCCGAAAGGAGATCAAGCAGCTCAAGCAGGTCATTGACACTGTCAAGAACAACCTGATTGACAAGGACAAGGGGCTGCAGAAGTACTTCGTGGACATCAACATCCAGAACAAGAAGCTGGAGACGCTGCTGCATAGCATGGAGGTGGCCCAGAACGGCATGGCCAAGGAGGATGGCACCGGGGAGTCAGCCGGCGGGTCCCCTGCCCGCTCCCTCACCCGCAGCTCCACCTACACCAAGCTGAGTGACCCGGCCGTCTGTGGTGACCGCCAGCCGGGCGATCCCTCCAATGGCTCTGCTGAGGATGGGGCAGACAGTGGCTTTGCGGCAGCTGATGACACACTGAGCCGGACGGACGCCCTGGAGGCCAGCAGCCTGCTGTCGTCCGGGGTGGACTGTGGCACCGAGGAGACCTCGCTGCACAGCTCCTTTGGCCTGGGCCCCCGCTTCCCCGCCAGCAACACCTATGAGAAGCTGCTGTGTGGCATGGAGGCTGGCGTGCAGGCCAGCTGCATGCAGGAGCGTGCCATCCAGACAGACTTCGTGCAGTACCAGCCTGACCTTGACACCATCCTGGAGAAAGTGACCCAGGCCCAGGTCTGTGGGACAGACCTTGAGTCAGGGGACGGGTGCCCAGAGCTGGACGCTCACCCTCCGGGGCCCAGAGACCCCAATTCAGCAGTGGTGGTGACGGTGGGTGACGAGCTAGAGGCCCCAGAGCCCATCACCCGTGGACCCACCCCACAGCGGCCTGGTGCCAACCCCAACCCTGGCCAGTCGGTGAGCGTGGTGTGCCCCGTGGAGGAGGAGGAGGAGGCTGCCGCAGCCGAGAAGGAGCCCAAGAGCTACTGGAGCCGCCACTACATCGTGGATCTGCTGGCTGTGGTGGTGCCGGCCGTGCCCACGGTGGCCTGGCTTTGCCGCTCCCAGCGGCGCCACGGCCAGCCCATCTACAACATCAGCTCCCTGCTTCGGGGCTGCTGCACTGTGGCCTTGCACTCCATCCGCAGGATCAGCTGCCGCTCGCTGAGCCAGCCCAGTCCCAGCCCGGCGGGCGGCGGCTCCCAGCTCTGAGGAGGCCCATTCCGGCCGCGGCGCCTGCAGCCTGACCACTGATTGTAGGGATGCCGTCCCCCTCCCTTCTCCCATGGGCATCATCTTATTTATTTAGTTTTGGGTGTGGAACTGTTTCTTTTTTTCAGGATGTTAAAACAGTCTCGTGGCAGGAGCAGGGGTTGGAGAAAGGCATCCCAAAGCTTCGATGGAGAGCAGGGAAGGCAGACCCAAGGCAGGAGGCACACCGGCTGGACAAATTGCAGGGAGGGGAGGGCGCGAGGGCCCTCTGTCCCCCTGGCCCTTCAGACAGGGCTGGCCCTGCTCAGGAAGCCTCTGGCTGTCTTTATCTGGAGAAGCCGGGCTTGAGTTGCCCACAGCCCTTGCCCTGCACCGTCCTGTCCAGTGCCCTGCTCACTCCATACCTGCTCTTCCAAGCCACCTTGCCCTCAGCCCAGGCTCCTGGGCCAGCGCTCTCTCCTCAAATGGAAGCAGCCATGGCCTAAAGTGTAGATCACTGACCCAGGGCTCAGAGCAGATGCCGGAACCACTGGGCTGGGCCGGCGTTCCAGCCTCCCCAGACTGCTCCCCACCTTGGGACTCAGGAGCTCGGTCAAGGCCACAGGCTGGAGGAGAGACGGGGCTGGGCGCAAGGTGGCGGAGGGCAGTGTGGGTTCTGTGTCTGTCTGTTCATCCCAGGCCTTCCTGTCATCCCTTTCCTCTTGGCACTTCTGGGTGTGTCAATCATTATTCCTGTGAGGCAGCTAAGCCCGGCAAGCTCAGTGCTGGGGTAGGAGGGCCTGCCTGAGTCCCAGCTCCCAGCTGGAGAATCCACCAGCACAAGAAGAGGAGGCAGGGGGCAGAAGCCCAAGGGGGCTCCCTCAGTCTTCCAAGGTGAGGCCGTCTCATCTGCAGGCTGGGAGGCAGGGCTGGACTCAGGAATCCACAGCTTACTGAAAAAGCCAGAGGCCATGACTGCCCCCAGGAACTTGCCCCGAGTTTCTCTGGGGCCCTCGGGCCCAACTTCTGCTTTGCACTATGTTCATTTTGGGGTTGGTTCTCAGCCATCCAAGGGTCTCCAGTGAGATGGCTGCTTGCTGTCTGAGATGAGGGTTCCTAAACCTTAAACCTATCTGCCTCTGGAGGAGGGTGGGGGACTCTGGCAGGATGAATCGCAGGATGGCGTACTGAAGCCACGATGTTCGTCCAGGCCAAAGCACGGTGTCCTGGGATAGGTTTCCCAGGCAGGGGCATGGCAGAGCCGGCAGGCACCCTGCAGCCTCCCTGCTCCTAGCCCAAGGCCAGTCGGCCTGGGAAGTTCACTGCCCCAACTCCTTTCCCGGGACCATACTGAGTCCCCCAGCCACGCTGCTGACATTCTTATTACCTTTATTATCTTACCAAGTAAACTCACTCCTCTTCCCCCACAGGGATTACAACCATCTGGTTGTCCCTCCCACTCTTCAGAGGCGAGGCCCCACATCTGGGGGGTTGGAGGGACCCTGTGTCTTACTCGCCCCTCTAGCCTAAGGGCCACTCTGGTTCTCTGCCAAGGTTGCTTGCCCTCACCCCAATGCTCCAACAGCCATTGCCTGACTCATGGGCTCTGCCCTTCTGTTCGGTGCCCTCCACGCGAGGCGGGGCACCTGCATGCACTGGGAGGGGGCAGCTGGACCAGCCCTCGGGGCAGGAGCCCCCCTCTGCCACACGCTTTGTGCCTCCAAAGCTCCCCCCGCCTTGGTCAGGGCCTCAGACCAGCCATCCTTTGTGGAATATGCCCCAACCCAGCCAAACCAAACCCAAATGCCTGAGGCCTGGCTGGGGCTGCCCCCGCAGGACACTGTGGCCATGCCACGGAGGGGGCAGTGGACAAAACCAATCCAAAGCCAAAACAGGACTGGCCGCGGACCCAGCCTCCTGTGCTGCGCACTCATGGAGCTGCGTAGTCTCCTTAGACATAGTCAAAGCTTTGCCAAGAAAAGAAATGTATGAACTATATTTGACAACATAAAATCTCTCTATTTTTCACCACTGGAATTTAGTCAAGCTTCAAGCCCCTCTGCTCCTGTCTGTGTCTTGCGTCTGTGGCCTTCCTGTTGTGTCTTGTGTTTTGGTGGATGTGACAGGGCTGGGGCCACAGTCTACTCTGTCCCTGCTGCTAGAGAAGCCACCTGTGGAGGAGTGGGCTGTGGTTGGGCCTGAGGCCTGTGGAGGAGGTGAGCGTAGCCAGCAGCAGCCCTCTACTCCTATTCTGGCCTGAGACCACCAGTGTGGGTCACAAGGGCCCTGGCCCACAGTGTTGAGGGTCCTCTCTTTCGGGGGTTCTCCTGGGGCCTTTGATGGGCTTTTCTTCTTGTCAGGAGGAAGCAGCTCCCCACTCAGCCCTGGGACAGGCCCTGGGACTGTGGCAGCCGGTGGCCCTGGCCCAGCTCTGGAGTGTGTGTGTGTGTGCTCAGATCCCGCATCTATGCAAAGGTGCAGGCTGCCTGTGCGGCTCCAGGCGGTGGAGGTGCAGCAGCTGCTGCTCAGGCGCCATGCCCTGAAGAGGCAGGGTACAGATGGGGCTGGGAGGGCAAAGATGGGGTGGGGCCTCCCCCTGAGAGAGCTCACCCTCCACAGCGACCCTTTTCCTTCCTGCCTAATCCCGTTGGGCTGCGACCTTTTCCTCCTGTCCTCAGTTTCTGAAACAGAAATCTTTGGGGCCTCCCCTTTCCCCAGCGTCTGGCCAGAGCTGATGAGGTCCTGAGGAACAGTGTCCCCAGGAACCACGTTCTGGAGCCTGGTGGCCAGACATGGCTTCTCCTGAGTTCTAGGGCTCGGGCCAGAGTGGCCCTACTCTCCGGCCAGTCCAGGCTCAGGCAGGAATCGGACGCTGGGGCCCGGGCTCTGCACAGAGAGCTGGGCTTGAGTGGAGTCGATTGTAGATTTCTCCCAAGGGGATCACTTAGCTTCTCACTGACACACCCTTCCCAATTGCCACTAGCACAGGGGTATCTTACAGCACTTTGGGGAGGGGTGGGACAAACTGCAAGGTTCTGGGGCCAAGGCCTACCCAGGGGCCTCTGGTCAGAGAACTCACAACCCCCCTCTGACCTAGGGGACAATGCAAACAGGTCACAGTGCACTCCCATATTATGCCATCCCTTTGACGAAGAATTCAGGGGATGTGGGAAGTGGGGAGGCGGGGAGGGATCTTGACTCTTGTCTCCTTTGTCCTTTTGTTCAGACAGAGTTGTACCTGCAGCAGACAACTCTGAATTAAAGCATGAAAACACAGCAAGCCCCTTGGCCTGTTTTCTTTATACCGGGTGGTTTCTCTAAGGGGGGCAGTGGGAGGGTTCACAGCGTCTTCCTCCAGTACAGGGACCACAGCACTCGCACAGGAAAAAGCCAGGCAAGCAGCGATCGCCTCTGACATGCAGGGAAGCAGAGAGCTGCGCGGGGCTGGGGCACCACTGCTCTCTTGGGGTCAGGCTCAGGGTCTGGAAGCACCTCCCCCTGCCTCTACATGGCACACCCTGCTGGGCACCATGAGCACATCGCGTTTCACCCTCCCCAACATCCCCTGAAGTGGCTTCTCATGCCCACTTTGCAGAAGCAGAAACAGCCATGGTCACATGGGGGGTGCCCCAAAGCCAGTGCTCCCTCTGCCAGCCCCACTGCCCCACAGTCCTACCCCGTCCCACAGTTCCATCCTGTCCCCAGTTCCAGTCACCCCTGCACCAGGCTGGCAGGCGGCACGTGACAGAGGCAAAGCCAAATCATGGCTCTCAGAGACCACACGGAGAAAAGGCCCTGGTCTCGCCACAGTTTAAGAGAAAACCAGCCCTGGCACGTCAGGGGACCGAGGATTCCAGAATTTTCAATTATCTTTTTATTTTATTTTCGATAGTTTTGGGGGGAATCAATTACCTTTGCGGACGGGTTTTGTTTAAAATCAAATCTTTATTCAAAAGATAGTCAAGGCTGATAACTTATGCTGTCTGTGACAAAGAGCAAGTCAAGGCAAGGAAAAAGCTCTCACAAAGAATGTAGCTCTGTTCTCTCAAATGTGTAACTGTTTTCCTGGTAGAGCAAAATTTCTTGAAAGGGGCCCAGTTGCAACTTTAAGAAGTGTTTAGACGGCCTGCCTCCGTGTTCAGCATTTAAATCAGCACAAGAGAATCGGCTGCCTGTGGGCTCTGCCTGAGCCTCAGCCCAGCCTGGAGTCTGAGACTCCAAGGAGGCCTGTGTGTATAAGCGACGTACCCACGCCATCCCATGGTCACCCTCCTGGACACGCCCCCCTCACGGCAGCTCCCACCTTAAGCAGCAGGCCAGCTGCAACCCATCATCCGAGGGTGTTGCCCTTTGCCGCAGGAGGGCGGGAGGCCCACCCTGCCCGCCCTGCCCTCCAGTGGCTTCAGGCATCTGGAATGGAGTGGTCCATGGTGTGGTGGAGCAGGACTGGAGACAACCTGGATACAGCAACAATGGTGGCCAAGTTGGCAGCTCCTTCTCTCCGCCCTCCAGCAACCTCCACCCCCTTCTGAGCCAGCGCATCCCATGTGGGCCTTCACTCCCAGTTCTAAGACTTTCGAATCACCAGAAGCCACAAGCTACCTTGGAGGGAGGGGAAGGGGAAGGGAGTATGGAGCTGGCGGGGTCTGTGCCCTGTGTCAGTGCTGAGAAAGTGGAGGTGGCTGAGCCAGGTGCACCCGGGAGGCAGGGAGGTGAGCGGGATGGCAGAGGAGGGGTGAGGAGGGGTGCAGCCTTACTTTTTGACCATGTGCTCGTAGATCACACTGGGGATGATGGTCAGGGTGACAACGTTCCCAGCTGTGGCCAGAATCTCCATGATCTTTTTGTCCTAGAGAGGAGGCAAGTAAGTGATCACCCTAAGGATTGGGGACCAGGGGCAACTCTACAGGCCCCTCTGTGGAGGAGTCAGCATGGCCACTGCTAGAAGACACACAGATGCCTGACTGCAGGGCAGGGCTGCCTCAGACCCCGAGCCTGTCAGATGAGGGTCCCAGCAGACTCCCAGGTAAGGTCTTGCTTGAGTGAGAACATGGGTCTCCCACATGTGCCAGGCGGTCCAAACACTAACGCTGTGGCCATAGAAGAACCTCTGGCCCTTACTCAGAGCCTATTGACCTTTACTTTACACATGTATGTAATCTGGTTACATGTTTTCTTGATTGTTCCAAAATAAATGCAAGAAGATGTGCTAGACAGGACTAGCGATGGCCACAGGTGGAAATAAAGGCAAATGATCTCAAGAAGTGTGGCTGGCTGGGACAAACCCGGTCTGAAGAGCCTCACGACCCTATGGATTTCTGAATAACAATTTTCTAAAACATTCCTACTACTGAACATGATCCACTATACAAAAAAAAAGTGCCATAAAGCAAGGAGGTGTCCATGCAGCCAGCAATAGCTACTATTTATTAAGCACCTACTATGTGCCTGGCACTGTGCTCAGAGCTCTAGGTACACCGTCTTTTTCTTTTTTGGAGACAGGGTCTGTCTCTGTTGCCCAGGCTGGAGCGCAGTGGCATGATCATAGTTCACTGCAGCCTTGACCTCCCAGGCTCAAGTAGTCCTCCCACCTCAGCCTCCTGAGTAGCTGGGACTACAGGTGTGCACCACCACGCTTGGCTAATTTTTTAGCTTTTTTGTGGCAAGAGGGTTTCACATTCCCTAGGCTGGTCTCGAACTCCTGGACTTAAGTGATCCTCCTGCTTTGGCCTCCCAAAGCACTGGGATTACAGACGTGAGTCACTGCACCCAGCCCTATGAACACCATCTTACCTTCGGAAGAGGACGCTGAGGCTCAGGTGGGGTAAGCGAGCTGCCCATAGACCTGAGCCCTCCCACCACCCAGCAGTCCCTCCCCGGTGCGGCCACCGGCCTACCTTCAGCCCGATGACATTCTGCCCATCCACTTCACACACATAGTGGTTGGTGAGGAGCCCGTTGCGGGCCGCAGAACTCCCTTTGACCAGAGAGACAATCTTCCCCTTCTTGATCACGAAGCCGACATGGCCCATGCTGTCCTTGTGCATGGTGACAGTCCGCTGGAACGGCCTGGCAGAAGGGACAGTGAGCTGACCTGGGGACATGGCCGGGGTCAGACAGAGAGGCTGCCCGGGCCTGCCTACTCACCTGTCCCGAACCACCATGACAATCTTCTCGGGTGATGCCTTCTTCACCACCTGATGGGCTTTACGCGAGCTCCACCCAGCACAGTCACGCCCATCAATCTGCAGGATCTGGTCCCCAAAGCGCAGCCCCACAAGGGATGCGGGGGTGTTGGCCTGGACCAACTGCACAAAGAGCCCCTGGGGGAGGCAGGGTCCCAGAGTCAGCGTCCCTGGCCCACCCTAGGCACAGGTCCCTCTTCCAAGCTATTGTTTTCCTCCTGATACTCCAGGAGCCTACAGAGTGCCAGGGGCACAGCTCTGCATGGCGGGCACCAAGATTACCCCATTTACTTGGGAGGAAACACTCTAGGCCTCATAGTTACGAATGAGGTGAGTCAGAATTTCAATCCTGGCCTGAAGCTGCACCCCCAAACACTCTACTGGACCATTCACAAAGGCATGGGTTTCCCTGGTATCTGCTGTCTACACCGTCTCCTGGAAGCTAGATGCCCTGGGCAGTGAATGGCTGGTGGGGAAGGGAGGCTCCTCCAGTGGAGGGCACTGCGCAACCCAGCACCAGCCTCGCCCAAGTCTCAGGGAGGAGGGACTGGGGGCAAGAGCCTGGCCAGTGGGGTTAGGAGGCGCTCTGCACCTTCCTTACTGCGGACCGGACCTCTGAGCTCTGAGGCCCGGCGGGAAAGGGCGTGCAGCTCGAGCTCCTCTTCCCACCCAGCCCCCGCGCCATACCTGGTCGACTGTCCGCAGCCTCAGCCCGGTCTTGCCGCGCTCGTCCTTGCACAGGTGGATCTCGCGCACCCCGGGCTTGATCTCTGCTCGCCGCACGCCCAGGCTGTACCCGGACACCGGTGCCACCATCTGGCCAGGCGCGGGGCCCGAGACCGCTGTCTGCAGACACCAGGGAGCAGGGGGTCAGCCCGGCCCGTGGGGACCCTGTGCCTCAGGGGACACTGGGGTGGGGGTAGAGATGGGGGAAGGAGCATGGAGGCGTCCCCGGGTCCCACCACATCCCCAGTCCGCATTTCTCCCCTAGGGCCGAGAGGAGACGTGGCTCCACGAGGCCACTAGGGGGCGTCAAAGTCCATGCCCCTAAAAAGGCAGGGCAATGGGGAGAGAAGGGGCAAGGATACGGGAAGAGGCCCTTCATTTTCCAAGGGAAATTGGCATCAGGAAAAGACTCCTTTAAACCCCACTTAAAATAGAAAAAGTCACAGTAAACAGTGAGCAACAGAGGATAAAAGGACTGGATTTTTGTCTTGAAAAAAATGTAAAAATATAAAAATTAATGACGCAGAAAAAGGCAAGGAACTTCACTCTCCCAACACTATTAAAGATGGTACTGGAAGATCTAGCCAGCACCGCAGGCAAGAAAAGAAGGGGTGTCACACAGATCAGAAGAGAGGAAATAAAACGGTCCCTATTTATAGATGTCATGATGGTCTACTAGAAAATCCCAAAGAATCTACAAATAAACTCCTAGATCAAATAAAAGAGTTTAGCAAGGTCCTGGGATACAAAATTAACATATAAGATTCGATTGTACTTCTGTATACTAACAACGAACACGTGTAAACTGAAATTTTAAATACAACACCAGGCTGGAGGTGGTGCCTCATGCCTATAGTCCCAGCACTTTGGGAGGTCGAGGCAGGTGGATCACTTGAGCTCAGGAGTTCAAGACCAGCCTGGGCAACTGATGAAACCTCCTCTCTACTAAAAATACAAAAATCAGCTGGGCTGGTGGCAAACACCTGTAGTCCCTGCTACTCAGGTAGCTGAGGCAGGAGAATTACATGAACCCAGGAGGTGGAGGTTGCAGTGAGCCAAGACTGAACCACTGCTCAGTGCAGCCTAGGTGACAGAGCAAGACTCCATCTCAAAAAAAAAAAAAAAAAAAAAAAAAAAAAAAAAAAAGAAAGAAAAGAAAAGGAAAGGAAAGGAAAAGAAAAGGAATACAATACAATACCACTTACAATCACTCAAAAAAAAAAAAAAAAAAGAAAAAAAAAAGGCCGAGCTCAGTGGCTCACTCCTACAATCCCAGCATTTTGGGAGACCAAGACCAGAGGATCACTTGAGACCAGGAGTTCAAGACCAGCCTGGGCAACAAAGTAAGACCCCCATCTCTGTTAAAAACAAAAACAAAACAAAAGTTAAAAAAAAAAAGAGAAATACGTGTAAATCTAACAAAACACATACAGAAAATGTATGCTGAAAACGACAAAATACTGATAAAAGATATCAAAGAAGACCTAAATAAATGGAAGATTCTCTGTATTCATGGGTTGAAAGAATTAGTGAAGCTGTCAATTGTCACCAGATTGATACACAGATATAACACCATTTCTATCAAAATCTCTACAAGATGTTTTGCAGATCCAGGCAAGGTTAATCTAAACTTTATATGAAAAGACAAAGGAATTTAGAATAGCTAAAACAATGCTGACAAAAAGAATAGCGAGAGGAATCACTACCAAAGTTCAAGACTTATTATATAGCTGCAGTAATCAAAACAGTGTGGTATTGGTGAAGGGATAGACAAGTATCAGTGGAACAAAGTAGATAATCCAGAAATAGACTCAAATGAGTAAAGTCAACTGCTTTTTGCAAGAGTGCTTTCAACAAATAGTGTTGGCTAGGGCGCAGTGGTTCATGCCTGTAATCTTAGCAATTTGGGAGGCCAGGGCGGGGAGATCAGCTGAAGTCAGGAGTTCAAGACCAGCCTTTGGCAACAGGGTGAAACCTCATCTCTACAAAAAATACAAAAATTAGCCGGGTGTGCTGGAAAGTGCCTGTAGTTCCAGATACTCAGGAGGCTGAGATGGGAGGATCGCTTGAGCCCGGGAGGCAGAGGTTGCAGTGAGCCAAGATCATGTCACTGCACTCCAGCCTTGGTGACAGAGTGAGACCCCATCTCAAAACAAACAAACAAACAAACAAACAAAACAACCAAAAAAGCAAATGGTGCAACCATGGCAAAAATATGAACTTTGACTGACACCTAACTCCTTACAAAAAAATTAACTCAAATTCAATCATAAATTTAAATGCAAAACATAAAACTATAACAATTTTAGAAGAACATGAAGGAGAAAATCTTTCGGACTTAGGGCTTGGTAAATATTTCTTTACAAAGTACAAACCACAAAAGAAAAAAAAATCAATAAACTGGACCTCATCAAAATTCAGAACTTTTAAGCTACAGACTGAGAGAAAATACAAACCACTTATCTGACAAAGGACTTTAGAATATATAAAGAACTCCCAAAACACTACAAACAAGCCCCAGCTTGGCCAACATAGCAAGACCTTGTCTCCACAAAAAAAATAAAAGTAACAATAATAAAAGAAATTAGCTGGGCATGGTAGTGTGCACCTGCGGTCCCAGCTACTCGGGAGGCTGAGGTGGGTGGATCACCTGAACCTGGGAGGTAGAGGCTGCAGTGACCTGTGATTGCACCACTGCACTGCAGCCTAGACAATAGAGTGAGACCCTGTCTTAAAAAACAAGAAGAAAACAAGCCAATTAGAAAATGAGTAAAATATATGAAGAAACATTTTACCAAAAAGAATATACAGATGGTAATAAGCACATGAAAAGATGGTCCACATCATCAGGTGTCAGGGAAATGCAAATTAAGACCATGATGAGCCATCACTATACCTATCATAATGGCTAAAATATAAAATAGTAATAACACCGAATTCTGGTGAAGAGGTGAAGAAACTGGAGCACTCACGTGTTGCTCACAGCAAAGTAAAACGGTACAGCCACTCCAGGAAATAGTTTGGCAGTTTCTTTTTGAGACAGAGTCTCGCTCTGTTGCCCAGACTGGAGTGCAGCGGTGTGATCTTGGCTCACTGCAGCTTCCACCTCTTGGGCTCAAGCGCTCCTCCTGCCTTGGCCTCCTGAGTAGCTGGGACTACAGGCACAAGCCACCATACCCGGCTAATTTTTGTATTTTTTGTAGAGACAGGATTTCACCATGCTGCCCAGGTTGGTTTCGAACTTCTGGGCTCAAGTGATCCACCTGTCTCAGCCTCCCAAAGTACTGGGATTACAGGCATGTGTCACCAACCTGGTGGCAGTTTCTTTAAAAAATCTAAACATACATTTGTCATACAGCCTAGCAATTGCACTTTGGGCATTTGTCGTAGAGAAATGAAAATGTATGTCTGTACAAAAACCTGCATAAGAATAACTTTGTTTATAACCACCAAAAACTGGGAACAACTTAACCATTCTTCAACGGGTTCAACAAACTGTGGTACATTCGCATCATGGAATACTACTCAGCAGTAAAAAGGAATGAACTATTATTGACACACACAACAGCCTGGATGGATCTAGAGGGTATTGTGCTGAGTGAAAAAAAGCCAACCTCAAATGGTCAAGATACTGTATGATTCCACTTATGTAACATTCTGAAATGACAAAACTATAGAGATGGAAAACAGAGGGCTGGCTGCCAGGGTTAGGGAGGGTGGCGAGGGGGCAGGCATGACTATACAGAAGCAGCCTGGAAGGGAGGTGGTTGTAGTGATAAACTAATTCTGTATGGATTGCAGTGCTGGTTACATGAGTCTACACACTGATGAAATGACACAGAACTAGAGACACTTGTTCCCGCATAAGACTCCTGGTTTTGATAGTGTGTTACAGCTGTGGAAAATGTAATCGCTGAGGAAACTGGGTGAAGGGTACTAACGACTTCTCTGTACTCACTTTGCATCTTCCTGGGAATCTACTGTTTAACAATAAAAAGTTAAAAGCCATACACAATTTTAAATTATAAAAATATGTTCATCTTATATTTTTATCAAAATTAAGGTTGAAGGCATTTGTGTCCTAATTATAGGAGCAAAGAGTGATGACAGTGGGGCTGCCTACAGAAGGACCTTCTTTGCTTCATGTCTGCCTTTCACAGCACGACCATGAAGGGGGCCATTGTGGAGAAACCCCCCAGGGTGCCATCAGTTCTTCTCAGGGTCCCACATGGCCTCATCCTTGTGGATTTTCTCCTGTCAGATCCTCATTTTGGCAGTGGCTTTGTATGCGTCTATGACAGTTCTCCATCGTCATGTCCATCAACTTCATGAAATTCCCCAGCCTTAGCAAGCTTTGCAGTTCGTACTTTCAGTTTCATCGACTCAGGATGAACCTGGCAGGAAGACTGACAGGTGGGATGCAGGGATGCTAGAGCTAACTGGTAAGGGGCTTAGGTGGGGACTGATTCTACAGGTGAATATGTTTTCAGTAGCAAATATTTCTGTGATGGTGTCTTTTGCCCCCAAAGCCATGGAAAGCAGGAATTGAGCCTTGTTTAATTTGGGGACCAGAGCTGGGTGACAATCTCCTGCCCTCTCGGCTCTGCTTATCCATGCAGGCAGCCCTGCTTTTGATGCCCCCAGGTTCACACTGGGTTTAACAGCCTCCCTTCTCATCCAGCTCAGGCCCACGGTCAAACAGCAAGGCCTGGCTCCCCAGCCCCAAGGCTTGTGGGAAGATCTGAAACCATGAAAGCCTACAGTGCTTTTCATGAAGCCTCAAAATGAACGGTGCCATCAAGAAACAGAGCCACCAGAGTGCTGGGGAGAGGGGAGGTCTGAGCACAGAGAGAAAGAAGATCTGTTGAAATGGCAAGACCAAGAAAGAGGGAGGATTGGGAGGTTCTGCGTCCACAGCAGGCAGAAGCCAAATACATACACTGTCACCCTCCGGAATCTGAAGCAGGCTCTGCTGGACTTCTTGGCTGGAGAGGGAAAGACCCATATAATTTTCCAATTCTGCCAAGTTTGGGTACAAAACTGATGGGGAAAGAAGGAAGAATAAATGTGTCATTTGAGGGCATGTGCTTCCCCATACCTGCCTGGCTCCCCTGTGGCTGCTCATTTTTATTAAGCAATGGAGCCTGGGAATGGTGTTTATTTCCAAGACTGCGGGGTATCCCCAGGAACACTCACTGGTGAACGCTCCTCAGAGGGCCCAGGTGCAGGGTGGCACACCGAGTCCTCATACACCACTTTGCTATTCAACTCCACTAACTTTATTTGACACCCAGAAACCTCTGCATCCCTCACTGAATGGTTCCCACCAGGACTGGCAGGGTCCTCATCCCTTCTTATAAGGATTTGTGTCCTTATAAGAACAGACAACAGAGGGTTCATGCATGCGCTCTCATGCTGTAGCTCTCTCTTGTTCGCGTTTTCTTTCTCTCTCTCTCTCAAGCAAGTGCACGGAGGAAAGGCCATGTAAGGACTCAGTCAGAAGGTGGCCATCTGCAAGCCAGGAAGGGAGCCCTCACCAAAACTGAATTGGCCAGAACCTTGATCTTGGGCTTCCAGCCTCCAGAACTGTGGGAATATACATTTCTGCTGTTGAAGTCATCCAGCCTATGGTATTTTGTTATGGAAGCCTGAGCTGAATAAGGCAAGTGGGGTTCTGGTCCCTTCTCTCTTTGAACCGCTATCTGCCGTCCACTTCTCCCCCACCTGCCCCCACCCCAGACCAGCCACAATTCCAGCAAGGAAGTCTGACAAGTGTGGTATTTCATTCCTGGGGTCACACAAGATTGGGTCACCAGAACGGTGCTGACATGCTGATTTACGGTGACTCGAATCGTTTATATAAACAGAGGCCCCACAAATGATATCACATTCTCAAGGCAGCCTTGCTGGGGGCATCAGAGAGGCCACAGCTTTCCTAACTCTCAGCTGGGTGTAGAAGGATAAACAGGTTCACTGGGCAGTCAAGGAGGGAGGGGAATAGCATGGGCACAGGCCCTAGGAGGTGAGGTGACTCAGCCCAGGTCAACCAGGCAGTAAGGGGTGGGTGGCAACTGGGAGCCTGGTCCTCTCCTCCTTCCATGTTGAGTGCTTAACCCTGGAGCCTCCCATACCTTTGGCATTGCCAAGCTTCCCTGATGACCTCTTCCCTGAAAGGACTGGGCACCCAGGAGCCCCCCACTCCAGCTCACCTACCTGGTGGTGGGGAAATGGCTGCCGCCTGGACTGGCAGGGCTGGCATCTTGGGCGAGGCTCTGGCCTGGGCCTGGGGAGGAGCAGGAAGCAGTGGTCAGCTGTGGCCAGGACCCCAGGAACCCCAGAGCCTGGAGCTCCATGAGGCCAGGGTCTGGGCGTTAGGTTGTGAGTGGGCCTGGGGTGTGGGGGAAGTGTCCACCAACCCTCAGGGCTGAAGATCATGTAAACATGGCCTCCATGGATGTGTCTTTTCCTGGGAGGAGGTTCTGAGGGACTGTGACCCACCTGATGTCACAACCCGTTTACTGCCTGCAACAGGCAGAACATCAAGACCCATCTCCCAATCAAGTTCTCAGCTGCAAAGTCCAAAATTCTCAAAACCCACTGGAACCACAGAGTGCTGGGATGGAGGAAGAAGGGGGCTTCTGGGGGCTGAGCAGACCAATGCCCATGTCCACGAGCCTTGTTTCCTCTGAAAGCCTGCCTGAGAGCATGGGGCCTGCCCATTCTGGAGAGAGGGAGAGCTGGGCCTGGGCAGGACAGAGCGGGCATGAGAGAGGCATGCGTGCAGCTGCTTGGTCTTTTCCATTCTTGCTGTAACACCATTGGCATTGTCCCCTGGATGTCTTCTCTGCCCAGCAGGCCCTGCAGTGGAGACCTACATGACCTGAGGCCTAAGGGAATCTCCAGGTGGCCCCAATTCCCAGCACCTTCCAGGATAATCCCCAAGATCCCCTTCAGGGAGTCCAGATGAGTGGAGTCTGGTGACTTACCTGAATGGCCTGGTCCACTTTTAGGTCTTCTAGAGATGGGTACAGGGATGACATGGCTGATTCTTGGAACACCCTGCAGAGTGCAGAGGGTGGGGAAGGATAAGGATGCAGCTGATGCCACCTTGAGAGGAGGCACAGACATCTGCAACAGCAAGTGGGTTGGAACTTAATATTCAAACAGGAAGGCAACAGGGCACTTAGAATCCCTCCCCGAACTCCACCCCTAATCCCCTCTCCATATTCGAACTCTACTGTATTCCACCCATCTCCAGCCTCACTGTCAACTTTTAATCTTGGCCACAATGAAGTAAGACCAGCAGGAGATAAAGACTCTCACACAAACTGTAGCAGAACTTAGACCCTCAACAAGGCACTGCTCCAGAGGGAGGAGGGAACGGGGAGTGGAGAGGCACCATGAGCACTTATTTACTAAACACCTTATCATTGTCTCCGGGAGAATCAGCAGGACCTCTCAGCAACGTACCCAGAGAAAGTGAAAGGAATGACCTCTCAAGAAATGTTTTATTCCCTTCCTGACGAAACGTGGGGAAGGAGCAGTCTGACTTTCTGGGTTCCTTCCCTTTACCCACTAACCACTGGCTCTGTTACACTCCCAGGCTTCGCTGAGGCAGTCCACTTCAACTGGAGCCCCTGCCCAACCTCCTTGTCACCCTCGGTTCCTGTGGGACATGCCTTGCCTGGCTCCAGGCACTACGGTCACTGCCCCTACCATCCAGGACCCTGCCCTCCAGGACAGCACTGGGGCAGCCTCCTGCCTGAACTTACCACTTGTCCTGACTGCAGTTCTGAGGGGTCAAGGTGTGTCCTATTCACCCCACTGAACCCACATGTGATAGGTACACATCATAAAGGAATGCCTGCTGGTGGCACAGGAAACTGAGGGGCCTGTGCCAGGGTGATGTGACTCCAGGCTTCCCAGGACCAGATCCGCTGGGTACCTCCCTGAGTGACCACAGGTGCGCCGAGGACATCCTCATCCATCACTGCTCCTTCTCCTCCCTCTGCACCTGCTGCCTTGACCCCCATGTCATCCTTGGCCCCACCCCACTATCCCTTCTTATCTGTCATCAAATCCCATCTTTCCCACATCCCATGTTGTGCAGGTCCCCATCATCTCCCTGGCCCTCCCCAGGTGCCACGACACCCTCCAAACATGCTGCTGCCTCCCCTCCTGCCCTCCTGCTCCTCTCCAGACAGCAGCCACCAGGCCCTTTGTGTACACACTTGGGATGTCATGCCCTGGCTGAAAGCCCCCCAGTGGCTCCCCTGCCTTGGGAATGTACTTTCCTTAAAGTGGCTCACAGGGCCTTCACGATTCCACCAGAGATTGGAACTGGTGGGCCCAGGGCCAGATGGAAATATATTTTATTTGACCTTGTGGAGTACTGTCAACGTTCAGATTACCAGCTTAAATGCAAGGCTCAAGGTACTAGATTTAATAATCTAATTTCCCACTGCTCCTGAAAAACAGGAAGCTTTGGCAACCCCGGACTGTAGCACAGTAGCTACAATTGACTAGCAGCAGACTCCAGGGTGACCCAGTCCACCATCCTCTATTGGCTCTTACACCCAGACCATTGTACTCACTGGTGCCAAGTCCCGATAGGTATTTGTTTGTAACCGTTGTCTACTTCTCCAGCTTCATTTCTTGCCTTATGTCCTTTCAGCTGCTACTTTCAGCTCCAGCCATAATGAGCTACTTTCACATCCTTGAATGTGATTCCCTCCCGTCTCTTTTGCATGTGTTATTCCTTCTATCTGGAATACCCCTCCTCTCCCTGCTCCTTCCTTGGCCAACTCCTAATGATTTTCAAGTCTCAGATCCGCAAGCTCCTCTTACAGGAAGCCTGCTTTCATTTGTTCTCCCCCAGCCCCTGCGCCATGTCCTACTCCTGTTGAGTATTCACGAGCCCTGTGTTGCCTCTTTACTTGTCTGTCTACCTCCTTAGGAGTTCCAAGATGGCAGGAACAGGGGCTTCTCCTTCGCTGTGAAGCCTCTAACCCCTAGCATGGAGGCTAGCTCAATAATATTGCCAAAAGCAACGCATTCTACCTGGGCTTCCACCTTTTTCCTTGTAAAACTCTAGTATCCTAAGAACACCCACCTTCCTGGATGAAACAAGGACCAGAAGTCCCAAATGTGCCTCTCACAGTCCTGTTTTGTTGTTGTTGTTGTTATTATTATTATTATTTTGAGACAGGGTCTCACTCTGTTGCCAAAGCTGAAGTACAGTGGCGCTATCTTGGCTCACTGCAATTTCCAACTCCCGGGCTGAAGCCATCCTCCCACCTCAGCTTCCCAAGTGGCTGGGATATAGGTGCATGCCACCACACCTGGTTAATTTTTGTATTTTTTGTAGAGACAGGGTTTCAGCATGTTGCCCAGGCTGGTCTTGAACTCCTGGGCTCAAGCAATCTGCCCGCCTTGGTCTCCCCAAGTGTCGGGATTACAGGTGTGAGCCACCATGCCCGGCCTTTTGTTTTTAAAATCTGAATTAGTGCCAATATTTAAAAATCTGGAAATACAAAATTCATCACTTCTGACTTGTATTGAAAAAAATATAAACATTTGGCAAGGCAAGAGCGGGAATAGTGCATGGCAACACTCAGCCGGGCTGAGTCACAGCCTACCTCGTAGATGGGGCTGTACGTGCTTTCCTGTTTCCCCAAGTACCCATCAGCCCTTCACTGATTTATGTTGCCTGCTTGGTTTCTGGAGGCAGCCAGTTCCAGACCCGTGCCCTAGCCTGGCCTTTGGGGTAGAAATGACCATCCCAACAGGACAGGAATTTCCTAGGAGGAGAGGGAGTCTGGCTCTGACTTCCTTTAGACCACCTGGGGGAAGAGACCCCTTTGCTTATGGCCTTCCCCACTGTGTACGCACGCTGAGGTTTTTAATCTTGGGACAGTCCTCAGCAGCTATCATCTGCCAAAACATGACCTGCCACCAGGACCATGCATGAACAGATGTGAAAATAAGCGGCCACTCCTGCCTGATTTTCCTGACATTTGCAGTAGAGCACTTATATTTTTGTCAGCTGTCCCCTGGGAGAGCAGGGAGTCAGAGACCCATTTCCTGGAAATCACTCCCGGGCCAGATCACATAACGCTTTTTCTGTGTCTGAGACCCTTTCACCACTGCCACCTTCTGTGGGTCCATCTCAGCGCTGGGATGCAGGGAAGTGAGAACATAGGTACAGTCGTTCCTTGGGCTACGTTCCAGGACAATGCCCCTCACCCCCCACCCATCGGATACCAACACCCACAGATGCTTACGTCCCTTACATAAAGTGGCATAATATTTGCATATAACTTACGCACATTCTTCTGTATACTTTAAATCATCTCTAGATTACTTACAATACCTAATACAATGTAAATGCTAAGCAAAGTTATACTTTATTTTTATTTGAATTTTTTGTTGTATTTTTTTAACTTTTATTTTTAAATACTTTCTGTCTACAGTTGGTTGAATCCATGGATGCAAAACCTGGGACACAGAAGGCATACTGTATCCCCTGCCTTGTAGCAGCTCACAATATAGTGGGGAATGGTTCCCTGATGGCGAACATGCTGTGTTTCATTCAATCATTCTAAACATTTGAGTGTCCACTGTGTGCCAGGAATGCTGGTCGCTCTGCTTTGCACATCATCCTCCTTGGTGTGATGCTCCTTCAAGTCTCAGTTCAGATGCTACTTCTCTGCTTGGCTTTTCCAGGCTGCATCATACCCAGCCGCCTGGCTGGGTCTTCCCATGTATTCCACCCCTGACCTGTACTGCCCCTGTTGCCAAACTATTTATTATATTAGGTGATTAATATCTGGGTATTTTCTTACACTGGACTTCACTCATAAGGGCAGGAGCTCTGTCCTGTTCACACACGATCCTTCACCACCACGATACTGCCCAGCACACACATGGTAGCAAAAATTATTTGACTGAATAAATCAGTGGTTTTCCAAGGAACGGATTGGAAATTTGTGTGGGCATTTTTGGCTGTCACAAGGCTGAGGGGACAGTCATATTCCTTGGGGGAGGGGGGGCGGGCAGGGATATGAAATTCCTGTAATGGATGGGACAGTCCATTACAGTCACCATAACAAATGGTCCTGTCCCGCACAACTTTCAGATATCTTGCCAAACCTTCAAGTAAGCCAAAACTCTGTTATAATTGGTTGTATATACAATCACAATGAACTTTTCCCTAGTTTTAATACACACTAGATTGTCTGGAAATGCATACACTAGGTTGACTGTGGGGAGTTACACTTTGCTCACCATTCTGGAAAATCACTGCCCACCCTCTCACCACGGGTGAGTCACCCGAACAGCATGCCCACGTCTGTGCGCATGAGTAGCTGTCACAGTGACTCCACGCTTCTATATAAATATATTTAGCCTTTGACTCAAAATATCAGATATAAACTGTTCGCAAAATTCAGCTGAATATTGTCTTCTAGTGAATCTAAGCTGACTCCTAAGTCAGGTACAAGCATGATCGGGTGCAAGCCAGCCTCAGCTTTTACAAAGTGAAATGCATATTCTTTTATTAGAAATTACTTTCATTTGCCTGCCTTCTTTATAAAGAAAGGGCATCATATTGATTTTTTTACACGGGGGAACCATCACCTGGGTTGCAGCCTCAGGACGAACCTGTCCCTTCCGTCGGCCTCAATTTCCTGCTTTGGGAAGTAGGAGCCACGAGGCACAAACTCCATCCACTGCGCCACAGGAGAGAGGTCCAACGCAACGGTTCCTAGGACCTGCCTCCACCCCAGCCTCAGTTTCCCATCTGTCACATCGTTCCATGATTCCGAAACGACTACAACTCCCCACGCAGCCCCAAACCAACCGGAAGCTACATCTTCCGGTTGCTACAGGTTACGGCAGTTGCTATGGGCTACGGCGCCTGCGCAGAAACCCCGCCAAGCGACACAGCAGCTTCTGGAGCGCATGCGTCTCGCCCACCGTGGCCCGCGGTAACTCCCACGATCCCTAGCGGCTGCGGAGTGGAAAATGGCGGCCTCCTTGCCGCTTGGGTTACTAGAGTCCACCCAGCCTCGTGCTTTCTTCGGGCGCCCGTAGCTGGCGCCGGCATCCACAAAAATAGATCAGGTAAAGCAGCAGAGTAAGGGATAGGAAGGCTTGGTCGGGCTCCGCGGCCCCTCTTTACCGAATTGGAGGCTGCGCGGGTGAAATCGAGCTTTAAACTCCCCTGGCCTCTGAACACCATCTGTATCCTCCGAAGGAGGAGGACTTATAAGATTCTGTACTTAAGGCAGCCGTGGAAAGGGAGGAGAACCAGGTCGGCCTGCGCGCTCCCGGCTGCTTTTGCTCTCCCTTTGGCTTCGGAAGCGTCAATTCCCAAAGTATTTCCTACCAGTTGTGACGTCATCCTTCCTCCCACCCTTTCTCACCCGTTTCTTGTCTGGCCGTGACTTCTGACCCAGTGTTGTGCAAAAAATGCCCCGCCCCCCCCAACGCAGATTCACCTCGGTTCCCACCCACCAGTGACTGAGTGACTGGGCTTCTGCTGCCTAGGGAAGGGTTCTTGACTTGGCTGGGCAAATCAGTTCCCACAGCAAAATCAGACCGAAAGCCTGTTGTAAGGGACTCAGGCAGTTGGATCTGGCGTATAGGAGGAAGGCTAGGGCAAGCAGGAAGGTCTCCTGGAGGAAGGAAGGAGACCCTGACTGGGCCGTGTAGGATGGATGTTCAAGTGGGAAGAGAGTGTGCTGTTCCAGGGACAGGGAGGCCCAGGCCTGAGAGTCCAGTTGCCTTGTGGATCCCGTTTACCTCGCAGGTTATCCAAACTGGTCTCATAATTTTCCCCAGCTGTGCCGCGCCTCCACAGCAGTCCCACTAAATCCACCCATGGGCTATGTCAGAAATCTGGGAGTTATCCTCACCTCCCTTTCCCTTCTGAAGCCATACCTAATTCTTGCGCTCAAATTTCTGTGACCTGACTTCTGGTAAGGTTTCTATTGTTACCACGTCGTTTCTCCACACATCATGAAATTCATTTATTCCAAACTACTTTAGGTTGAGTGCTAAAACTCAGCCTGCTAGTTCATGCCTCCATGCTTTTGCAGGTGCTATTCCCTCTGTCTTAAGTGTCATTCATGCCTTCTCTCTTTTCCTTGTTGTGAACTCTTCTTCCTCCAGTTCAAAGCTTTCCCCTACATGTACCCATGGAGATTAGCAAGCCTCCCTTCTCTAGACTACAGCATTTCTTCTATTTGCCTCTTCATCATTCATTCCACAAGTGTTTATTAATCACCTACTGTGAGCAAGGCCTTCTGCATTTCCTGGGTTGGATTTCTACTGTGCTGTATTTGTTTGCTCATCTCCCTCACTGGTCAGGAAATGTCACTCATTTGTTAACCCCCAGTGCTGAGCACAGTGCCTGGCACACAACAGGCGTCCCATTACTATTTCTGAAAGGAGTGGAAAAGCAGGCACAGAGAGAAGAGAAAGCCTGATATCCTAAATATACAGTCTTTCTTCCCATGCCTGTCTGTGTTTGCAGGCAATAAGTAAAAAATCTTTCGAAGAATAACCTGGGCCTGGAAAGGGAGAGAAACCACGACCCTAACGAGTTAGGTTGAAAGGCTGCCTGGCTCCTATAATCTGACAATGGAAGTTTGCTCAGTTCTGTGTTGATGGCTTCCCACAAGTAATTGGCTGCTCTGAAAGGAAAAGAACCCACCTAACCCCTCTCTCCCAGAGGAATTTTCCTCTCCCACAGCCCTTTCCCGATTTCCATCCCTGAGCTTCTGTACTTTTTGATATTATAAGCAATAACAACACCCACAGCAAACCAGTAGTTGGGCTTCGGAGATCAGCAGGGCTGACAAGGGGACCTCAGCCCCCATCTTTGAACTTAGAGTGAGAACACTCTGGAACACTTTGTTCCAAAGAGCTGAAGTGATGAGACTCCCACTTGTTCCTGTGGACAGCTCATCCATCCTTTACAAGACAGTGTGCGGGAGGGAAGCGTGGGTTAGAGTGTCAGAGTAATAGCTCCTGGAAGGCCAAATTAGCCCAGGGATATGGTGAGTCGGAATAGAAGAAGCTGTTGCTAGGCCACCAGCATGTCCCCGCTCCTCCTCCCGGGGCTGCACTGCCTGCTGGAGAAAAGGTGCGACTTCCTCATGAACCCAGGCCCAGGCAGGGCAGGGTTCAGACTGACTGCTTCTGACTTGTGAGAGCACAGCATAGTTAAATTCCTTTTGAATGTCATTTCTTCCTTTGTAATCTGTATAACAATAGTTGCATCACAGTTATCTGGAGACTGAAAGATTTTAAAAAAGAGATAAGGTGTATATGGAAAGCATTTAGCACAGTACCTAGCACATAATAGGCATTCAGTAAAAGTTAACTGTTTATTCATTGTTTCAACACTTACTTATTGAGCACCTACTAAGTCTGAGTACTGTTCTAGGTATCAGCAGTGAAGGAAAGAAGAATTGGTCCCCAAATGTACTTTCTTTGGGGGAGGAGCTGGATAAATAGGCTCTGTGACTTTGTGTGCTATATTAGATGGTGGGAGGCACTAGAGAGAAACAGCAGGATGGAGGGTCATGTCAGGAGGTTCAGAAACCTTGCTGGTGGGGTGGGGTGACATTTGAGGAAAGGCCTAACGGAGTGGGTACAGCCATTGCAGAGGCTCTTAGGTGGGAGTTGGTGTTGCGTTTAGAGAGCATCTAACCAGTGAGAAGCCGGTTGCGCAGAGAGGGAGTAAGGAGGAGTAGTGGGGAGGAGGCTGGAGAAGTGACAGGGGCCAGATCCTGGAGGGCCTGGAGGCCATGGTGAGGACTCTGGCATTTACTGTAGTGAGATGGGAGCCACTGGAGGATTTGGAGCAGCAGAGTGCCAAGGTCCAAGGGTTATTTTGACAGGCCTCCTCTGGCTGATGTTTGGAGGATGGGCTACAGGGCAGGAGTGGGAGCAGGAGCCCAGGTGGGAAGTGATGGTGGTGGAATTGTCATGAGCTTGGGCCACTGTATGTCGAAGCTGCCTGTCCAGTGCCTGCCCAGCCCATAGCAGGCTCGTTTTCTGCCCCATTTTCTGAGACCCTGCCGAGCAGGGCATGCACTGACTCCTGTGTCCAGTATGTCATTCCATGCTCCTGACTTTGTGGGCTATTTTCAGTCTCCAGATGAAGAAGCCAGTTCTTAGAAAGGTGAAGCCCCTGGCACAGTTCCCCAGCAGGTGTTTCAGTGCTGTAGCAGGAAGGTTTTTGATAGAAACAGCTTCAGGCCAGAGAAGGAGGCCTGGGCTGTGGATTCCTTGGGAGAAATGGGCTTTTTGTCTGCCTGCAGCCTCTGGTTTCAGCTGAAATTGGCCTTTCAAGGAGCAAAGTGTGGGTCTCATCTCCTTGAGCACAGTCATGGGCAGTCAGAAGGCACCGGGGGGCCCTCATGATGTCTAGGTGAAGAAAATCACTCAGCCATCAATCAAACCTGGCCCAGGGCTAGGATCAGAAGAAGAAACCCCACTTTCACACTTGACTCCTGGGGTGAAGCACTTCAATATGAAGTTGCCTGGGAAGTCCCAGAAGGGAAGGGGCAGGGAGGGAAGGAGACAGGGTGAGGGCAGGTCTCACTCATCCCAGTCCCAGCCAGGATCAGGTCAGGGCCCCCAGCGCTTACCTGCAGGCCAGGTGCTGCTCCACGACCTTCTCCAGCCACTGCCGCTGCTGAATCTGTTTCCCTCCCTGGAAGATAGCCCTGTCTCAGCTGGCTTCCTGCTCTGGGAAGGGTGGTGCCCATCCCCTGTTCAGCTGACTCACCTTGGACTGGGATGGGCACAGGTGAGGGCTGTGGCTGGGTAAACAAGGCAGGTTGCCAGCCCAGAGGAGGCCTTTGGCCTTAGTCTAGATTTGGAGGTGGGATTAAGGCCCTCACAGCTGCTGTTCAGAAGTTTACGAACCAAGACTTGTTGGCCTTTTCTCAAATAGCTCTACATTTGGGTTGGACACCTAGTCCTGCTGATCACGGAAAGCAGTTGACTAGAGGGTGGTTTGTGGTAGGTAGGTATCTAGGGGTCTAGGCCAGGATATTGAAAAGTGGTCATATCCTGTGACCCAGCATTTCTTCTGGGAATTTGTTACAGTGGAGTCACAGGGCCCATCCATCACTGCTGCTTCTAGTAAGGAAAATGTAGAAATCCCAAATGCCCATCTCTGTGGTCTGCTTAAATAAATCATTATCTGTGGAAGATCACAGAGCTATTAAAGTCATTTAAGGAAGAAGGTATGAGGAAATATTTCTTTTTTTTCTTTTTTTTTTTTTTTTTTGAGAGAGAGTCTCGCTCTGTCGCCCAGGCTGGGATGCAGTGGCTCAATGCCCGATCTCAGCTCACTGCAAGCTCCGCCTCCCGGGTTTACGCCATTCTCCTGCCTCAGCCTCCCGAGTAGCTGGGACTACAGGCGCCCGCCACCTCGCCCGGCTAGTTATTTTTTGTATTTTTTAGTAGAGATGGGGTTTCACCTTGTTAGCCAGGATGGTCTCGATCTCCTGACCTCGTGATCCGCCCGTCTCGGCCTCCCAAAGTGCTGGGATTACAGGCTTGAGCCACCGCACCCGGCCTTGAGGAAATATTTCTGAGATTCTAGTGAGATGTTGAAAAATCAATATTGTGAATCTCCTCTTGCATTGTGTTTTCATTTTTTGTAAGGTGGATGTGTGTGGAAAGCAGTCTGAAATGCTGAGGATCTCTGGATGGTGGCGCTGAGGGTGAGGTTTTCAGCTTGTACTTTTGTGTGTTCCAGGGTGGTTTTCTGTTTTGTTTGGTTTTTGTTTTTTAAGTTAGCTTTTGCTCTGAATGCTCATGACTTTTGTAAGGGGGAAGCAATTAAGTTTGATTATTTTAACGGGAATTTAGATTGGTTGTCTCCTGGGAGTGGAACTAAGGAGCTGTGTGCTGAAGTGGAGATTTTTTTTTTATGGCACATTTTTTGGTGTCTTAAATTTTGAAAAGTTTAAATGTACTACTTATTCCAAAAATAATTATATAAATTTGAACAGAAAAGGAGGAAGAATTTAGTTTAGATCCTGATGGGTTTGGTTGGATGAGGGTGCCTGTCCCACTGGGTGCCTGGGCAGGGACGGGGGCCCCGTGTGCTGGCCAGTCCCATGAGGATTGACGGTGTACACACTCAGGGTGTGTCAGTATCTGGGTTGTTCTCTGGGCCAGGCAGGCCCACGTCACAGTCCCCATGAACCACCTGGCAGAGTTGAACTAGCCTTGAGCATCAGATCTTCTGCCTGCCTATGAAGAGCTTACAGCCCAGAGTCCCACACAGGAAACACACAATAGGAGCAATAACAAGAAAGACATTTGCCACTAATTCAGCACTTACTCCCAGAGAGCACAGAGATACTACCCCGGGCACTTTAAAGGTATTATCTCAATGGCTTCTCATGCCTTCCCTGCAGAGTAGGTGTGACTCACACCATTCCTCCAGGTGGGAAACTGAGGCACAGAGGCAAAGTTTCTCTCTCAAGTTAGCTGGAAAATGGGCCAAGGCCATGTCTTCTCTTCTATGGGACACGCTGTTTCAGAAAGCTGAAGTGTGGGGCATACCTCAGGGTAAGCTACATGGCCCTGAAGCTGAGGTAACGTGGGTAATGGATCCACCTTAGGTCAGGTCTCCAGGGCCAAAGCAAAGTGGAAAATAGAGACCCTAATTGAACCAAGCAACTCCTCCCCCACCTCACTTCATTCAGTCATGACCTGAAAGGGCCTTTAGAGAAGAGGGAGGAGGAAGCAGGCCCTTCCGGGTGAGGGGCTTGCCTGTGGTCCCAGCATGTCAGCATGGAGCCCAGATGCCTTAACTCCCACCTATTTAATACATACAGGGACTCTCTTTCTATTCCCTGGTTGGATAGTTGCCACCGATCACTGACTTCAGCCACCTAGAAATACCTTTCTTTGGGCACGCCCTTGCTCGAACTCTTCAGTGGCTCCCTCCTGCTTCAGGGTCTGGACTAAATTCCCAGGGCTGACATGGAGACCTCCACAGCCCACTCCCTTTATTACCTCCTCAGCACTCCCTCAGCACCTCTGCCTCAGCTGGACTGGGAGCCCCGCCATTGCTGCCCCACCGCACACCCACTTCCCACCTGCCCTGACTCCATACGTTTACCTGTGCTGCTGCTGCCCCTAGAACACCACTTGCCCCCAGCCACCTAGCCAAATCCACCACTGAGCTCCTCCAGGAAGCCTCCTGGATCACCCACATCCATGTGGCTTCTCCCACCTCTGACTCTGGATCAGAGTCTCCTGTTCCATTCTTTAGTAATCATCATGTATTCGTGTGTACCTTAGGCTACTAGTTAGACCCTAAGTTCCTTGAGGGCAAGGCCAAGTTATTAGCTCTACAGTGGTTACTCTTCTTTTGAGACAGCATTTCGCTCTGTCACCCAGGCCGTAGTGCTGTGATGCAATCATGGTTCATTGCAGCCTTGACCTCTGAGGCTCAAGGGATCCTTCCACCTCAGCCTCCCTAGTAGCTGGGACCACAGGTGCACACTGCGACACCTAGCTAATATTTTATTTTCTGTAGAGACAGGGTTTCGCCATGTAGCCCAGACTGGTCTCAAACTCCTGAGCTCAAGTATTCTGCCTGCCTGAGCCTCCCAAAGTGCTGGGATTACAGGTGTGAGCCACCACACCCAGCCAGTTACTCTTTTCAAAATAAGGAGTGGAAATGTGCTCTGACCAGACTGTATTTCTGCTTTGTTATATGTTTGTATGAACAAGTCTAAACTTTGGGTGGCCAGGAAACAGCACACACTCAGAAACTCCCAAATAGCACCCATGGCAGCCTGAGTAATCAACCACTATGTCCTTCCTGCTGGGCCCAGAGGCCTCTCTGGATCCTCTCATCATAATGCTGCAGGCAGCTACTGTCAACTAGAGTTGGCTCATGAGGTGTAGTCTCTACGCCATCGGGAATGGGTGCTCCATGAAGGCAGGGGCTTGTCTTATCCCTAGGGCCTAGTACTATGCCTGACACATAGCAGGCTCACGGTAAATTTTTATTTATTTATTTATTTATTTATTTTTTGAGATAGGGTCTTGCTCTGTCTGCCAGGCTCAAGTGATCCTCCTTTCTCAGCTTCCCACGATCCTCCTGCCTCAGCTTCCACCATCCTCCTGCCTCAGCTTCCCACAATCCTCCTGCCTGAGCTTCCACCATCCTCCTGCCTCAGCTTCCCACAATCCTCCTGCCTGAGCTTCCATCATCCTCCTGCCTCAGCTTCCCACCATCCTCCTGCCTCAGCCTGCTGAGTAGCTGGGACCACAGGTGTATGCCACCACAGCTGGTAAATTTTTGTATTTGCTGTAGAAATGGAGTTTTGCCATGTTGCCCAGGCTGGTTTTGAACTCCTAGGCTCAAGGGATGTGTCCACCTTGGCCTTCCAAAGTACTGAGATTACAGGCATGAGCCACCACACCTGGCCTCAGTAAATATTAACGGAGTGAATAAATGCCCCTCCTAGAAAAGTCAATCACAGTTAGAAACTTAAATGACTGACCCTTATGTAAAAGATGGGTTGGGCTGGGGCATCAGATCTGAGTCCCAGCTCTGTGATATTGCACATGTTACTAAACCTCTGAGCTGTAGTTTTCCACACCTACCTTCTTTACAGACTGATCCTGAAGGCTAAATGAGGTATCATGTGAAGTACCTAGGACACAGCTGGCATTTAGTAAATGTTAGTTTCCTACTTTGTCGTGGCTACATGTTACAGAAACAGTCATCTGAGTGAAGTGAAAATGGAGATGCTCTTCCCAGAAGATGAGAGAATGTTGGCTGGACAGAGAAGGAGGTGCTCTACACTCTAGCCCTCTGTGTGGAATCTGGGTGGTGCAGCAAGACCCTGGCTTATGTCATCACAGCTTTCTTCCTATTGCTGAATGATAATAACAGGAAGAGTACCATTTAATGAGTTCCTGCACACTGAGTGCTCTGCTGGGCACTGGGCATATACTGATCTTATCTGTTCACCGTAATTCCCAGCTTCAGAGTGAAGCACCTTGCCCAAGGCAACACACCCCGGGAGTGGTAAGGCCAAGCTTTGGCTCTGAACCTCTAGGAGTCTCCTACCCTGGTCAGCTGAGTCACAGATTTCTCTTTTAAGAAACCCACAAAGAAATCCTTAGGTGGCAAAAATTTGATCACATGGCCACATAGAGCTGCATGGGAGGCTGGGAAACGGAGGCAGTCTATTGTTAGCAGGTTCTGTGCCAGCCTCTGCTATAGCGTGCTGTCAAGCCCCTGCCCTCTCTGGGCCTCGAGTCTCCATATTTGGTCAGGGAAGAGTTTGGATGGATTTTCTCTGAGGTTTCCCCTAGCTGTACTAAGGCCCCACAAAGGGCCAACTCTGTTGCCACTTCCAGTCCCTGCTGAGGCGTGAACACCAAAGATGTCCACGTGAGCATTTGGTCTCCAGAGACAATGTCCTTCATGCTATTTCTGAGCTCCATCTTGGTTTTGCTTTCTGGGGATGTGTGTGAGTTAAGGTAGGCCAGGTTATGCTGCAGCAGCAAACAATCCTGAAATCTTAGTGGCTCCTAATAGGAAGTGTGTTTCTCATGCACACTACTACCCCTCGAGGGCTGGCAGGGTCCCCGTGTCTCCTTACTCCAGGACCGGGGGTGATGGGGCAGCTGCCATCTCAAAGGCTGTCAGAAGCCACGGCAGAGGGAAAGAGATCTCTATCTGGCAATTAAGTGCTCCAGCCCAAATAACAAATGTCACTTCTCATACCTTGTTGGCCAGGTTACCCCACCTCCCAATCACAAGGGAGCAGGGAACTGCCATCCTACCACATGCCTGGAAGGCAGAGAGTAGGAAATACAGGAGGATGACATTAATAATAACCTCAGGCCTCTGTTCCAGAGTGTCTGCCAGCCAGCTGTGATCACCTGTGTCTGGGCAGGGGTAGCAGATGTGACCTGGGAGGCTGCACCGAGCTCTGCTGGGACCTATGTGGGGAGTGAGGGGCTGAAGAGATGGAAAGACGTCTGACATTCTGGAGCCTGGAGCTGAGGCTGGACAGCGCAACCTGCCACTGTAGGTAGAATTCCTATGCTGAAACTGAATCTCCAATGCGATAGTGCTAAGAGGTGGGGACTTTTGGAAGGTGATTATGTCATTAGGGCAGAGATTAGGGCTCTTATACACGATGTCTGAGGGAACTTGTTTGCCCCTTTACATGACAATGCAGTGAGAAAATGTAATCTTTGAAGCAGAGAACACATTGATCTTGGACTTCCCAGCCTCCAGAACTGTCAGCAGTAAATTCCTGTTAATAAATTATCCAGTTTAAGATATGTTGTTACAGCACCCCGAATGGACTAAGACACAGTCCCAGCCAGGAGCGTTAGTTTCCAGTTCTGTAAAACTGGGGCAGTATTTCCTAACCTGCAGAATTTTAGTGAAGATGAAATGGATGAGTAACAGTGGGGAAACGCCTCTCTACTCCCCAGCAGCCTTCTACAGAAGGCGTACTTTTCAGCAGAAGGCTCTGCCCAGCTGAGCCCTATGCCAGATTTGGGTGGTCAAATTTGAGAGCAGGAGCTTGGCAAAGAGGGGCTTTGGGGAGGCAGTCAGTTTGGAGGGGGCATATTGTAAGACTATGTGCTTACAAAAGCATAATATATACCTAAGATTTCTTTGGGGTGACTTTATTTGGGACAGTTCTGGAGGAGTTGATGGAGATGGGGGCACCCTGGCCCCTGATGCCTTCCCCCATTCAAACAGATTTGGGGGTTCCTATGGCAATGCACAAGATGAGGGTACAAAAAGGGGGCAAGAGAAGGAAGGCAGCATGATGGACGGAGGCTGGACCAGTATAGTGACCCCCAGGGAAAGTCCCCTGGGAGGGTGAAGGCAAGTAGGAGGGTCCTCTGAGAATAGGGTTAGGTTCTGAAGCTGTTGCCTTCCTGTGATGCAAGCCCCAGCTCCTCCTCCATCCTCAAATCCTCAGTAAACAACCTCTGTTGACAGGACGTTCGCTGCTGCACAGTGGGCACTCCGCATGCTACTTTGTATCATCTCATGTGTCATGACATGTCATGTCAAAGCCAACCTGTGGACACACAGGTCCTCTCGGCTTCCCTCAGGTTGGAGTGGGGAGAAAGCAGGTCAAAAGCCCAGCCTTGGCCGGGTGCGGTGGCTCAAGCCTGTAATCCCAGCACCTTGGGAGGCCGAGACGGGCGGATCACGAGGTCAGGAGATCGAGACCATCCTGGCTAACACGGTGAAACCCCGTCTCTACTAAAAAAATACAAAAAACTAGGCGGGCGCCTGTAGTCCCAGCTACTCGGGAGGCTGAGGCAGCGTAAACCCGGGAGGCGGAGCTTGCAGTGAGCTGAGATCCGGCCACTGCACTCCAGCCTGGGCAACAGAGCGAGTCTCCGTCTCAAAAAAAAAAAAAAAAAACCCAACCCTGGTGGGAATGTAAACCAGTACAACCACTATGGAAAACAGTATGGAGATTCCTTAAAGAACTAAGAGTAGAACTACCATTTGATCCAGCAATCCTATTACTGGGTATCTCTACCCAGAGGAAAATAAGTCATTGTATGAAAAAGATACATGCACACACATGTTTATAGCAGCACAACTGGCAATTGCAAAAATATGGAAACAACGTAAATGTCCATTAACCAATCAGTGGATAGAGAAAATGTGGTATATATACACCATAGAATACTACTCAGCCATAAAACGGGACAAAATAATGGCCTTTGCAGCAACTTGGATGGAGCTGGAGGCCATTATTCTGAGTGAGGTAACTCAGGAATGGAAAACCAAATATCACATATTCTCTTTTTTTGTTGTTTTTTTTGTTTTTGAGATGGAGTCTCGCTCTGTTGCCCAGGCTGGAGTGCAGTGGTGTGCAATCTCGGCTCACTGCAACCTCCGCCTGCTGGCTTCAAGCAATTCTCCTGCCTCAGCCTCCCAAGTAGGTGGGACCACAGGCACGCACACCACCATGCCCAGCTAATTTTTGTATTTTTAGTAGAGACAGAGTTTCACCATGATGGCCAGGCTAGTCTTGAATGCCTGACTTCGTGATGTTCTCTGTTTTAAGTGGGAGCTAAGCTACGAGGATGCAAAGGCATAAGAATAATATAATGGACTTTGGGGACTCTCGGGAGGGTAGGAGGGGTTGAGGGATTAGAGGCTACATATTAGGTACAGTGTACACTGCTCAGTTGACAGGTGCACCAGAATCTCAGAACTCACCGCTAGAGAACTTATCCATGTAACCAGAAACCACCTGTACCCCAAAACCTATTGAAACAAAAAAGGCTAGCCTTGGTCCTGCCCAGCGCAGAGAGACAGGAATCTGTGACTTGGATTTACTCTTCCAAAAGCCTCAAATAGCCAGCCCTGATCTGCTGACACAGTTCCCGTTCTGAGCAGAGAAATGGAGGAGAAGGCAGCAGAAAGACAAGGAAGAATCTCCGCTGAGATCAGGGGCTAGCTCATTAATCTAGGTGAGTATGCCATTTTGGAGATTATACAAACCAAGCCCTGGAGGGGTCAAATGACTCAGTAATGCAGCCAGCCCATGGCACAGGCAGGGTGAGGAGCCACATCTGCCTTCCTATAGCCACCAGAGAAGGGAAACGGGCGCAGAACGGTCACATAGCAATTCAGTAGCAGAGCCAGGATCCAGCGACCCCAAACCCTGGTCTCTCCCGGTTGCTAGCCTGGGAATGTTACCCAGCTCTTTCACCCACTTTTGGCCTTGGCTCTTCACCGCACCTGAGGATCCAGTGACCCCAAGCCCTGGTCTCCCTGCTGCCAGCCTGGGAACATTGCCCAGCTCTTTCACCCACTTTTGGCATTGGCTCCTCACCACACCTGTGCCAGTGGCTGGCTGGGTTACTCTGAGTTGTTTGACTCCTCCAGGGCTCAGTTTGTCTAATCTCCAAAATGGCACGTTCACCTCGATTGACTAGCTAGCTTCTAATCTCAGGGAAGTGTGCATCTTGTCTTTCTGGGGGGATTCTGGGAGTCAGATAGGGAGAGGCAGCATGATCTGAGAAATCTGAGCCCCAGACACTAGAGGTGGAACTGGTCCCCCTGCATCCTGGCCGGAAGCAGCATTTGAAAGCTGATCTTGAGCGAGACGATATGAGGATAGCCATTGTCATTGTTGCACGCATCATCTTACTTAACCCTCAGTTGGCCCTGCCCAGTGGGTTCCTTCGTTTTCTAGTTTTTCCTTTGAGAAAACACAAGTAAGATTCAGTCTGAAGACTGGTAGCTCAATGCTCCCCACAAGGGGCAGGAGGGGCCTGGCTGAGCACCCTGAAGGAGGAGTGGGGGCGGGTGCCAGAACACGGATGCTTTCCTGTCTGGCTGGAGCTGCTCCCACCGTGTTCCGGAGCAGGGCAGAACAGGAAGGCAGGAACAATGGGCAACCGGCAGTGGCGGGGTGCTGGGGTTCCTGAGCCGGGGCGGGGAGGCTCGGGCCTGGTCACCACCAAGGCTGGGGGTGCAAGTTTCCTGTGCGAGAGACTTAACAAGATTAGCAAGTAACATTTTTGAGCACTTACTGTATGTCCGGACCTGTGTTAGACACTTTAGATGGATTAGCCTCATTTTACAGATAAACAAATTAGGGCACAGAGAGTTTAAATGAAATGCTTAAGGTAAGAGGTGAAAGATTTGAACCCAGGCAGGCTGGCTCCAGATCCTATGCTCTTAACTACTATAACTTTATACATGTATACATACATATATGATTATATACATGTTCTACATACTTTCTCAATTTTCCCCTTTCACTTAATTTATCATTGCCACTTTTCTATGTCATCAGTATCATCCTTGTTTAAAGTGCTAACATGCCGGGAAGACCTTGTCCGTGTGTCCTGGCCACATCCCAGTCTGTTTTTCCCATTACCTGAGGGGTCTGGATTTCCACTATTGGTGCTGTCATTGAGTTAAGGTGTGGTTCCTCTCATTTAAACTGGTGCTAACAATGGTGGCACCAAGGGGTGGGCTGGGGGGTGCTTAAGCCCCTTTTAATCTCTATCATAATAACTCCTTTATCCAAATAAACACCATCTACATAAAATAATGTGCTTTTATGCAAACAGTACTTCAAGACAGGACTCCCTCCCCAGCTCAATGAGATTGCTGCACCCAAGCATCCCCACGGAGAAGTCCCCCAGGCAGCCTGGCTGCTGGGTTAATACCGTAGTGGTGCTGCTCTGAACACAAGCTGTGGGAGCACTGCTGGTATCTTAGGATCCGGTGGGGTGGAGATGTGGAGCCCAGGAAGACCCAGCCTGACCTGGTGGTGGTGGCTTCAGAAATTGCTGGAGAGGGTAGAGGCTCTTGCCTAGGGCTCTTACTGCATTTTATGTAAGATGAAGGCCACAGAATGGTGCTGTCAAGACTGGGAAGGCCTGTGGGACTCAGGGCTCCCTGAGTCCCTAAGACTGACCTGCTCCTCCTTTCACCTGAGACAGACTGGGAGATCCCAGGGTAGTGGGGGCAGGGGAGTAGAAGGGGCTTGTTGAAAATTCTCCACCATAGCAGGTAGGAGAGCCTGCTGGAGCCGCTCCCCCAGGGGTGATGAACCCGCTGGAGGACCTCTCCTAGAGCCCCCTTTTGGCCCTCACAAGGCCAGCTGGGAGCACTGGATGGGGAACGAGACAGTTTTGTGTTCTAGTTTCATCCCTGCCCGTGGGTGGCTATGTGGCCCTGGGCAAGTCACTCTCCCTTGGTAGCCTCTGGCTTCCCAACCCTACCATACCAGGGAACACCATGGACTCTCCCGTTCTGCCAGATGGTCTAACAAAGATTCTTTCCCTCTCAGGTCACCTGGCTGGCAGGTGGATGATTCAGAAGTCACTTTTCTGAACCTCCAATTATTATTACGTATTAATATACATTTACCTAATTACCTTCCAAGTATGGCTTTTGGGGGTCAGCTGTTATCCACTTCCCCTTCGTATGGTAGCTGTCTTTAATTTTCATCTGGGGAAGCCTCCTCTCCTCCACCTCAGCCATGTGCAGTGGATGGAGTTGACTCTTCTTCTGGTTCCAAAAGGGGAAGAGAGGCTCGCAGATCTGTGCATTCCATTCCCCAAACCTCAGAGGAGTGGGGGTCAGGGTGGGGCACGTGACCCAATTCCAGCCCATGGCATCAGGCTTAGAACTGGTCCCGATTGTGGAGAAGTCTGGAAGCTTCAAACCTGAGGGGATTTGAGATTGGAGTTAACTGGCAGCCATCCTGCCCCCATGGAGAATGGAGCCATTGCAGAAAAGGCGGAGCTGGGAATGGAGAGACAGACCAGGGTCTCGTGATGTAGCTTAATCCCTTAAGTCCAGCCGTGCATGAAGCCAAGTGCTCATCCTTAGGCTTTTCAGGTACAGGAGACAAATGCCTTTTTCACTGAAGCCAGTTTGAAGTGGGTTTTCTGTTGCTTACAGCTAGAAAAATCCTGACTTTTGTTGACGTTACTTAATTCTATGATACCATCAGTGGTACAATGATTTTATAAAGGAAAATATTAAATCTTAATAACAAGTTATTTTTATTTATTTTTATTTATTATTTTTTTTGAGAAGGTCTGGCTCTGTCACCCAAGCTGGAGTGCAGTGGTGTGATCTCGGCTTACTGCAACCTCTGCCTCTTGGGCTTAAGCCATCATTCCACCTCATCCTCCCGGCCTCCCAAGTAGCTGGGACTACAGATACATGCCACCACACCCTGATAATTTTTGTATTTTTAGTAGAGATGATGTTTCTCCATGTTGCCCAGGCTGGTCTTAAACTCAAGCAATCCACCCACCTCAGCCTCCCAAAGTGCTGTGATTACAGGCCTGAGCCACTGCACCTGGCCTAATAACAGTTTTTTTTTTTTTTTAATTAAAAAGATGCAAATCAGGTTCCCCTTGCAAAAAAACTGACACTAGTGTATTTTTATTTATAAAATTGCATACCACCATCTCCTTTGGTGATATGATCAAAGTTCTTCACATCTAGAGTCTAGACTGTGAGAAACAAACTCACCTGTCCAAACCCAAAGAATGGACCCAGAGACACAGAGAACAGTGGAAGTGAGACTTTTAATACAGTCTTGCAAGATGGGGTGTCTGGTGGACAGGCACACCCAGCACGGTTACAGCAAGCAATTTATCCTCTAGTGTGTGGGTCCCTCTCCTGGTTCCTCAGAGGTTGAGTACTGTGGAGTCACAATCTTCCTGGACGTCACCTGTTGGTTGTTGAGTAGGGTTGTTTTGTTTGTTTGTTTTCTGAGATGGAGTCTCATTCTGTCGCCCAGCCTGGAGTGCAATGGCATGATATTGGCTCACTGCAACCTCCGCCCCCCAGGTTCAAGCGATTCTCCTGCCTCAGCCTTCCGAGTAGCTGGGATTATAGGCACCTGCCACCACGCCCAGCTAATTTTTGTATTTTTAGTAGAGACAGGGTTTCACCATGTTGGCCAGGCTGGTCTCAAACTCCTGACAAGTGATCCACCCGCCGTGGCCTCCCAAAGTGCTGGGATTACAGGCATGAGCCACCTTGCCTGGCCAGGTAGGGATTTTGGGTGTTTTCTTTAGGGTTGTCTCACTGCATTTTGTTGCAGTCCATAATGCATTGCGATTATAGTCCACTCAAGGGCTTTTTAAGTATTTGACTTATGACCTAGGTAGTCAGGCAAGCTGGTAAAAGAATAGATAAAGTGAGCTATTTTGCAGGCTAGTAAATCTTCATTCTAGACTAAACTCTTAGGTTTGGATGAGAGCAACTAAGGGTGCCCCAACTAGCAGGCTCCAGCTATTAAAGCAGGGGCCTAGTATATTCTGTCCTTCTGTAGTTTGCAGACCCAAGCCTACCTGAGGTCTTGGAAATGGACCACCATTTACATATTTCCTACACAGACTTTGGAGGTATTCAGCCATTTTTCCTTTCCTTTTTCTTTTCTCACTTCTTCTTTCTCTCTCTTTTTTTTTTTTTTTTTTTTTTGACAGAGTTTCATTCTGTTGCCCAAGCTGGATTGCAGTGGCATGATCATAGCTCACTGCAGCCTCTAACTCCTAGGCTCAAGTGATCTTCCAATCTCAGCCTCCTGAGTAGCTGGGACTACAGGTATGCACCACCACACCCAGCTAATTATTTTTTGTAGAGACAGGGTTTTGCCATGTTGCCCAGGCTGGTCTCAAACTCCTGAACTCAAGTGATCATCCTGCCTCAGCCTTCCAAGGTGCTGGGATTATAGGCCTGAGCCACCATGCCCAGCCTTCTCTTTTAATTGCATTGTCTGGCTAGCAATAAATCAGTGTTCTATATACTCAGTATAATCTGTTATTTCCACACGGCATGATTTTAAAAGTCATTTTAAGTGATAGTTAGGGAATCGGGTAAAATTCCACCGAACTTGATCACAGCCAACCAAACAAATGGATAGCAGACAGTGACAACACCTTACTCCCCCTCTGCCTGCTGGCTGGTAGGTTTCTTGGACTTCCATTCTCGGGCACACCCTCATTCAAGAAACTTTTAAGATGGTGTTGATGGGGAGGTAGTGTGTGAGAATGAGTTACGATCATCGATCATCGTTACCATTTCTTTGAAGCATTCCAAATTGTAACCAAACTTGAAACAAATGCCCCTGGCTGAGTCTGGGTGTGTTGGGGGCCAAGTATATAACTGGAAGTTCTCTGGATTAATGTCTACATATAATAAATATAATGCTTATTACAGGTGGTTTTTAAATGTGCTAATACCATACTAAAACTTAACCATAACCACAATGATTGTTTAGAACTGAAGACTAACAGAAGGTTTTTTGGACTAATTTAATCGCTGACTTTGAAATTGCCAGTGCAGTGATAATAAAAAGCAGACCTACTTTTGGTGGTTTTCTTGTTACCTTCAACCTTCCTGCAGACTGCGTCCCCCTCATTGCCTGTATGAGGTGGGTCCTGCTGCCCTGTTGTGCTCAGTACATGTTTTGATGATCCTAAGGAGAGGTCCTTAATGGGCATCCCCAGAAAGGAGTGAATGAAGGAGTGATCCCAGGACAGGGAGCCATTGCTTCTGAGTCTTAGGCCTGACTCGGTTATAACATGCTATGTGTCCTTAGGGAAGTCACATCCTCGCCGTGCTTCAGATGGGATATTCTTTCCCTGCTCTGCTTAGCCTGGATGATGGAGATGTCAGGCCTTGGGCAGAAGTGAATGACAAATGCTTGCCTGCTCCAACCCTGGGCACCTGTCTAGGAGTCACACCCACACTGGTGCTGGGCCAGGTCAGCCTCGTCTGCCCATCCCCTTCTACTCTGGCTCCCCAGCTATCCTTACACCTAGCTAGGCCTTTTAATGCTTAGTAGGGGCCCCTCACCTCAAGGGGCTGATCTCTGATGCTCTCAAGGACCCCTGTTCCTGGAGTTGCCCCAGGGCTGCCACTGTGGGCGCCTCTTCCCAGCCTGTGCAAAAGCACCTTCCCAGTGTCTCTCTGCTGCTCTGGTTTCACAGCACCGGGCTGTGGCCCCAAAGGACATCTTCCAGTCCTGTCACTCAGCCATCCAGTGAGTTATGCTACAGCTGAGCTTGGTTAAAAGGCAGCCTCATTCCTGCCTGGAACTTCTGCTCCTTTCCCACTTTTAATCTGATGGCTGAGTCTGACTCACTTCAGGGCTGTGAGGACAACAGATGGCCCAAAAGAGGACAAATGCACACACACACACACGCACACACACACGCACGATAGATACACCCCATGTTTCACATTACTTTAGCTAAGGGTAGTGAGATGGCCACAGAGTAAGAGCAGATGCAGCCAGTCATGGCCTGGCTTTTGACCTTCCCCAGTTCCCTGTGCAGTGGTTGGTACGTTCTCTGAGTAGGTAGGATCCTTCCAGAACAGAGTAAAAGGCTGAGTTCCTGCTATGCCACAAAGTCTTTTATATAAGTTTCCATCACTTCCAGAAGAACCTACATAACAATGAAGGCCTGCCCTTGTAATATTCACCAAGGTTGAATTTCCCTGCTTCCTAAAGCTTCAGTATTACCATTTCAGCCTTCCTGTGACCCGGATAACTCTTCCAAGCTCATCTCGCCAGTGTCCTGAGTCCTTTATTTCCATTGAGGGACTACCTCATACCCATCAAACATGACAGGAGAGGTCTGAATGCCATTGGTTGGCAGAGATTTGTTTCTTCCCTAGTTCTCCCCCGTGAAGACTGAGAAGTTCAGAGTCTGCAACGCTGAGAGACAGCTCGGGAGGTTTTGTCTGCCTAGTGTATACAGAGGAGCCTGTGATGGGTCACATCTAATGTCTTGTCAGAGCAGAGAAGAGACCATGATGGGGATGTCCCTGTCCTGACAGAGGTGAGGGGCAGGACACCCAAACACATATGCAGTGCATACACTGGAAGTTAAGGTCCATGACGACAGCGACTCTTGTTTACTATTGTGTTATAGGACCTCAATAAATATTTCTTCAGTGAGTCACTGGAACCACACTTACCGTATATTAAAAATATGCATAGAACGCCCGGGCGTGGTGGCTTTAATCCCAGCACTTTGGGAGGCCGAGGCGGACAGATCACCTGAGGTCAGGAGTTTGAGACCAGCCTGGCCAACATGGTGAAACCCCATCTCTACTTAAAATACGAAAAATTTGCCGGGCGTGGTGGCAGGTCCCTGTAATCCCAGCTACTCAGGAGGCTGAGGCAGGAGAATTGCTTGAACCTGGGAGGCAGAGGTTGCAGTGAGCCGAGATCGCGTCATTGCACTCCACCCTGGGGGACAAGAGCGAGACTTCATCTCAAAAAAAAAAAAAAAAAAAATAGAACGACGAAATACTTTTTCACCATCATTTAGCAAACATTTAAAAGATGATAACATCCAGGCTGGGCACGGTGGCTTACACCTGTAATCCCAGCATTTGGGAGGCCAAGGCAGGTGGATCACTTGAGCTCAGGAGTTCAAGACCAGCCTGGGTAAAATAGTGAGACCCCATCTTTACAAAAAATACAAAAATTAGCCAAGCATGGTGGCACATGCCTGTAGTCCCAGCTACTCGGAAGGCTGAGGTGGGAGGATGGCTTGAGCCCGAGAGGCAGAAGTTGCAGTGAGCTGAGACTGCGCCACTGCACTCCAGCCTGGGTGACAGAGCAAGGCTCTGACTCAAAAATAAATAAATAAATAAAAGATGATAACATTCTTTTGGTGATAATGCAGGAAAATGTGCAGTCCTCACTGCTAAGTGGGCAACACCGCCACGTATAGTGGCACGGGCTATGCACTGCACAACTGCATAATTGTAAGAGTATTACCAGTGGAGGGTGTCCAGGTTCTTGGCGTCTTGAACAAAGAATTGGACAAAACGCGCAAACAAAGTAAGGAAAGAATGAAGCAACAAAAGCAGAAATTTACTGAAAATGAAAGTATACCCCACAGTTTGGGAATGGACCCGAGCATAGGGGCTCAGGGACCCCATTACAGAATTTTTGGGGATGTAAATACCCTCTAGTGGATTCCTTTGGTTACTTGGGGTATGCCCTGTGTAAATGAAGAGGATGAAGTAAAGTTACAAAGTCATTTACTTAGTGTATGCCTCATGGAGAGGATATTTCCTGTCATAGCTGAAGTGTGAAATCGGCCTTATGTTGCCTGCCTCCAAACCCTATTTTCCTGCCTCAAGAGGAAGGCCTGATGGAAGGGATTGTGATAAAATATATCAAAAGCCTGAAAAGTGTACATACTCTTTGAACCAAGAGTTCTCCTACTCCTAGGATTTAGCTCTAAGGAATAACTGTGAGGTAAATGAAGATTTAGCCAAGGATCTTCATCACATCGTTTATGGTAGTGAGAAAAAGTCTAGGTGATTAAAAATAGTGAATGATTGACTAAAGAATATCACACACACACACCCATATAGCAGATTGCTCTTCAGGAATTTAAATGACACTCTAAGAATAAATTTAATAACCCAGGCAGGTAGTGGCATATGCAGTAGAAACCCACTTTTAAAAGGTGTTGGTATATATATGCATGTGAATTTTTATGTGTGTACACAGGAAAAAAGCCTAGAATAAACCTAGAATAAATAAATAAATCTGGGTGAAGAATTACAAATGCTAGCTATTTTATTGTTTTTGGTTTTTATCTATTAAATAATTTTTCCAAAATGAATGTGCATTGGCTACATGATTTTTAAAAATTTTAAAAACCTTATTTTAAAATACTGGAGGAAAATACAATAATAAATTATTACAGGTTGTTTTGGAAGGGATAAGGCTTTTTTTTTGTTTTTGTTTTTGTTTTTTGAGACAGAGCCTCGCTCTGTCGTCCAGGCTGGAGTGCAGCGGCACACGGTCTCTGCTCACTGTAAGCTCTGTCTCCTGGGTTCACGCCAGGTCTCTGCTCACTGCACGCTCCGCCTCCCGGGTTCACGCCATTCTCCTGCCTCAGCCTCCTGAGTAGCTGGGACTACAGCCGCCTGCCACCACGCCCAGTTAATTTTTTATATTATTTTTAGTAGAGATGGGGTTTCACTGTGTTAGCCAGGATGGTCTCGATCTCCTGACCTCGTGATTCACCCGCCTCGGCCTCCCAAAGTGCTGGGATTACAGACGTGAGCCACTGCACCTGGCCCGAAGGGACAAGATTTTGAATTCTTCTATACCTCCCTCTTTTACTATAAAGCTGAAGTAATTTTATAATGGAAAAATAAACTTTTAGAAGAGAAATAGGAGATTTGGGGATCAAGTCAATAGATTAGCACATGCTAAAATTTATCTTTTTACTTGAAAAACACAAAAATGATAGAAAAAAATTTAAATATATACATAAAAATAAACATACACCCATTCTCAAAATCTTTGTCCACCAGAAACCAAAAATAAATATCCCACTATTGGAAGTAGGAATTGAACCTCAAGACCTGCGGGAGCTGGGTCTAGAAACAGGCTTTGGGCCTGTGGTAGCCAGCCTTCAGGATGGTCCCAGAGGACCCTTACCTCCTGGTATTCATGCCCTTGTGCAGTCTCCTCCCACAGTGAATCAGGGCTGACCTGTTACTAGTAGAGTATGATGCAAGTGACAGTGTGTGACTTTCAAACTGGGTTATAAAAGGCACTGCAGCTTCCATGTTGGTCTTTTGGATCACTGGATCTAGGGGAAACCAACGACCATGTTGTGAGGACACTTAAGCAGTTCTTTGGAGGCTCACATGGAGAGGAAAGAACTGGGGTACAAGCTACCCTGCAAGTCAACCCTAACAACTTGGTTGATAAAGCCACAAAGGAAAAGGTACATGAAGCAGGGCCCTTTGAACCTCAGGAGCACAGTTTGGCACCATGTACCAAAGGCATTTTTGCTTTAATTAATAAACCAATATTGATACATTATTATTAACTATAGTCTATATTAAGGTTCTCTTTTTTCGTATTGTACAGATCTGTGGGGTTCTGACAAATGCATAATGTGTATGCACCATTACACTGTCATACAGAATAGTTTTACTGCCCTGAAAAGCCTCCGTACTCTACCTATTTAACCCTCTGCCCTCACACCAAGCCCCTGGCAACCACTGACTGACCTTTTTACATTCCCTATAGTTCTGCTTTTTGCAGAAATCATACACTGTGTAGACTTTTCAGACTGGCTTCTTTCACTTAGTAATATGCATTTGTTTCTTCCGTGTCTTTTCTTAGCTTGCTAGCTCATTTCTTTCTATTGCTGAATAATATTCCATTGAATGGATGTGCCAGACTTAAATTCATTCACCTATTAAAGGACATCTTGCTTGGCTTCCAGTTTCTGCCAATTGTGAATAAAGCTACTATAAATATTCATGTGCAGGTTTTTGTGTGGACATAAGTTTACAACTCATTTGGGTAAATATCTAGGAGTGCCATTACTGGATCATATGCTGCAAATATTTTAGTTTTATAAGGAACTGCTGAACTCTTCCAAAGTGGCTATACTGTTTTGCATTCTTAATCAGCAATGAAAGGGCATTCTGTTGCCAGCATTTGGTATTGTCAGTTTTGTGGATTTTAGTCACTCTAAAAGATACGTAGTGAAATCTAATTTTAATTTGCAATCTCCTAATGACATATGATATGGATCTTAACTTCTATGCTTATTTGTCACCTGCATATTTTCTTTAGTGAGGTGTAATTTTCAGACCTTTTGCCCGTTTAAAAAATTAGGTTCTTTTCTTATTGTTGAGTTTTAAGTGTTTATAATTTTGAATACCAGTCCTTTATCAGTTAATGTGTTTTGCAAATAACTTCTAATCCTTGGCTTACCTTTTCATGCTCTTAACATTGTTTCACAGAGCAGAAGTTTTTAATTTTTGTGAAGTTCAGTATAAGAATTTTTTATTCCATGGGTTGTGCTTTTGATGTTGAATTTAAAAACTCATCACCAAACCCCAAACCACCCAGATTTGTTCCTATATTAGCTTCTGTAAGTTTTGTAGTTTTATGTTTCACGTTGAAGTCTAAGATCCATTTTGATCTAACTTTTGTAAAAGGTGGAAGGACTCAGTCTGGATTTTCCCATTTGTTAAAAAGATTATCTTGCCTCTTCCTGCACTGAATTGCCTTTGCTTCTTTGTCAAATATAATTTGACTATATTTATGCGGGTGTATTTCTGGGCTCTCTATTCTGTGCTGTTGATCAATTTGTCTGTTTTTTCACCAATACCACACAGTCTTGCCTACTTTAGATTTATAGTAAGTCATAAAGTCAGGTAGTGTTAATCGTCTGACTTTGTTCTTTTTCAGGATTGTGTTGGTCATTCTGGGTCATTTGACTTCCCACATTAACTTTAGAATCTGTCAATATTCACAAATTAACTTACTCAAGTTATATTTGGATTGTGTTGAATCTATACATAGAGTTGGGGAGAATTCTCATCTTAAAATTATTGAGTTTTGCTATTCATCTACAGGGAATATCTCTCCATTTATTTATATCTTCTTTGATTTTTGTCATCAGAGTTTTCTATGTTTCCTCATATTGATTCTGTACATATTTTGTTGGATTTATGCCTAGGTATTTCATTATTTTTGGTGGTAATGTAAATAGCATTATGTTTCTAATTTCAACTTCTAACTGTTCATTGATGGCACAAAGGAAAGCACTAAACTTTTAAATATTAACTTTATATTCTGTGAACTTCCTATAATCATTTATTAGTTTCAGGAGTCTTTTATTGTTGAATCTGTAGGATTTTCTATGTACACAGTCATGCCATCTGTGCACAGAAATAAAGACAGCTTTATTTCTTCTTTCCCAATTGGCATGCCTTTTATTCTCTTTTCTTGTCTTATTGCACTAGCAAGAAATTCTAGTGCAATATTAAATAGGAGTGGTGAAAGGGGACATCTTTGCCTTGTACCCAGTATTAGGGGGGAAAACATCCAGTTTCTCATTGTTAAGTATGATGTCAGTTGTAGAATGATTGTAACTCCCATTTGTTAATTTGAGAATGTTTCCTATTATTCCTAGGTTGCTGCGAGTTTTTATTATGAAAGGGTGTTGGATTTTTGCCTTTTCTGCATCCATTGATATGATCACATGATTTTCTTCTTGAACTTACTGATTTGATGAATTACATTAATTGATTTTTGAATGTTGAACCAGTTGTTCATGCCTGGAATAAATCTTGCTTGGTCAAATCATGGTGTATAATGATTTTTATACATTGTTGGATTTGATTTGCTAATTTAAAAAAAAAATTGGGGCTACATAGTAGGTATATATATTTATGGGGTACATGTGATATTTTGATTCAGGCATTCAATGTGTAATAATCACTCAGGATAAGTGGGGTATCCATCACCTCAAGCATTTATCCTTTGTGTTACAAACAATTCAAATATACTCTTTTAGTTATTTTAAATTGTGCAATAAATTTTGTTGACTGTAGTCACCCTGTTGTGCTATCAAATACTAGATCTTATTCATTCTATCTAACTATATTTTTGTACCCATTTACCATCTCCACTTCCCTCCCCACTCCCCCAACTACCCTTCCCAGCCTCTGGTAACCACCATTCTACTCTTTATCTCCATGAGTTCAATTTAAAAAATTTTTAGCTCCTCCAAATAAGTGAGAACATGTGAAGTTTGCCATTCTGTGCCTGGCTTATTTCACTTAACATAATGACCTTCAGTTTCATCCATGTTGTTGCAAATGACAGGATCTCATTCTTTTTTATGGCTGAATAGTACCCCATTGTGTATATGTACCACATTTTCTTTATTCATTCATCTATTGATGGACACTTACATTGCTTCCAAATGCTGGCTATTGTAAATAGTGTGACAGTAAACATGGAGTGCAAATATCTCTTTGATATACTGATTTCCTTTCTTCTGGGTATATACCTAGCAGTGGGATTGATGGATCATATGGTATCTCTATTTTTAGTTTTTTGAGGAACTTCCAAACTGTTTTTCATAGTGTTTGTACCAATTTACATTCCCACCAACAGTGTATGAGGGTTGCCTTTCCTTTACGTCCTCACCAGCATTTGTTATTGCCTGTGTTTTGGATAAAAGCCATTTTAACTGGGGTGAGAGGATATATCACTGTAGTTTTGATTTGCATTTCTCTGATGATAATGATGTTAAGCAACTTTTCCTATGCCTGTTTGCCATTTGTATGTCTTCTTTTGAGAAATGTCTATTCAAATGTTGTGCCCATTTTAAACTCAGATTATTAGATTTTTTTTTCCCCATTGAGTTGTTTGAGTTCCTTATATATGCTGGTTATTAATCTCCTATCAGATGGATAGCTTGCAAATATTTTCTCCCATTCTGTGGGTTTTCTCTTCACTTTGTTGATTGTTTCCTTTGCAGTGAAGAAGCTTTTTAACTTCATGTGATCCCATTTGTCCATTTTTGCTTTGGCTGCCTGTGCTTGTGAGGTATTACTTTGCCAAGTCCAATGTCCGGGAGAGTTTCTCCAATGTTTTCTTTTAGTGGTTTCATAGTTTGTGGTATTAGATTTCAATCTTTAATTCATTTTAAAATGATTTTTGTATATATTGCAGGAGATAGTCTAGTTTCATTCTTCTGCATATGGATATCCACTTTCCCCAGCGCCATTTATTGAGGAGACTGTCCTTTTTCCCAATTTATGTTCTTGGCATCTTTGTTTAAATAAATCGGATGGATTTGTTTCTGGGTTCTCTACTCTGTTCCATTAGTCCGTCTGTTTTTATGCCGTTAACATACTGTTTTGGTTATTACAGCTCTGTAGTATAATTTGAAGTCAGGTAATGTGATTCCTCAAGTTTTGTTCCTTTTGCTCACAATAGCTTTGGCTATTCTGGGTCTTTTGTGGTTCTATATGAATTGTAGACTTTTTTTCTATTTCTGTTAAGAATGTCACTGGTATTTTGATAGGAATTGCATTGACTCTGTAAATTGCTTTGGATAGTATGGACATTTTAACAATACTGATTCTTCCAACCCATGAACATGGGATATCTCTATTTTTTGTGTCTTCCTCAATTTATTTTACCAATGTTTTATAGTTTTCATTGTAGAGACCTTTCACTATTTTGGTTTATTGTTAAGTATTTTATTTTACTTGTGACTATTCCAAATGGAATTACTTTCTTGATTTATTTTTCAGATTGTTCATTCTTGGCATATAGAAATGCTACAGATTTTTGTATGTTGATTTTGTATTCTGCAACTTTACTAAATTTATCTGTTCTAACAGTTTTTTGGTGGAGCCTTTAGGTTTTTCCAAATAGAAGATCAGATTGTCTAAAAACAAGGGTAATTTGATTTCTTCTTTCCCAATTTGGGTGCCTTTTATTTCTTTCTCTTGTCTGATTGCTCTAGCTAGGACTTCCAGTACTATGTTGAATAATAGTGTACTGGGCATCCTTGGCTTATTCCAGATCTTAAAGGAAAGGATTTTAGTTTTTCTCCATTCAGTATGATACTAGCGATGGGTCTGTCATATATGGGTTTTATTACATTGCGGTACATTCCTTCTCTACCCAGTTTTTTGAGGGTTTTTTTTTTTTTTTTTTTATCATGGAGGGATGTTGAATTTTATCAAATGCTTTTTCAGCATCAATTAAAATGATCATGTAGTTTTTGTCCTTCATTCTTGTTGATAAGATGTATCAAATTGATTGATTTGCATATGTTGACCCATCCTTGTATTCCTGGGATGAATCTCACTTGGTCATAATGAATTATTATTAGTAGTATTTGAGACAGAGTTTTGCTTTTGTTGCCCAGGCTGGAGTGCATGGCGCAATCTGCAACAGCTCACTGCGACCTCCACCTCCCAGGTTCAAGCAATTCTCCTGCCTCAGCTTCCCTAGTAGGTGGGATTACAGGCCCCCGCCACCACGCCTAGCTAATTTTTGTATTTTTAGTAGATGAGGTTTCACCACATTGGCCAGGCTGTTCGCAAACTCCTGACCTCAGGTTATCTACCTGCCTCAGCCTCCCAAAGTGTTGGGATTACAGGCTTGAGTCACCATGCCTGGCCATGAATGATATTTTAAATGTGTCTGTGAATTTGGTTTGCTAGTATTTTGTGGAGGATTTTTGCATCAATGATCATCAGGGATCCTGGCCTGTAGTTTTCTTTTTTTGATATGTCTTTCTCTGGTTTTGGTATCAGAGTAATACTGGCCTTGTAGTGTGAGTTTGGAAGTATTCCCTTCTCCTCTATTTTTCAGAATAGTTTTGAGTAGGATTGGTATTAGTTCTTCTTTAAATGCTTGATAAAATTCAGCAGTGAAGCAACTGGGTCCTGGGCTTTTCTTTGCTGTGAGACTTTTTATTATGGCTTTGATCTCATTACTTGTTATTAATCTGTTCAGGTTTTGGATTTCTTCGTGGTTCAATCTTGGTAGGTTGATTTGTCTATTTCTTCTAGATTTTCCAATTTATTGGCATATAGTTGCTCATTGTAGTGTCTAATAATCCTTTGAATTTCTGCAGTATCAGTTTTAATGTCTCCTTTTCATCTCAGATTTTATTAGAGTCTTCTCTTTTTTTTTTTTTCTTAGTTGGGCTAAAGGTTTATCAATATTGTTTGTCTTTTCAAAAAAAGAAATTTTTGTTTCATTGATCTGTATTTTTTAATTTCAATTTTATTTACTTCTGCTCTGATTTTATTTCTTCTAGTGATTTTGGGTTTGGTTTGCTTTTGCTTTTCTAGTTTTTTAAGATGCATCATTAGATTATTTGAAGTTTTTCTACTTTTTTGATATAGGTGCTTATTGCTGTAAATTTTCCTCTTAGTGCTGCTTTTGTTGTATCCCATAGGGTTTGGTATGTTGTGTTTCCATACTCATGTATTTCAACAAATTTTTTTCTTTTTTCCTATTTTTTTCTATTTGTAAATTTTTTATACAATAACAAAGTGTTTTTCACTTTCCGTCTTAAATTTCTTTATTGACCCACTAGTCATTTAAGAGCATATTGTTTAATTTCCATGTGCTTGTACAGTTTCCAAAATTCCTCTTGTTACTGGATTTCTAGTTTTATTCCATTGTGGTCAGAGAAGATACTTGATAGTATTTCAGTTTTTTGGAATTTTTAAAGACTTGTTTTGGGGCCTAACATATTGTCTATCCTTGGAATGATCCATGTGCAGAGAAGAATGTGTATTTTGTAGTCATTGGATAAAATGTTCTATACATATCTATTAGGTCCATTTGGTCTATAGATGGAATCTATAGTTCAGATTAAGTCGTTTCTTTGTTGATTTTCGGTCTGCATGATCTGTTCAGTGCTGCATGCTGAAGTCTCCAGTTATTGTACTGGAGTCTGTCTCTCCAGCTCTAATAATATATGCTTTATATATGCACCCAGTGTTGGGTGCATATAGGTTTACAATCGTTATATTCTCTTGATGAATTGACCCCTTTATTATTTCATGATCTTGTCTCTTTTTATGGTTTTTGTCTTGAAATATACTGCTGTCTTTTGGTTTCCATTTGCAAGGAATGTCTTTTTGCATCCCCCTTTATTTTCAGTTTACGTGTGTCTTTAAAGATGAAGTGTGTTTCTTGTAGGCAAGACATTATTGGATCTTATTTTTTTTAAATCCATTCAGCCACCTTTCCTTCCTTCCTTCTTTCCTTCCCTTCCTTCCTCCCTCCCTCCCCGCTTCTTTCTTTTCTTTCCTTTCCTTCCTTTCTTTCCTTTCTTTCTTTCTTGCCTTGTTCTGTCACCCAGGCTGGAGTGCAGTAGCACAGTCTTGGCTCACTGCAACCTCCAGCGCCCAGGTTCAAGTGATCTTCTTGCCTCAGCCTCCCAAGTAGCTGGGACTACAGACATGCCATGACGCTTGGCTAGTTTTGTGTTTTTAGTAGAGAGACAGGGTTTCGCCATGTTGGCAAGGCTGGTCTCAAACTCCTGACCTCAGGTAATCCACCTACCTTGGCCTCCCAAAGTGTTGGGATTACAGGTGTGAGTCACTGTGCCTGGCCCACTTCATGTCTTTTGACTGGAGAGTTTAGTCCATTTATCTTCAATGTTATTATTGATAAGGATTTACTCTTGCCATTTTGTTATTTGTTTTCTGGTTGTTTTGTAGTCTTCTTTTCCTTCTTTCCTTCCTTTCCATCTTCCTTTTAATACGGTGATTTTCTCAGGTAGTATGTTTTAATTTCTTGCTATTACTTTTGTATATCCATTGTATTTTTTAAATTTGAGGCCACCATAAGGCTTGCAAATCTTGTAACCCATTATGTTAAACTGATGACAACTTAACACTGATTGCATAAACCAACTAACAAACTAACAAGCAAAGAGATTAATAAAAACTATACACTTTAACTTCATCCCCCTGCTTTTGACTTTTTGTTGTTTCTATTTATATCTTATCATACTGTCTATGTCTTAAAAAGTTGTAGTTATTATTTTTGATAGGGTCATCATTTAGTCTTTCTACTCAAGATATCAGTAGTTTACACACCACAATTACCGTGTTATAATATTCTGTGTCTGTGTACTTATGATTATCTGTGAATTTTATACCTCAGATGATTTTTTTTTTTTTGAGACAGGGCTTCACTGTCACCCTCACTGGAGTGCAGTGGAATGTGGCTCACTGCAGCCTCAACCTCCCAGGCTCAAGCAATCCTCTCATCCCAGACTTTCAAATAGTTGGGACTTTAGGCACATACCACCATGCTCAGCTAATTTTTACTTTTTGCAGAGATGGGGTTTCATTACGTTACCCAGGCTGGTCTTGAACTCCTGGACACAAGCAATCCCCCAACCTTGGCTTCCCAAAGGGCTGGGATTAAAGGTGTGAGCTCCCAGATGATTTCTTATTGCTCAATAACATCCTTTTTGTTTTTTTTAATTGAAGAGATTCCTTTAGCATTTCTTGTAGGAAAGATCTGGTGTTGATGAAATCCCTCAGCTTTTGTTTGTCTGGGAAAGTCGTTATTTTTCCTTCATGTTTGAAGGATATTTTCACTGGATAAATTCCAGTATAAAAACGTTTGTCTTCCTTTAGCACTTTAAGTATGTCATGCTAGTCTCTCTCCTGGCCTGTAAGGTTTCCACTGAGAAGTCTGTTGCCAGATGTATTGGAGCTCCTTTGTATGTTATTTGTTTCTTTGGCTGCTTTTAGGATCCTTTTTTATCTTTGACTTTTGGGAGTCTGATTATTAAATGTCTTGAGGTAGTGTTATTTGGGTTAAATCTGCTTGGTGTTCTATATAATCTTCTTGTATTTGAATATTGGTATCTTATATCTCTAGATTTGAGAAGTTCTCTGTTATTATCCTTTTGAATAAATTTTCTACCCCAGTCTCTCTCTCTACTGCCTCTTTATGGCCAATAACTCTTAGATTTGCCCTTTGGAGGCTATTTTCTAGATCTTGTAAGCATGCTTCATTCTTTCTTATTATTTTTTCTTTTGTCTCCTGACTGTGTATTTTAAAATACACTGTCTTCAAGCTCACTAGTTCTTTCTTCTGCTTGACAAATTCTGCTGTTAAGAGACTCTGATGCATTCTTCAGTATGTCACCTGCATTTTTCAGCTCCAGAGTTTCTGCTTGGTTCTGTTTAACTATTTCAACCTCTTTGTTAAATTTATCTGATAGGATTCTGAATTTCTTCTCTGTTATCAACATGATTTTGTTGAGCTTCTTCAAAATGGCTATTTTGAATTATCTGTCCAAATATTCATAAATCTCTGTCTGAGATTGGCCCCAGGTGGGTCCATAGATGTCGTCCAGAAGGCACGGCCTATAATTGGGAATCTTAGGAGTCTACCTGATGCTGTATTCTACTGAGGCTGCACTGGCATCCAAGCCACAAGACAAAGTCCTTTCCACTATTCCCTCCCCTTTCCTCAAGCAGAGGAGTCTCCCCATGGCCACCACTGTCCTAGGCCCATGGTGAGTACTACCTGGCTACCACCAATGTTCATTCAAGACCCAAGGGCTCTTCAGTGAGATTATGGTGAATGCTTGTAGTCCTGATTCTCTCCTTTCAGGGCAGTGGGCTTCCCTCTGGCCCAGTACGGGTCCAGAAATGCCATCCAGGAGCCAAGACCTAGAACTGGGGCCCCAGAGTCCCACTTGGTACTCTACCCAACCGTGGCCAAGCTGGTACCCAAGCTGCAAGACAACGTCCCCTTTACTCTTCCCTCTCCTTTCCTTAGGCAGACGGGGTCTCTCCCTGTGGCCACCATAGCTGGGAATATACTGGGTCACACATGAAGCCAGTGTGGCTCTGAGTCTCACCCAAGGCCTGCGGCCAGTACTACTTGGCTAACACTGCTGATTATTCAGGGCCAAAGCGCCCTTTAGTCAGCAGGTGATAAATTTTGCCAGAACTGGGTCCTTCTGTTCTGGCAGCGGGTTCCCTTCTGGTAAGTTTAGAAATGTCATCCAGAAGCTAGAGCCTGGAATGAGTGCCTCAGACCTCTGCTTGGTGTCCTAGTCTACTGTGGCTGAGCTGGTATCCAATTTGCCCAAAGAAAAGTCCTCTTTACTCTTCTCCTCTCCTCAAGCAGAGGGAAAGAATCTTTCCTGGAGCTGTAAGCTGTGCTGCCTGGAGTTGGGGGAGAAATGACACAAGCACTCCCTTGATCACCCCAGCTGGTGTCTCACTAGGTCACATGCCTCCCAAGTACACTGGCTCCGAACACAGCAGAGCACTAGGACTGGCCCAGGAATTGCAGTCCTTCTGGCCCAGACTGCCTTCCAAATTTATTTAGGATCCCAGAGCACTTTAGCCCACTTTGGCGGGGTTTGGATGGATGATTTGCCCCTGGCTAGGGCATGGGCACTGGCTAAGTTCTGCCCCGTTGCTTTCCACTGTGAGAGGGCAGCACTGGGTTCCAATGCAATGTCCCACAGTCACTGTGCTCTCTCCCAAAAGTGCACATATTCTCTCTCCATACCACACTCAGTGCATCTTTAATGTGATTTTAATACCAAGTACTGTAATCACTCATCTGATTTTTGGCTCCTATGAAGGTGCTTTTTTGTGTGGATCATTGTGCAATTTGGTGTTTTTGCAGGGTAGACAATTGCTGGAGGCTTCTTTTCAGCCATCTTGCTCTACCTCCTCTTGATTTGCTAATATTTCATTGAGGAGTTGTACATCTATGTTCGTGAGAGATTGGTTTTTAATTTTCCTTTCTTATAATATCTTAATCTGGTTTCGGTATTAGGGTAGTGCTGGCCTCATAGGATGACTTAAGAAGTATTCCCTCTGCTTCTGTTTTCTGGAAGAAATTGTAGAGAACTGATACTATTTATTCCTTAAACGTTTGGTAGGATTCACCAGTGAAACCATCTGGGCCTTGTACTTTCTTTTTTTGGAAGGTTACTAATCATTAATTCAGTATAAAACCAGCCTTGCATTCTAAGAATGAGTGAGAGGCATACAGTTTAATTCCATCACAACTGATCAGAAAACATACTTCATATAATTTCAATTCTTTTAAATTTGTTAAGTTTGTTTTATGTCCCAGGATATGGTCTATCTTGGTAAATGTTCCATGTGCACTTGAAAAAAATGTGTATTCTGCTGCTGTTGGATGGAATGTTCTATAAATGTCACTTAAATATTGTTGGTTCATGTTGTTAATGTCTTTGAATCTTTGATGATTTATTTATTTATTTATTTATTTTTCTAATGGTTCTATCAGTTAGTGATAAGAAGGATGTTGAAGTCCACACTGTAATTGTGGATTTATCTATTTCTTCTTTCAATTCTGTCAGTTTTCACATTATTTTACAACTTTGTTGTTTAGTGCATACTATTTTAGGGTTGTTATGTCCTCTTGGCTTGGGGTTTGCTCAGTTTCTTAAATCTGAAGATGTCTTCCACCAGATTTGGGGAGTTTTCAGCTATTATTTCTTTAAGTATATTTTCAGCACTGCACTCTTTCTCCTGTCCTTATGGAACTCCAGTAGATCTAAAGAGTATTTAGATCTTGGAGTATTTTCCCATAGGTCCCTAAACCTAGATCTAAAGAGTATTTAGATCTTGGAGTATTTTCCCATAGCTCCATAAAGTCCTATTCATTTTTAAAAAGCCGATTGGTTTTTTTTCTCTGTTCAGATTGTATAACTTTTATTGGTCTATCTTCAAGTTCAATATTTCTTTCCTCTGTCATCTCCACTCTGCCATTGTGTCCATCCAGTGAATTTGTTTCGTTATTTTTTTTATATATATATATATTTTAAGTTCTAAAACTTCCATCTGGGGCTGGGTGTGGTGGCTTATGCCTGTAATCCTACCATTTTGGGAGGCTGAGGCAGGCAGATCACTTACGTCCATGAGTTTGAGACCAGCCTGGGCAACATGGCAAAACTCCATCTTTATAAAAAATACAAAAAACTTAGCTGGGCATGAAGGCACGTGCCTGTAGTCCCAGCTATTCAGGAGGCTAAGGTGGAAGGATCGCTTGAGCCAAAGAGTTGGAGCTTGCAGGTGAGCCGAGATCATGCCATAACGCTCCAGCCTGGGTGACAGAGACAAACCCTGTCTCAAAAGAAATGTTAACAAATAAAAAATAAAATAGGCTAGGCACAGTGGCTCACACCTGTAATCCCAGCACTTTGGGAGGCTGAGGCAGGCAGATTGCTTGAGCACAGGAGTTTGAGAGCAGCCTGGGCAACGTAGTGAGACCCTGTCTATATTTTTTTAAAAAATGATTTAAAATAAAATAAATCTTCCATTTGGGGTTTTTTTTGGTTTGTTTTGTTTTGTTGTTGTTGTTGTTTTTTGTTTTTTGAGACAGAGTTTCACTCTTTGTTGCCCAGGCTGCAGTGCAATGGCACAATCTTGACTCACCACAACCTCCGCCTCCCGGGTTCAAGCGATTCTCCTGCCTCAGCCTCCCAAGAAACTGGGCTTACAGGTGCGTACCACCATGCCCAGCTAATTTTGTATTTTTAGTAGAGATGGGGTTCCACCATGTTGGTCAGGCTGGTCTCGAACTCCCGACCTCAGGTGATCCGCCTGCCTCGGGCTCCCAAAGTGCTGGGATTACAGGCATGAGCCACCAGACCCGGCTGGAGTTTCTTTATATCTTCTGTTTATTTATTGAAACTTTGCTTTTTGAGTGTTAATAGTTTCTCATTAAAAGTTTTTTTTTTTTTTAATGATAGCTGCTTTAAAAATCCTTGTCAGACAATCCCAACATCAGTGCCGTCTTGGTATTGGCATCTCTTGATTGTCTTTTCTCATTCTGGTTGACTTTTTCTGTTTTCTGACATGACAAGTAATATTCAGTATTATCAGTCCTTTGGGTATTATGAAACTCTGATTCCTTTTTATATTTCTACTTTAGCATGCATTCAACCGTTTAAATTCAGAATGCACATCATGACTCACTTTTGTAGTGAGTTTGAATGTCAATTTGGTTTCAAATTCAGCGTTATCTTGGTCTGCTCTGCCTGTGTGCTACCCAGAGACCAGTCTGAAACCTGAGTGGTATTCCACATCATAGCTCAGTTCTTAAAGCTTTTGCTGTGTTAATTCTGATGAGTTTCACACATAGGCCACTTGGGGATGTGCACAAATTGAAAGACCCTTTTTCTGCAGCTCCCTCCTCTCTGTAATTCTGCCCACACTCTCTAACTGTGAGGGGGCAGGTGCTGCCTCTGTTACTGCAGGGCAGACGGTAGTCAACAGGACTCTACCCTAGAGTCTCCATAGCATCCCAAGGGAAGGAGGAGGAGTGAGGGGTGTTACCTCTTATCACATTAGTGCAGGATGGGGCTCGTTAATAGGTTGCAGTGAGCCGAGATCGCGCCATTGCACTCTAGCCTGGGAGACAGAGCAAGACTCCATTTCAAAAAAAAAAATAAAAAAAGGGCCATCCTTCATTACTGTCCTCTTCTAAGTCCTTTGACTAGAGAAAGCATTTTCCTTAGGAGTTTTGTTGTCTGTGCTGGTTGGTCATCTCGGATTGTGCCTTCCTCTAGTGCCCAGGTTGAAATATGTGAACGCTATGGAAGCCTCTGAGAACTCCCTGCCAGGTCATCCCTTGAGACTCAAGTTGCCTAGCCAGTCTGCCTAGTTTACTCCACCTTCAGAGGTTTCTGATAGTTGCTTTATGTATTTTGTCTAGTTTTTGGTTATAATTCGCAGAAGGAATAGGGTGGAATCCACTTACTTTATCTTGTGTGAAAATGGAAGCCCCATGTATTTTTTAATCAACTTTTTGAGGTATAATTTACATGAAATAAAATGTATCCATTTAAAGTATACATTTCCATGAGTTTTGACAAATGTATATACCCATGTAACCCTAACCACAATCAAGATATAGAACATTTCCATTACCCCAAAAGGTTCCCTTTGTCTTCCTTCCTAGTCAGTTTCCTCCATCGTAAAGCTTCAGACCTGGCCTGATTTCTGCCAGTATAAACTGAACTTGCCTTTTCTAGAGTTCCATATGAAGAAAATCACATAGAATATAATGTTTGTAAAAGTCTGGGCTGGGCGCGGTGGCTCACGCCTGTATTCCTGGCACTTTTGGAGGCCAAGGCGGGTGGATCATGAGGTCAGGAGATCGAGACCATCCTGGCCAACATGGTGAAACTCCGTCTCTACTAAAAATACAAAAATTAGCTGGGCATGGTGGCACGTGCTTATAATCCCAGCTACTCAGGAGACTGAGGCAGGAGAATAGCTTGAACCAGGGAGTCGGAGGTTACAATGAGCCGAGATCACACCACAGCACTCCATCCTGGTGACACAGTGAGACTCCGTCTCAAAAAAAAAAAAAAAAAAAAAAGGTCTGCCTTCTTTTACTTAAATGTCTGTGAGATTCATCCACATTGTTGGCATCTCAGTTCATTCCTTTTTATGTTTGTTTTTGCTTTCATTTGGATTGTCACTATCCTGTGCTCTTGCCTGACAGATCCCAAGAGCCTACTGACCACAGCAGCTCCTGTTACCACAGCTGCCATTTCTGCTCTCAGTGCTACTGCTCATTGATCCCAGGGAGGAAAATTCTGGTGCATCACTTAGCACTTATTTCAGGCATGGTTAAGACATTTCAGAGTAAAAGGATGGTTTCTTCTGGATGTATCTGAATTGATCTGCTGTCATATACTGATGAATCACATGCTCAGACCAAAGTATATAAAAAAGTCATTCTCTTGCCAGAGAATTTTAGGGGTTTGTAACCTTGGTCTTATATTGCTCCCTGGCCTATGAGTTAGTAACAGGACTAGTGAAATTCCTAGTAAAGGACTTATTCCCATAGTCCTGTTACTACACGATTACCCATATCCTTTGATGATCCATCTACTGCAAACTCTTAGAATCTACTGGACAGTCGTCTTCGTTTTATGTAAGAATGACCACTGTATCATCATATGTCAATGTCTTGCATAACTGTCACCATCCCTCCATGCTGAATACCTGGTGGCTTGTGATGAGGTGAGAACCTCACTAAACAGTCTTATCCACATCTTCAGGTTCTCTGAGGTCTTCCTTCTGTCCAGTCCATGCATTTGTATCCCTGGTAGTCGAAGTACAGTCATGCACTGCATACGATGTTCTCATCAGTGATGGGCTGCATACACAACAATGGTCCCATAAAACCATAATGAAGCTCAAAAATTCCTGTTGCCAACTGGCAGCATAACGTCACAGAGTAATACATCACCTTTTCTATGTTTAGATCTGTTCAGATACACAAATACTTACCACTGTATTCCAATTGCCTGTAGTATTCAGCGGTCACATGCTGTATAGGTTTGTAGCCTACAAGCTACAGGTTGTACCGTATAGCCTAGGTGTGTGGTAGGTAGGCTATCCGATATAGATTTGTGTTAGTATACTCTATGATGTTCACACAATGGTGAAGTCTCCTAATGACACATTTCTCAGAATGTCTGCCCATCACTTTGGCCAGCTGACTCATTTTGTGATGGCAATTGTCAGACCAATTGAAGGGTGATCTGACTTGTATATTCTCTTGGTTAATTGTATTTACAGATTGGATACATTATTTCTGTGACTGCTGTCTTCACAAACTACATTTGAATATATAAATGAAGGGCTAGGTGGTTTTTGTACAGGGAAACAAAGCCAGTTTTGCTTTCTACCAATGCAAGGTTGGATAAATTCTTTTCAGAAAGATGACTATTTCCCATTTAGCAAAGTCCTCAGATACAGAGATGCCAGGTATTTTTCGTTATGTTGGTTTCTGTATTGCTATCTGTTCAGACACAAGCTTCCTTAAAAATGTGCTTAGTTGTAATTTCTTCATAGATTTCAACCAAAACAACATATTGCAAGATTGAATGCAGAAGATGTGAGAACTCATTTGTGTTCTATTAAGCCAAGCGTAAATGTTTAAAAATGTAAAATAATACCACTCTTCCAATATTTTTTGGGAGAAAATATATTTGTGGAAAATATACCCATCAAAGAAATACCAGAAACCTTCCAAACTGAAGGACACATGTATCCAGATTAAAATGACCTTCCAAATGCTTAACATAGTAAACAAAAAACAGGAGGAAAAGGAGGGGAGAAAAGGAAAAAAGAAGACTCACACAAAGCTATATTATGACATTTCATCATACCATAGACAAATTAGATCCTGAAAGATTTCGGAAAGGAATATGAGATCACACATAAAGGAACAGGAATCAAAATGACATTACCCTTCTCAACAACACTGGAAGCTCCACAAGAGTGCAGCAATGCTTTCATCCTCAGAGAAAATAATTATCAACACAAAATAATATTCCCAGCTAAACTATCAATTGTCAGAGTAGAAGAAAGGCATTTTTAGCCATTGTGTGGGAGTGTTATAATAATGGTCCTAGTGAACCACACCTCCCTGTATCCACACCACTTTGCAATGGGAAATTTGCTGTTTCTCCTAGCGAGAGGGGGAGTCTATTTCTTTACCCTTGGGCCTGGGCTGGCCTGGTGACTTGTTTTGACCAATACATGGAAGAAGTGACATTATGTGAGTTCTGTAGCCAAGGCTTTAAGAGGCCTTGAAGTTTCTCCTCTCACCTTCTTGGAACCTCGAGACCACCATGCTGTGAGAAGCCTGGGCATATCTACTGGAGGCCGAGGGGCCACATGACATGTCTAAAACTCATACGTCAAGATACAGTAATATAATGTGAAATTCCTAGAGCAGTGTAATGCTAGTCTCTATTTGGCTACCTTTTTCTTTAGAGTTGTTTATATAGTTAGTGTATGAGATTTTTGTTATATTTTGCAAATATTTTCTCTCCATTATAGCTCATCTTTTAGCTTTGTTTATAGCATGTTTTTATGATAGAGAAGTTTCATTTTTTATTTTTAGGTGGTTATATCTATTAATAATTTCCTTTGTGTCTTTGAGGTTTTGTTGCTTAAGAAGGACTTCTCAAAGATTTAACCTTATTTTTTACTTAAAAAGCAAAAAACAAAACAAAACAACAACAACAACAACAAAAAAAACGAAAAAAAAAAAAAAATGATCACAGTGTAAGCCAGTATAAGCAACTGGTTAGTGCAGGATGGTGGTAGTTATTATCAAAGAGAGCTGAGTCTAAAGCTCTGAGGAGTGGTCTGGAGAAAGCCAGGCAGGGACTTGCTGCTTTTCTATTCTACCTCTTATAATCCAACCTGAAAGCTGCACCAATCAAGTGTGTCCTGAATCTGACAATTCACTATCTTCACTTCTGCCAATCTGCTTCAGGCCTCCATCCTTTCTTGCCTAAATGAACCCCAAAGGTGGCTTGTATCCTGCATCCATCCGCCTCTCTTGCCCTTGTTTCAGTTATCTATTGCTGTGAAATAAACTTCAAAACCAAGTGATTCAATCTCACAATTCTGGTTTTCCTGGGCTGAGTGGGGTGGTTCCTCTATTTGTGTGATGTGGCTGGAGCTGTGGGCATTTGTGGGCTTGAATGGGCAGAATGTTCACTGTGGTTCACTCACCTGGTGGCAGTTGGCTAGGTTCTCAGCTAGGACAATGGCCTCTCCATGTAGCTTGGGCTCAGAGCTAGTGTTCTGAGGAGGAGGTAGAAGCTGGCAGTGCTACTGAGGCCTGGGCTTGAAGTCCCAGAACATCCTTTCCCACTGCCTTGTAATGATCAAAGTAGTCACAAGGCCAGCCTAGATTCAAGGGCTTGGAGGAATACTACCTTTCAGTCAATTTCCCAGTTTCCAGAGAATTTTAAAAAACAAACAGGGCTCGACACAGTGGCATGTGCACCTGTAGTCCCAGCTACTTGGGAGGCTAAGTTGGGAGGATCACTTGAGCCTGGGAGGTTGAGGTTGCAGTGAGCTGTGATTATACCACTTCAACCGGCGTGACAGATCAGACCTTGTCTGAAAACACTCTCCCCAAAACAAGTAGACATAATTTTCCTGCTGAAATCCACTGCTCACTAGACTTACATTGTAATAGCCTGCCTCACCTGGCCCCTGCCTAACTCTGTCCCTCATACCTTTGCTCTGTCCCTAAAGGTCATACTGCTGTTTCCCCAGCACACCAAACTCACCACCCCTCAGGGACTTAGCCTAGAGCAATTTTCCTCCAGGCCTTCACTTGGCCACTTCACTCCATTGCTTCCAGATGGCTGACATTATTTGCCCATCTGTTTTGGGTCTCCTTCACTGGCATGAATGTAAGGTCCTTGCCAGCAGCGCTTTTCTGTCCTATCCTACATTCACTCTTAGCATCTAGAATGGTGTTATCACAGGAATGGCATAGAAGTATACTCTGTGGTTAACTGAATTTACTTGCCTAAATCTTGGGCACGTGCTGCTTTGAGAAATATACAAATTAATGTTAAAACAGAACCACAGTGGTCAGTAGCAGGCACATCCAACAATACACTAGTCCTGCATACACATCCACTGGCACGTGTCTACTTTCCTAACAAGAGCTGACAGCCATTTTGCTGCATGCTGTACAGGGCAGCTGCTGCTGCAAATCCAGCCTCTGATGGGCCCATAATCGATCTGCCGCATGCCTTGAACTCAGGGAGCTCAGATGAACTCATCACACACTCCAGCCAGAAGCTAGTGGACTGCTGGCCTTGACATTTTAATTCATTTTTGATATCAGCTGCCCTTCACTGATTCATTGAATTATAGAGGTCTGAACGAGAATCCCTACACTGGCTTCTCAATGGTTCTTAAGAAGCCAGTGTAAACCCAAGGTCATCAACCCATTCCCACATTTATCCAGGAAGCAAGAGGTGTGGTGAGGGCAGAATTCTAACAGACACGCATTCCACATGTGTCAGAGACAAAACTAAGTCCAAGATAAAATTGACAAAGGCTATTTATTCATAAACTTGCAGCAAGGGAACCCTTCTGCTGAAAGCTTTGTTTCAGTAAGGGTTCAGAGGTGTTAGATGTTATAGAAGAAAAAGGGGAAATACTGACAGTGTTGACTTGGCACATGCCATATAAGGGTAGGAGTTACGGAATCAAGCCAAGAGACAAACTGGTCTTCAAGTACATTTGACCATCTTCGATTAGCTTCAAGGAGGCAAGTGAGCAGTTTGGGAACATTTCTAAAGAGGAAAGGGGCGGAGAGTTTTCTGTGGTCAGACATTTCCTGGAAAAAGTGAAGGTTGATGGGATTCTTTTTTGCAGTCTATCATCATGGTTCTTAGGGGTGTAAAAAAATAGAGGTTCCTCTTCAAAGACTTTCCTCCCTGTCTAAGAATAAATAGTAACTTCTCTTCGGAGCACAATTTATTCAAAGACCTGTGCTAACACTCTTAAGTATCTGCTAGCTGTAATAAAGAAATCAATGCCCTTTATGTTCTTAGCTCCACAATTTAGCTATTTGCCCTGGCATGCTTATACTGGTCCAAGCAAGCATTAGGTCATAGCCTATTCCTCTTCCTTATTTGAAGGTATTTTTTACCTTTCTCAGCATTCCACAAGTTACTTCCTCCTTCCTTTGTTCTCCTCTGCCTCTTTAAAAAAGTTCCAAGTTGCTAGTCAATCAGGACAAATACAGGATGTGAGGTCCCGTTCCAGCCAGTGGAAACTGGACACAGCAGTAAAGTGACTTGTCAAGTTATAAATAACCCTGTCTCCTTTGTTCGGTGTACTCTCGTGGCAAAACGCTGGCGAGTGTACCCTTTCTGCAGAAAGTATAAAAATGGCCTTGCTGAGGAAATCAATGTTCAAATGCTATTTCTTTATGGCACTGAAGAACAAGCATTTCAAACGGGGTAGGGTGGGTGGTGGTTGTGGTATGTGGTTGCCACAGCAGTAAGTTTCTCACATGGATCATTAAATTTGAAATAATTAAAATTTTAAAGATGGAAGGTATCTTAAAGTTCATCTGGTCACTGTGACCACCCACATTCCCACTCTCACCCCAAGTTCTTCTAATGGATGGAAAAACTCAGACAAAAGGTAATTTGGTGTCTAACCCTTAGCAAAGGTTAGATGTAGAATTAGAAGTTTTCCTGAATCCTAGGACCGTAATATAACCATCATGCATTTCAAAAGTAAAACGAAAAAAGAAATTTAAAAAAAGAAAATACAGTAAGTAGTCCTATAAACCACTTCTAGCTGGGTCCACTGGTCCCCCTGCTTCTTGTTTATTAACACAATCTGTTCAGGGGCTCTAGGGCTCAGAGCTTTAGGGGAGTCTGAGCCCTTCTCCAGCCCTGGGGTGATGGTTCTTGATTGATCCAGGTCAAATTCTCCACAGATTTAATTCTGGCCAATGAGTATGAGAAGAAATGAGGAAATGGAAGGGTGTCTTAGTCTACTTTTGCTGCTATAACAAGAATACCACAGATGGGGTAAATTATAATGAACAAAAATTGATCCCACAGTGTTCTGGAGGCTGGAGAGTCCAAAATAAAGGTGTTGGCATCTGGCGAGGGGTTTCTTGCTGTCACTCCATGGTGGAGGGTGGAAGGGCAGAAAGAGAGAGAGGGCTAGAGGCCAAGAGGTGGCTGAACTCATCTTTTTATGAGGAACCCACTCCCATAGTAACAGCATTAATCCACTAATGAAAGCAGAGCCCCTATGACCCAACCATTTCCCATTAGGTCCTAATGGGACCTAATTAGCCAGGATGGTCTCGATCTCCTGACCTCGTGATCTGCCCGCCTCGGCCTCCCAAAGTGCTGGGATTACAGGCGTGAGCCACCGCGCCTGGCCAATATTAGTTTTAATGTATGACAGAATAGTAAGTCAGGGTTTACACACACACCCCACCCCCACTGCACTGGGGATCAAGTTTCCAACACGTGGAACTTTGGGAGACACGTTCACGCCATAGCAGAGGACTGCTGGAGAAAGGAAGGTTTTTTAAAGTTTTTTTTAGGACACCATGGAAGTGATAGCCATTTTCTGCCATTGGACATGAATGGTGTTTTTGGTTTTGGCATGGGAAAAGGCTTATACAACTCTGGTCAACTTGGCAGCACTAATCAAGTCATAAAATCTCCTTTGACCCTAGAGATCCCCTACTATAAATAGTAGTATATCCTATAGAACCTAGGTATTTAGGAAAGAAAAAAAATGTTCAAAGATGTATTGACTTTTAATCAAAGCAAGTAACTGGACATAGCCCAAGTATTCAAGTACAGGCTATCAGGAAACACTGTGAAGGACTTTGAAATATGTCTTGCCCACCACCCCCACCCCTGCCTCCAATTACTGGGTGTTCCATCTAATCTAGTCCACTTTCTGAGTTGATTCCCCCTTTCATTTCACTGCCTTTGAGCTACTTTACAATTATGTAAATTAAGGGAAACTGATAATGCAGAGGATTCTTGTTCATAGAAATGCAAATTGTGACCAATGGAATGTAACTGATTATTGTTCTGCAGATATTGGCCAATTGTGCCAGTTTTGTAACTATGAAGCAAACTCATTTTAGCATCCCTGCTAGGCTTATAATTATTTGTTCTTTGGATTCTCCTTTGAGCCAATTAAAGTGTCCTACTGGTTCTCTCAATAATTAACACGTTAAATACAATCTTTAACATGCTAATTTTATATTTGTATGAGTCATAATTTTAACTTCTAAAAAATCCTTTAACAAGGTAGTTAAGTAAATTTAATGTTCATGTGACATAATTTACTTACAGCCCTCTTAAAACAGTTATGAAAACCATATGGCAACATGGACAAATACTCCTGATAAAAATAGCAAGTGGGGAAAAAAGCAGAAATGCAAAATTTGTACTATGCTGTGATTAAAGCTAAATGTTTTAAGTGCTTAGGGCAAGAAATAGAAAGGAGAAAAAAAATTGAAGTTGGATTTGTTAGGGTAGTAGGATCCTGGATAGATTAAAAAAAAACAAACAAACCCTGACTTACTATTCTGTCATACATTAAAACTAATATTGGCCAGGCGCGGTGGCTCACGCCTGTAATCCCAGCACTTTGGGAGGCCGAGGCGGGCAGATCACGAGGTCAGGAGATCGAGACCATCCTGGCTAACATGGTGAAACCCTTTCTACTAAAAATACAAAAAATTAGCCAGGAGTGGTGGCATGCGCCTGTAGTCCCAGCTACTAGGGAGGTTGAGGCAGGAGAATCGCTTGAACCTGGGAGGCGGAGGTTGCAGTGAGCCGATATCGCGCCACTGCACTCCAGCCTGGAAGACAGAGCGAGACTCCATCTCCAAAAAAAAAAAATTCCTACTGTTGTAACAAATGGTTTAAAGCAACACTAATAATAAATTCTGCAGTTCTGGAGGTCAGAAGTCCAAAGTGGGCATCACAGGGCTAAAATTAAGGTATGGATAGGGCTGTGTTCCTTTCAGTCCTACGGGAAAATCCGTTTCCTTGCACTTTCCAGCGTCTAGAGGCTGCCAGCATTCCTTGGCTTGTTGCTCTCCTTCTTCCATCTTCAAAGCCAATAGCTTAGCATCCTCAAAAGTCTGTCCACCCTCACATCGCCTTCACTAATGCTTGTATGGATCCATGTGCTTACCCTGCATCCGCCCAGGTAAATAAGGATACTCCTTCTATCTCAGCGTCCTTACTTAACCATATCTGCAGAGTCCCTTTTGCCATGTAAGGTGACACATTCACAGGTCCTGGGGATTAGTATGTGAACATCTCTGAGGAACCCCATCCCCAATCCAGAGGATTTCCCTGAAATGCAAGTTCAGTGAGAACAGCTTCCCATATGCCTGAGTGAAGGCACAACACTGACTGCTGAGTGCAAAAGGACAGTGTGGGGTTCCATTTAAATTAAATTTCAGAAGAGGCAACACTAGCCTATGGTAGAAAAGAATTACAATGATCGCCTCTCAGGGCAGGGTGGGGTTGACTGGGGAAGGCCATGATGGAATTTTCTGGTATGGTGATGTTCTTTATTCTGGCAGGGGCACAAAAGTGTAAACAAACATTACTCTAGTCAATGATACATCCTGGGGGAATTGTAGTGATGTCTGCCATTTACTCTGAAGGATGTAATGGATAGATTGATGGACAGATGGATAGACAGGTGATATATAGGTACAGTAACATGTTTATGATAGAATCTAGGTGGTGGGTATACAGGCATTCATTTTAATAATCTTTGTTGACAATGTTTATAAAAATGCTGGGGACAGTAAGATATGACCCTGGAATATGACTCTGGCACTCTAAAAATTATAAATTAACAAAAGAACTTAGAAAGCCATTAAGCAAGCTCTTGAATAATTTCCTATTTAAAATCAATGGTTCTCAACCTGGGCAATTTTGGAAGGTGTCTAGAAAGGTGTGGGAGCATTCTTGACGGTCTCCAGAACTCTCAGTAAGGGCAGGGTGTTACTGGCACCCAGGGCAGGGTCCAGAGAAGCTACTGCAACCACACAGCCTCTCCACAGGACTGTCTTTCTACACTAAATGTTACTGAGGAATACCAATTTAAAATCAGAATCTTCTCTTTGTATGTCTTCATTAATTTGCTTGCAGTTGCTTGTAGCACATCTCCAAGTGGACTGTGACTCACTTCTCGAAAGTGTGTTGTATCTCCCACGTCTCTAACCCAAGAACACCCAGCATAGTACTCTACCCAGAACACATATTTAATAAACATTTGGTAACAGGGGAGGGGATGTTCCCTGACTATCCCAGCTTGCCCTTCAGGCAGTTCCTTTGATACAAACCTACCCCACATTCCCCCTTCTCCTCCGAACCCCAACCCCTTAATAGCCAGTGAGGAAGGATGTTCCCTGCTGCATTCTTCTGCCAAGACAATCTTGAAACTACATCCCCACTGCCACCCTCCTTCACCCTGCCCAACCCCATCCCCCTGCACCAAATGGCAGGGGAGGCACTTGAAAATAACCACCATGACACAGAGCTGAGAAAAGCCGGCATAAAGCACTTTTATTGCAATAATAAAACTTGAGACTCATATATGGTGCTGGGGGTGGGGGCAGCAATGATTTCTCTCACCAAATCACTACACAGGACAGCAAAGGGGTGAGAAGGGGCTGAGGGAGGAAAAGCCAGGAAACTCTGAGATCAGCAGAGGGAGCCAAGCATCAAAAAACAGGAGATGCTGAAGCTGCGATGACCAGCATCATTTTCTTAAGAGAACATTCAAGGATTTGTCATGATGGCTGGGCTTTCACTGGGTGTTAAGTCTACAAACAGCACCTTCAATTGAAACTGTCAATTAAAGTTCTTAAGATTTAGGAAGTGGTGGAGCTTGGAAAGTTATAAGATTACAAAATTCCTGAAAGTCCATTAGAAAAACCACAGGACGAAAAAAAATAAAAACAAAAAAAATAAGCCAGGCCACAAAGAAGGCTTCAGAGGTCCCTGCTGGCCCAGGGACAGATACCTGTAGTGTCCAGCATCGCAGTGAACATGATCTGCTTTCAAAGGCAGAGGGTTTAAGGGGAGGATGGGGTGGGAATGGTGGAGGCAAAGGCTCTCCCCATCCCCACCTCAGTTTTAGGTAGGGCTTTTAATTTAACCCAAGGACATCTCCCAACTTGGAGAATAATTCAGTCCTCAACAGCGCCTCAAATCTGCTATGGCTTTGCAGCGCAGCAGCAAGAATGTTTAATATATAATAGATAAAAATTTCATCCAAAAAATTAAAATAAAATATTCTTGCAACCCCCCCAACACCAATTCCTATTCTAACGTTAACCTATCACTTGTGCTGTTAATACTTGACCATGTACTTAACTGGAAATCTATATCCAAAAGACTGAAACTGAATCTTCACCCCAAAATGAAAACAAAATAAAATGAATAACTTGAGGTTTATGGCATATAGTTTAGGTAAACACACATACGAGGAGAAAGGGGAAGAGGAAACGGAGGTGTCAGAAGCAAAGCTGAGTGACAGAACACATTCAGTCAGGGCAGATGTCTATACAGAGTGGAGTGGAACACCAGGAAAAGCTCCACATGGATTCATGTGCACACGTCTGGAGGCACCAGATCCCTCCATGGCAGATCTGTTGGGGACAGAAAATCTGTGAGTTTCCAGCAACTCAGTGTTCTTTGTGTGCAGTGGTGGCAGCCACGATGCCATCTGCCACGCCAAATCCCTTCCCCAACAGCTGAGCAGTCTGAGACCAAGCCACTTCTATTCCAGCTGGAGACAGCCAGAAGGCCTTGGGCTGGGTCCCAGGTGAAACAAACTTTCTGCTTAAATTGATGTGTGTGTTTGGTTTTTAATCTAAGGTTAAGTTTGCCTTGCTAAGGACAGCAGGAGGGCTGTCCACCCATGCTGCTGTCAATACAGTTCCCCATTATCATTGGGTCTCCAACTGTGCTACGTATAGGCATCACCTGGCAGCTTTAAAAAACTCTAAATGCCTGGGTTCCACTCCCAGTGATTATGATTAACTGGCTTAGGGTCTGACCTGGGCATCAGGAAAGTCTTAAAAATTTCCCTGGTGACTCTAATGTGCAGTCCAGACTGAGAATAAACTGGTCATTCATAATGTTGAGTATACTGGGAAAATATCTCCAATATTCATGCATTCACTCAACTTAAAACTTTCTGGGTTTGCCCTTGGACTTTCCTTCCAGACTCTTGCAAGAAGCTGAAACATTCTTTGGCAGTGGGTTGGGAGGGTTACTCAGGGTGACTTGTAGCCTTTATCCCTCTCTCCTCTCCCTCTACCTCATCAAGTTTACAGAAAGCCTGTTCCCAACCAGGAAAGTAATTCCAAGGCTCCCTCGAGTACAGTTATGTTCAAAAAATGACTCAGCTCTCAAAGAACAGGAAAGGGAGTTTGGCCTAGGTGTAGACCTTTGGGCAGACAAAGGCTCTCTGTAAAGTGCCAGGGATTCCCTCCCAGCAGCAATGACAGGTGAAGAAACCAGAATTATCAAACTTAACCAGGCCTGTATTACCGAGGTATGTGTGGTTCAAACTGAGAAAGACAGTTAAAAAAGCCCCTCCACTTACACATACCCGCATTTTGTCTGTGTATAAACAAAATTTACATGTAAGTGCACAACAGGACAAGGTTACAAGTAGCTGTGACTGCCATCACAAATAGGATGGCAGCCATTTGTTGTGGCTTTCAAACAAAAGTGTCCTCACCCAGGCCTTGGCTGTGGCCCTCTGGTTCCTATGGCAGGAGGGGAGCTAATATAAAGGTCTGGGGCCAGTTGGAAGGAAGCCAATAGCATTCATGTGCTTAATGATTCTAACACTTACATGAAAGCTATGTGCTATTAGGATACTGAGTTTAGTTCCTAAGAAGTGAGGGTAGAAGAGGGGAAAATCAGCAAACAGGATCTGGTCCTACTTTGCCATTGCCTGGATGTGACCTTGAGTAAGGCCGTTCTCTCTGGCCGTTTCCTTACTTTTGCACAATAAAGGTGACGCAGAGGTCCATGAGATCCCTTCCTAGAACTGTCTGATCCAAGAGCATCCTTTCAACTTCACAAGTATCCTCTGGCTTCATTTCTCCACTTCATGCACTGATAACAAGCTGGCTTGGGGGCCTCAAGTGTCCTGGGTGTGGACCCTGAGCAGGTGGACTGATGCAGTAATGTCTCCCTCATACCATCTAACAGGCAGTAACCACAAACGGCAGTGAGGAGAGAGCTGCAGAAGCTAGGACATGATATTCACGTTCAGAGGACTTTTTCTTCCCCTGTATCTTCTAGAAACACAGGGTAGAACAAAGTTGTTCATTAAGAGTCTTATTTCCAAAGAACTAAAATGTTGGCACTACAAATTTGGCCTACATTTCCGTAGTCCTCAATTCCGTTATAATTTATAAACTACATGGAAAAACACTTCATTTAAACAGCTGCCATCTCCATGAGTTCAACAAGGAGCCAATTCCTTTCCTTAGGGTGACCAATTTTTACATTCGAAGCATATACTAATAACAATGAAAGGATACTCAATACAGAAAGAATGCAGGGGGAAAAACAGCCTTGTGGTGTTTTTTGCTGTCTCTGCTGCCCATCAAACGCTGGGCATAACATGGGAGGAGCAAAGGTAGTGAAGGGCCCTTCAGCATTCCATTTCCTTACCCAAGAACAGGGAGCTAAGGGAGGAGGCCATTCCTGTCATTCCAGTTTTAGAAGCTCCACATCGAAGACGAGAGTGGCATGTGGTGGGATGATGCCTGGGTGCCCAGTGGCACCATAGGCATAATCTGGAGATATAGTCAGTTTGGCTCTCTGACCCACACTCATCTGTGAAAAGAACAAGGAAGACAGACTCAGCCGGACACACGCCCCAACTGTCTCTGTAAGAACAAGAGCTGTTTACCTAGGTGTTCCTTGGCCAGGATGGTTGTGACTTTCCAGTGACTTTGCAGCTGCACAGGCATCACCACCTCCTTATGCAGGACTTGGAGGTTGGCAGTCAGATTCCATGACCCCTGCATCTCACTCCAAGAGGTCCAATGGCAGTTCAAAACCCCTCTTGACTCTCAGAAGGGTCAGGCCCTCAACCTTTCTACCCAAGTCTTAATGATTAATGCTAGGCAGGTAACATTCCAGATGTCTCACCACCTAGTCCCCTTCAGTGGTCACTCAAAGGACACATTAAGTGACATCTATGCTCTTCTTGAAAAAGGAATACTCCATATAGGAAAACTTCAAAAAAGACAGTATAATTTTCTGGGCTACACAATAGCATGTACTGTACACCATTTGTGAAAATATTGATATACCTACAACAGAAAATGTCTTTG